>NC_045797.1:15265811-15565811 GCF_009873245.2 Balaenoptera musculus
CTGTTTTAAATGCTTTTTGTATGGACTATCTCTTTTAACTCCTACGAGTTAGGTCTCATTATTATCAACTTGTAGGCAGAAGAAACTGAAGAGGTTAAGTGACTTGCTCAAAAATCTCACAGCCATCAAAGTTCAAAACCACTCAATGATTAGACCCATGGCTTAGAAAACAAAAGATCTAAATTTAAGAACTGAAAGACCATCTGGAAGGTAACTACATAATAAGCCATTAAATCCACACTGAAAGGAAATGACTGAGGACATTTATGATTAAAACCAAATTAAGAATATAAGAGAGTATCTGATGAAACAGGAGATGGAGCAATAGGCTATGTATGCTCAATCAAAACCTTTGAAAGTGCTAAGAAATGAAATACATTCCACATCCTTAGTTTTGGAAAAGGCCTTAAAAAGAAAAACACACTAAAGTCAAACCTATTAGAAAGAGAAAGGATGCACAGAAGACTTCCTACGTAGCAGGCAGGCAAACTAGAGACATACAGGCTGAGGCCCCCAAACCTTTGGGAAGCATGTAATCCTAGTATTACTGTTTTGATGTTTAGGAAGTAACTGAGAAAATGTTTCATTCCTGAGGGCGGTAGATAAAATCGGTACTAGGACTAGATGTCTTGATGGCCCAACTTCATTTGGGATCTAGAAGTAACTGCAAAGCTTGTAAGGAGCTTCAAACTGGAGTTAGCAAAACTAGTTGGCTCCGTTACCAAGAGACTGGAATCTGACATAGACACTTACACAATTGCTTTCTAAAAGGTCAACCATTTTTGGATCCCAAAGAAACTGTGTCCCACCATCAGCTCCAAGGCAACAGGAACAGGAATTGCCCCTGGTCAAAGAGACCAAAGACGAGGCTGGAGCCCTACGCATATCACATGGCAGCTGTGTGGCCAGGGACAAGGATTTCCCCTTGGAAACATCGCAGACCCTCTCCTAGCCTTGAAGATTCTCAGTACACACGTTAATGTATTTGAAGTTCTGAGACGCCCAAGAGTAAATAAACTATTTGTTACTTAGTTTTGCCCAAACTTATTCATCAGGAAAAAAAACTTGAACATAAATAACTATTTATGTTTCTTAGAATATATAAAGTTCCAGGGAATATTTTTGGGGAAATATTGCCTTAGGTAAACCATATGAGTCAGGATCTAATGACACAATGAAAGATGTAGAAAGTGGTCTACAAGTTGCAAGGTACTATGCAACATACAGTATCAGATGACAGAAAGGGGGCCTTCCAGAAGCTACAACCAGAATCCAAGGAAAGCACTCAGAGGCCACCCATACTGTGCCCTGGTTGCTGGCTGTCTAGTATAGAATAACTACATAGAGAAAAGTCCCAGGTCAAGCTCACTGAGTCTGGAGCTCAAAAAACAAAAACAAAACCAGAGTGGAGCAAAGGTGGGAAGATGTGTTTTCCAAGGGGCAGTGGGGCAAGACATTCGTTCCACCCCCAGGCCAGCGAACCCTCAGCAGACACACACACTGGTAGGGCTCCTTTCTGAGGTAGGTACCTAGATCTGTGGCTCTGTGCTTTCTTTACGTTGACGCCACATTTTCTGGTAATAATCAATCAGGCACAGTTACTCACTTTGCAGAGATAATCCAAAGGTAAATTTCCCACTTGAAACTTCCTCCTTAGAACCATACCAAATGATAATAAGTACCATTAATTGGGCTTTTATTATATGCCAGATACTGAGCCAGACCATACACATACCTGTACTCCATTTCATCCTCAAAACAATTCTCATTCTAATGCGGCAAAACTCATGGAATATTATAAAACTGAGGTTTGGAGAAGTGAAGTGACTTGCCTAAGGTCCAAACTAGTAAAAGCTGGGGCTCTTGACAGGGGTCCTATTTGCAGAGATCTGCAAACATTTTTTATTCTGCATCAACAATATGTTATTTACAACTATACACATGTGCCACTGTACTAACAGAGATGTTTAAAAGCATGAGATAAAAGAAATATACATAGAAATAGTGTTTTCTTCTAACATCTAGTTGTCACATTACTTTTTGGAGATAACTGATATATTACACTAATTTTCTTCTTCGTTTCACAGTTTTTAACTTTATATTCCTCTCTATTCCATTAAAAGTCCAAATTAGTCCAGGTTCATTATCTGTTGAGCCTACGTCTACTCATTACTGCTCTTTCTAAAATTCTTTTATTTTTAAAAGTCACATAAAATGCCTATGAGGTCTCAGCAGAGGAACATATTTGGTTGCTAATGGTAGTTTTCAGAAGCAAATAAGAATTCTACTCCATCCAGCAGAGCCATTTACTGTGTATACTAAGTATTTTTTACACTGTGGTGAACCATTTTTTTAAAGTAGTTATTTTGTGTTCGCTAACCATAAAAATTTAAATTCCATTTCTTTAGAAATTCTCAGGAGAAAACCACCACATTATAAAATCTTCTCTTGTACTTTTGGATATTTCACAGCAGACTGAAACTGGCAATAAAAAGACAGCAATGTTAATTATGACAATAAATGTACCTAGTATGTCCCATATATGTAATGATACGATGTTTACATTTTATGGGCAATATGGGAAAAGAAATTCATATCAGATGATGATACACTGTTAGAACAAGACCATCAGCATTCCTAGTTTATCTAAAATAAACTATTATTTTTCATATTTTTAAGGAAATACTGAATATACAGTTTTGATTAGAGATCTGTGAGTTTTAATGGTTTGATCAAAGGCCGAGTCTTTAAGAACACATATAAGCACAAAAGAGAAAAGGTCATCTCAGGCTGCGCGGTGCTAATAAAATACTACTTCTCAAAGTTACATTAATAAATGCACTACCTTGTTAGAAGAAACTGGGAATTCTGGAGAGTCTGCTGACTGCTTTCTGTGTTAGCTGTGTTGGTTGTTGCTGCGGACTGTGGGACTGTAGTGGGGACGCTGCTCGTGTTAGTACGCCGGGTTGCGTTGCGTGCAGTCTCCAGTTGTTGCCGTGCTGCCTGGGCGTGCTGCCGTTCCAGCTGCAGCTGCATCTGCAGTTGTTGTAACTGAGAAGCGGAAGGGCCAGAGGAATTAAGCTGTCCTCCTGCAGAACGTCTCACTCCTGACAACTGGGATAAAAGCTCTGCCAATGGAAATGAAGACATTAATGTCTACTTCAATATGAAGAAAACAAAACGCTACAGATCATTCTTTTACCAGAGGAACATTAAAAATGACCGTCAACAGGAAGGTAACCTGTGGCAACATACAGTTTCAGCTTGGAGCTTAATACCTTTTAGGATGCCTCCTAGAGGCAAAAGGTGTTGTGTATGTGTTGTGTATGAGAAATGCAAATACATATGAATATTAGCTCACATACAATTATTTTTAAGCAAAACATAGCAAATTGTTTTTTAAGTTGTTTGCATAATGGGCTGATTTAGTTATACTTTCTCTTAGTATTTTAGTAGGCTAAGGTGGCTCATCTACTGGTCCAGTCATAACATAAACCCTCTCAACATGAGCTCCATGAAAGCAGGGATCAAGTCCACTGTTTACGATATTCCTGGTTCTTAGAACAGCACCTGACACATAGCAGGCACTCAAACATTTATTTAATGATTGAATGACTCTCAGAATTAAATCCAAGAGACCTGCATCATTTCTAACTGTGACGGTTGTACACTTGCCTCTGCCTTCTTTCTCTGGAACCTTCTGGTACTGCTGTTTGAGAGCCCCAGAGCACCACTGCAGTGAGGACCACCGGTGATGCCCAGTGAAGCTGATTAGCTCCCGACTGTACAGCCTATTTAGACTCTCTTGTTTGAACAAGGCTGTGCTCCTCAGGAGCCAGGTGGCTCTCTGTCCCTGCCTTCTCATCTAAGTGAGGTGCAGTAGTTGCCTTCTCCCATGTGGAGGGTCTACCTGGCTTACGTGGATTTGATGATTGCCCTTTCAACATTCCTAGGCTGGCAAAGCTCTTCACCATTAAAATTCATTTCCAGGGCACATTTCTGCCTTACTGCTCACTGTTGTTTTATCCCAGGGGCTCTTAACACCATTCCTTCATATAGTCCATCACTAACATAAACTAATTTTCACTGACAGAAAAAAACTGAATGGAGAAAGTGTCTCAATTTTGAATTTTGCCCCCAGCAATCACATTAACTTTTAGAGCCTGTTACCAAAGACAGCAGGTAAATATTCCTTTTGGATGAAGAAGTATTTTTTAAAATTCCCAAAACTCAGTTTTTCTGGGTTTACTCCACATCCAAATGCCCAAAGCATGTTTGGAATTAAAATTTTACACTGGCTTCCCTGGTGGCGCAGTGGTTAAGAATCTGCCTGCCAATGCCAGGGACACGGGTTCGTGCCCTGGTCCGGGAAGATCCCACATGCCGCGGAGCGACTAAGCCTGTTCACCACAACTACTGAACCTGTGCTCTAGAGCCCACGAGCCACAACTACTGAAGCCAACGTGACACAACTACTGAAGCCTGTGTGCCTAGAACCCGTGCTCGACAACAAGAGAAGCCACTGCAAGGGGAAGCCTTGAGGTGAGAAGCACCTCAACTAAGAGTAGCCCCCGCTCGCCGCAACTAGAGGAAAGCCCGTGCACAGCAACAAAGGCCCAACGCAGCCAAAAATAAATAAATAAAATAAATCTATTTTTTTAAAAAGTTAAAAAAAAAAGATTTTACACTGAATATCTCACATTTTAAGGAAGATTTTATGAGTAACACTTGCTACTTTCGATGGCAGATTTATACGCAGCAGCATTTCAGGTACGCGTTCCACTGTATGTACACATTTCGGACTCGTACAGGCTCCCTGGACTCTTACTGCCTGCCAGTGCTTACTGAATCTTTCAGGGTCTCAGGCTACAGTGACTTCTGACATTTTGACTGTCAAACCTTGTGCTTTGCTGCTGGCTTCCCAGGTTGGCCATGCATGAGACCAGTGACTTGGCTATGAACTACATGTTCAAATGTTGTTGTTGTTTTTTTAATAATTTTTTTTCTAACTATCTATCTATCTATTATTTTTGGCTGCATTGGGTGTTCGTTGCCGTGCGCGGGCTTTCTCTAGTTGCATCAAGCTGGGGCTACTCTTCACTGCGGTGCGTGGGCTTCTCATTGCGGTGGCTTCTCTTGTTGTGGAGCACGGGCTCTAGGCATGCAGGCTTCAGTAGTTGTGGCTCGCGGGTCAGTAGTTGTGGCGCACAGGCTTAGTTGCTCTGTGGCACGTGGGATCTTCCCGGAGCAGGGCTCAAACCTGTGTCCCCCTGCACCACCAGGGAAGCCCCAAATGGTTTTTAAAGTAAGATTTTCCCAAGCTATTAAAACACGAATGTTCCACAGTAATATAGTTCTCAAATCAAAGCAAGGACAAGACACTCCTACTTGACTTTCTTCCATGAGAAGAGCTTAATTCTTTAGTCCTGTCAATTAGTTTTCTTATCTGTGAGCTTGTGGAGGCTGAACCATGGAATTCTGCAGGTCTTTCAACTCTGAAATCTTCTATGATTTTCTTGGGTTTCACTGGAGGCCATAAATAGAACATTGACTGTTCCTTATTCTCTTATACCTCTAAGTACTTAAAGAAATGCCAAAATAATATGAACTACTTTATGTGGTCTACTTTAAACATATTTTATACTTATAAAATTTAGAGGAATTTTGTCAAGGAACATGTGGCGTGTGATAAGAGACTAAGAATACAAATCCTACCAAAAATTTTTAAAGGGAGCCCCACCACCCCCAGCCATTTCCTTTATTAATGTGAAACTAACTTACCAGCTATAGGATCCATGGCTTCCCTATTGCTTGGAGAATATGAACTCTGAGAAGAAGAAAGTCCACCAGTAGAACTGCTAGTAAAGTGCATGTTTGATCTACGTGCACGAGGACCTCCCAATCCCCGGCCAGGGTGAAACATTCTACGTACATGTCGAACACCACTCGATTCATCATAACTCCAAAGTTAAAGAAAAAACTCAAGTATTTCATAGAAAGAAAAAAAAAAATCACTCAAGTCCTTGCAAGATAGACATGCAGATTTCCCAAATTATAAGCATTTTAAAGTAGCACATTTCATTTAGAATACAAATGGTACAACTATAGCTATGAGGGCTATTAACTCTAAAAAAAGACACTCAAATATAAAGCAAAATGTGAGTATGTGTATACTGTGTGTGTATATTATGTATGTGTGTGTGTTTTCAAAGAGAAAAGAAAGTTTCTCCAGGTGGGAAGAAGTTCCTTCCTAACACTGCCAAACGAGGTGAGAGGCATTGCCTGGTCAGACACCCAGGGTGAGACATTCTCTTACCCTCAACTCAGTACTGAATTCCATATATGTTCATACCGAAGTAACCACAAATAATAACCAGCAATTTTTTATATCTGGTGAGAACTGTGCTAATATACAGGCTAATCAAATCTCAGTGACCATCTGTAATGAGAAACGAACAGTATAAATAATTTAAATTCAGGAGTAAAAGACTCCTTCTGGCTATTAGTTTTAATCTGGCAAGTTTTTTTTTTCTTCCAATGCTGCTGCTAAGCAGAAAACCAGATTTGAATTTCTTGTACAAGTGGACACAGAGAGAGTAACAGCACATTTATCAAGAAGTCAAAGTTCCAGCAGCCTCGACCACCTTATACACCTGCGTGTGAGTTACACTGAAGAAGGTCCTGAGGAGCAAAGAGCTGCCAAAACTCATGAAGACAACGCTGTGTTTCCTCCACACAGGTGAGTGTGAGTGTGCAAGGAGACTGGGTGAGCTAGGTATTGCAGCAGGGGAGATCTTTCAAACCAGCCAACATATGGGAAAAGAATCTAAAAAAGAGGGGATATATGTATATGTGTAACTGATTCACTTTGCTGTCCAGCAGAAACTAACACAACACAACACTGTAAATCAACCATACTCTAAAAAAAATTAACAACAACAAAAAAAAAAGAAACAAAGCAGCCAACAGACAGCTATATAATGCAGATTAATTTTTGTGTTGACTTCCCAGTTTTGTCAGCTGATGGTTCAGGAGTCATGTGGGGACAGGTTGGGTGGCTCCAGGAAGCCCTCAGGCGCCACCGTAATGCACACCGTTTCATGGTGGTATTCATGACAGTGGCTTGGGTTCTGCAGAAAGTGATGTTGTGATCATCACACTTTGTTTTTAAAAAGTGTAAAAAGTGCACTTTAGGAAGAGTTCCATCAAAGTAGTTTAAAAAAAAAAAAAAAGTCTGGGTGCTTAAGAGGCTTAGAAACAAGTCACTCCCTCATGTCAAACAAAATTACCACACAGTAGCACTTGAAGTACCTGAAAAATTAGTTATATTTCCAGGAAAACTGCTATGCCAACATTTTGCTTTCTAGAACTTAATGATAATACTTGTTAGTAATCTAAAATGCAACACATGACTTCTTTTATTCTTATATTTTGCATAAGCTAATCTTTTCTTGGTAATGAAAGACTCATAAAAATCTTACAAAAATGCATGTAGATGATATGGGACATTCTACTGAATGGATACTAATTTCACTAGAGGCCCTTGAACTTGCTGAAAAAGTTATTTGCCTAGCTTCTCCGTGAAGATGGAGTGACGCATGGATCAAGCATAACTCTGGGTATTGTTATAGGATTCTTTTATACAAAATGAGAAGTGACTCTAAGGCTAAAGTATTCTTGGCCTATTTGGATTTTCATATTCTCTTGGAAAAAACAAAAACAAAAACAAAAACAAGCAAGCACCGCTTTCTTCGTTTTGCTTTTAGTGTCCCCTGCATTTAGGAGAGAGGAAGAGTGGGTTCCTCTGTTCTTTCAGTACTTGTCAAAGACTGGCTCAGTCCAGGCTGATATTCTAACTTCTCAGGATGGGTTCATATCTTTATCTTCCCATTAGTTTCCACTTATCTTCCCCTAACTCTAAAGGGCCATATTTCTAATTAGAAAATTAGGAATTGTGAGCAAGGGATGGGAGCTGTAGGACAAGAAAACCACCACACCAGTTTCTTCCTCAAATAAGTCTAAGCTTGAATTATGATTGCCAGGAGGCAAGCAAAGGAATCAGAATGAAGTCTGGCAGGGAGAAAGGTTGTGATTAGCTCTTGAATTGCTTCAAACTGCAATGAACACTAAAACCTTTACATGAGAACAGAACCCTACGTTAATAGGTGATAGTTTCAGAAAAACAATTCAGAACTTGAAACCAGAAGCACCGAGTCTACAAAATTAATTTACTCTGGGGGGCCAGTAATCTCTTGGAGATTATTAGGGAATACTGCCAGGAACTGTCATGAGATTGGTTTGGGAGGGGAAGCAGAAATGAAAGTGGGAAAGGAATTTAGAGCTGGACCTGACCTTATGCTATCCTACTCAGAGACTGGGCAGGAAATGGCTCTCTCTGGAGAAGGAAACTCCAAAAGGGAAGGAACCCCACGACGCACACCTGCCCCCCATCCAGCCTGTAACAGGGCGAGGCAACAGAGACCAGGGGTGGCAAGCAAATCCATCCTCCATATAGTTAATGAACTAGATTTTAATTTGGATTAGCATTTTCCTCTTTTGTATGAAAACACCCTCCTGAAGACTTATAACCTGGTCAAATTGTCTTAACAAAAATCTGATGGTTAACGAACTAAAGATGACGAGCAAGGGAACTTTCACTTACTGAGCATGATTAATGTAACAGTTATAGCACAGAAAAAGAGAAATAAGAAACTGCACCTCAACACTGAGTCACTCTTAGGAAAAGGTTAAATCAACTAAGATAGTCTGGAGGTTAGTTTTCCTCTTTGGGGATGTTGTCCTTAAAAACCATCGAAATGATAAATGCTACAAACAACTTTTCCCCTTGTTGCCTCTTGAAAGGATATTAGATCTCTAGGGGCTCTGTGTTCAAGTGTAAGATGAGCTGCAAAGTCATCCGTGACATGATTAGGATCGCCTCCAGGCAATGCCGCACAGATCGGACAAATCTGAAATGAAAGTAAAGAAAGCAGGTTTACTTATAGATGAACACTGATCAGACATCTTTCCGGATGAATACTTTACTGTACATTTTACCTTGACCAGGTTTTAACCAGGCAAAAACAAAGCAGATCCTGAACTAGTGAACAGCTGCGGAGGCTGAACAAGAACCGCAGGCATCAGTGCTGTGACTCCACCAAAGCAGACGTCTGTCAGGCTCAGACAGACAATTCTAAACACACAGGTCGAATCTGAGCTCTGGCAACGACTTCCAACAGCCTGGCCGATTCATCTGCATGGTCTAGCAACACAGTTTCCATAAAAATAGTTTTTTAGTGTGCTATTTAGTGCACATTCATGACTAAGTCCAGTCTTGATTGGTAAAGGCTGAGACATAAGCTTCCCTAAAGTAAGCTAGACTTGAGGGCCAACAGCCAAACAAGACAGCAAAGCTCTTACTAAAAACACAACTGCACGAACTTAAATACTTTGAATGTGGTATGGTAAGACAGACAATGACTACCGATAATATGCAAATATGCTCTATCGATTCATGAATGGGACTTCCAAGGTGGCGAGTGGGTATGAGAGACCATTTTTAGAACTTTATTTCCCAGAAGGATGGGAGGTAGGACAAAAGCTTGTGATCAGAGCAAGGTCAAGGAGTAGAAGACAACTTCGCTGTGGGCCTGAGGGCAAGGGATAGAAGGAGAAAGAAGAAATGAAATAACGTGTCCACAGGCAGAGGAGGCTTGACAGGTTGGGAATGTGGTTTCTGAAACAGCAGTTTCAACAGAAGTGGTGAAATAGGAGGCAGGAGAGGGAAGGACAGGAAGAATGCACAACTTTCAGGGGAAAGCCCCTTACTCTTCCAGAAATCCAACTGGACAGATGATGGCCTAAGAGTGGTAGCCAAGCCTTGAAGTATGAAGAACTTCAACCTTAAAGAACAGAACCAAGAAGAAAGGTCTGATGCAAAGGAGCACAACCAAAGGAAGCCGCAGGGCCTGGACAACGAAAGGCTTCAGCTGGCGCCCCTCCGGGGACAGGAGAGCTGAGGGCAGGATCCATCTTGCCAATACATGTGTCCTGTGCCTGAATTCTTTCACCTGGAGTAAAACTGGGCATCTGGTTGACCTTACTGCCAGCTCACAGCAGAGTGGGAGAGGAGAGCGGCACTGGAGATGAGGCGGCAGGGAAAAGGCGAGACCTGGAAGGACAACACTGGGATACGGAGGGGAAAACAAACCACTCTGATTCCTAGAGCCTAAGTGAACACAAATCCCTATCTCGAATGACTAGAAAGCAGAAGTTCCCGGACTCTGATGTGATCCCAGTTCCTCTTCATGTGCAAACAGTCAGCTGTCCTGATTATCTGCCTCAGGACTCTGAGAAATATCCTCAAGAAAACCTAAAGTTGCTCAGGAAAAATAACATTTAAGCAAGACAGTGTGCAAAAGAATTAGGGAGGTCACGATGGGATATACTTGTGAGGCAAACGAGAGGAAGAATTAGATAGCTATGCCTGTGTTTCTTCAGAAGATGCCAGAAACGTGTTCTTTTTTTTTTTCTTCTTTTTTTGGTGCCAGAGAGAAAAGCAATTGGATCTGTTTACAAGTTTACAGATTATCAACTCTCTCCTTACCAGGAATTTGGGTTTTACTGTCTGTACCACTCCTGTGCTGTGACACTGTGGGGTAGAGTCTGATATACTTATTTTACTTTTCACATGTTTCTGTCTTGTCTAGCTAGATTGTAAACTTTTTGAGAAATGCAGGACAGTGTGATTTCTTTCTTGTTTGGGAACTGTGACCAGATTTGCTAAAAGCAAAAAGACCGACAATGTTTGGAGAAGCAGAAACAACCTCAAGTTGCATGTATGAGATTTTTATCCAAAGAGAAAATAACCACCAAAAGGAAAAGGCATCTTCCTTCTAAGATATTTCCTTTTGGACTGGCCTTTGGATAAAATCTATTTATAACTTGAACTGCACAAAGACAACTACAGAAGTTGCAGTACTGTGAGGAGGCATGTCAATGAACTTAGATGAGGCAAGTCTCCTTGAGAACATGCATTCCTGGAAGGAAGACAGAATGGGAAAGTACAGATACCAAACATACTAAGAATGTCCTCATAAGACTGATAATCTCCTACAAACTAGAAAAGCACCTTTGAGTTAGGGATGTAATAAAATAGAAGGAAAATCAAGATCCTTCAATATTGTGTATTAATTTCAGTTCTGTAACTCAAAATCTTTTATATTTCACTGTAGGGATAAGGCAGGATGAAGGTATTCAGACTGCTTCACTTAGAGAGAAATAACACAAAAGCAAACACACTTCTCTAATAACTAGGGATAAAGAGTTACCAAGGATAAGGAATTACTGGGGTAGGAGGAACACCTAGTTTGGCAGCTGGCACAGAAAAATCAAGAGGCTAGATGAGAACCAAGTGGAAGATGCTGTGACACTTGGGGCCACATGAAGCTAATTCAGATGAAGACCTGGAAGGGAAATCTAAGTGCTGATGGAACTGGAGGCCCGGTCACCTTACAAGTTTTTACATTTTATACTTAGCAAGCTAACTCATGTTTTAGGATAAAAACTTTGGTAAATCAAGGTTGTACTTTCTGAGAGATAGTGGAGGGAACAAGAGGAAGGGAGAAAAAGAAGAGCAAAGTGGGGCAGGAGAAACAGAGAAGAGGTGGGAATAGAGACAGACGCCATCCTGCACCCAGGAGCACAAATGCAGCTTAGCTCTGAGTGTGTCTTTACTTCCACGAGATGGTACCTAATACCTTTTACAGGACAGGCAAATTCCACACAAAGGATAAGCTATTAACCCTAAAATTATGAGCCTGTCAACATTAATATTTATCATACTTCTACCGCCACACGATATAGAAATATCTATCACCTGAACAAGAAAATTCCATTAATTTTTAAGCTAACACATTAGCTTAAAATTATGACAACACAACACTGTAAATCAACTATATTTCAATAAAATAAAAAATTTAAAAAATTACAACAATTTGTCAACGTTAAGGCTTACTGAATTGGCTTAAGTCAGTGCTTCCTAAACGTGCTAAGGATATAATTCATCTGGAGCATTTGTTAAAAATATAGTTTCCTACAAACGTATGGACACCAAGGAGGGAAAGCGGGGGCGGTGGTGGTGGTGGTGGTGGGATGAACTGGGAGACTGGGATTGACATGTATACACTAATATGTATAAAACAGATAACTAATAAGAACCTGTTGTATAAAAAATAAAATAAAATAAAAAAAAATATATATAAAAAAATAGTTTCCTAGACTCCTGCCTAGAAAGTGATTCTAGGTTTGAGAATCTGTATTTTGACAAGGGTCCCAGTTACTTTATAATTAGAAAGTTTGGTAAATACTGCTTGAATATACAAAGGTACTGAAAAATAATACTTACCCTGTTGTATGAAACACCAAATGTTGTCATTAGCTACCCCTCCCCCACATGCTTATTCACAAATGTCCTTGCTATTCTCAGTCTTGGCAATCTTTGCTATTGCTTGAGTCTTCCCCTTCTGCGTCATCCTGCCACTGAGCGTCACCATCAGTCCTGCTTTTTACCTGCAGCACCTCTGGAAGCCGTTCCCCATGTACTGAGGTGAGACCCCATGCCAAAAACATAATGGAGTTTCCATTTTCCCACATGTTCCCAGTGCATGATGGCCAGTGAGTAACCAGTGCAGATTCCCAACACCGGTGGCCACCTGTGTGACCAATGTCTAGAACATACCTTCTGAAGTTACTATTCAACATGTAAATGCTAAGTCACTACTGAATTTACAAAACCTTTTTCCCTGTGACAGGCTATGTGCATTAAAAAGAAATCTAAAAGCAAGCGCCCCATACAATTATCAACCAGTCTAAAGCAAGTTCGGATCTCCCCCAGCTTCTTTCTTGAACTCGAAAACCCTCTCCAGGTAGCATTCTGTCTGGCTACTGTACAGTGCTTTAAAACAACAAGAGAGGAGGATTTAAGTTCCTATGATGTGGTGAGTTCTTTTCCTCTCTCTCTCTCCCTCCTTTTTTTGGATAGGCTTCATAATACACTTCTTGCCCATTTTGTTCACTGCTACAGAAAAACGCATTTTAAAAGCTGCCTATCTGATCCAGCACATAACCTGGCCTTCACTGACGCTAGACTGCAGCATTATAGAGAGACTGGTCTTTCACCAAATTCATTCAGCAGCTGCTGGGGAGCTAGGGAGGTTCTTCACCATGAGGATGATCCACTTCGATGCATCATCTTCTTAGACCACTTGAAATTGCCCTTGAACTCAGATTCTGGGACACCATGCTTCTTCTCAACAGCAAACACCTTAAGTGAAGTAACTGCCTTGGCAATCGGCATTTCTTGACTAGGTTTCTGGATCACAAACTTGATAAACTCATTTATTTCTTTGATCTAATTTTACACCCATGAGAAACATTTTCCTTTTGAGAATACATGTTCAAAAGCTGTGATTTCCTTACATCATCTTCTATTGTTACTTTCTGGTGATACCAAATGTCTGAGGCATCATTTCTCTGATGATCATGGTCTTATAACAGGCAGCAAAAGCTTCTTTGTAATTTCTACCCTTTTTTGATCCATGTTCATCCACATAATCATTATGATTAAGTTCATTCTGTTTCAAAAGAACTACAGAATCACTCAAACCCTACCATCCTTCCCTTCCCAAATGAGAGCCTAGCTGCCACTGACGGTAGAGAAAATGTCACTCCTCTGTACAGGGGCAAACACTTCTCTTTACTGTCCACCAAGCCAAGTGGACAAATATTCTGGTTTTACAGGTTCTCTACTATCTGGCCTCATTTGGCTAATTCAGTTTTATTTCCCACTACTTCACACAACAATCAATGCCTTACCATCCTCTCCACCTCCTGTGTTCTTTCTAACACTGCATCTTGGTTCATGTCTCTTCCCTTGAGTAATACCATTCCTTCCATTCTGTCCACTTTTTGAAGTAACACCCATTTTTCAAGGCCTACCTCAAGTCACAAAGCCCTGACTCCTTCTTGCATTTTTCTCCAATTGTGTCAGAAGAGCTAGTTTGGTTTTTAGACATGCTATAAAGTCTGTGTGGGTAGAGGCCATGTTTTAAATTTATTATGCTGACAGCCATCGTGCTTTACTCCAAGAATCTGATGACTTCGGAAAGCACTACTTCACACTTGACATATTGGATGTAACGCTCTTGGTTAATAGCTGGAGAGACACATTGAGAAGTTAGGAATACATGAAGTCTTGAGAAAGACCAGCAAATGTTTCCCTAAGCTGTCCTTAATAACTGACCCAGGCATGACCCAGAACAGCCTTTCTTCTGACATCATCCGTCTGAGGGCAAAGTAAATGTTGTGCCGCACCCTGACCCATTTCCTCCATCACAGCTAACAACTCAGTTAATTTCCGCTCAGGCACCCACACTTTCTCTCACACACTAGCCCTTGTGCAGCCCCCATCCTCCTCTGTTTCGTTGTTTTTTGTCTGCTCATTACTTCAAAACTCCTTCCCCCTTCTCCATTCCTCATTCCTTTATTACAGCTGTGAGTCAAGTTATGAAGTTAATCATGGTTGAAAAGATTAAAAGTAACAGCCTTGTATCTGAGGAGTTATAAGTTCTGAAGCAAAATTAAAATGCAGTGAAGAACCTACCCACTGCCATAGCTCTACTGTCTTCAGAAAAGCTCTGCTTATTTCTTCATCCTTATGTGAATGTGCTGTTTTTCCCCAATAATAACACAAGAAAGAACATGATTTCAAGCCAAATAATTTTCCTGTGTTGTTTAATACTATACTAATTTTCTAGTATAAGGTTACCTAGGTTTTCCCAAGCTAGCTTTGAGATCAAAGTTCACTACATGATGTGTTCTGCCAATGTATGTGCTTCCTGTGCTCTGAGTTCCAAACCAGGTGTCCAAAGGACATTTACAAAAATAGCCTCTTTCTAAAGTTGGGGTCTTCCTTTTTTACGATATTTATGTAGACTATGTAGTAAATTCAAATAAAAACATTTAAGTAAAGCCTTGTGAGTGTCGTTTAAGATAAGAGCAACTTCTGCAA
Organism: Balaenoptera musculus; assembly: GCF_009873245.2. NCBI lineage: Eukaryota > Metazoa > Chordata > Mammalia > Artiodactyla > Balaenopteridae > Balaenoptera > Balaenoptera musculus. Next base: position 15,280,882 of record NC_045797.1, read on the forward strand.
GTGCGATAAGCATACCTTCTCTTGTGCGGCTCTTTATTACAACTGTGTCCTAATTTCTGTAAGTTAAAGGACTTATGCTGTGAGGTCCAGGTAAGCTGGTAAAGTTAAAGTTCTGACTGGTTAAATTTGCCATACTGTATAATTTTGTTACTATGGATTAACTAATTCATTAAGTATTTACTGAGTAAATACTTAGGTACAATTCATGTCTGGGGCACAATTTGTGTCTCTCCTTTTGAGGAACTCTTAAATTCAGCTCTAGAAATACCACGGGCTTGTTCTGTAAGGCAGATTTTCTGATCACCTGCAATTCAATGGGGGTGTTTTTAACAAAGTTTCTTTTACTGAAAAGTGGTGACCCAAAGGAGCTATTATAATTTAAAGCCATGACATACAAAACCCCTCACATGCATTATATTTTAATCCTCACACTAAAAAGAGAGTTGACATTCTACTGAATTAACAACTGCTAAGGCTAACTGATAACTCCAGGTTTTTGGATCTCTTGCGTAATTAAAAGTAGTTTATCTTGTAAAATCTGCAGATATAATGAAAATAAGACAAGAGTGAGGTTTTGCTTTGAGGACATACAAAAAGCACTAGTGGAAAATCTATGCTACATGGTTAACAAACTCATTTTGGGCCTTCTCTAGAACCATCTAAGTTGTAGCTACATGCACCTTAGCCATCCGTTTTGTCAATACAGATACAGGTTCTTTCAAGATGCGAGTGATCACAATGTTCAACTCGATTATAATCTAATTTTCTGCTGTTGCAGTGGAACACTCAAATTACCTTATAATTAAGTATAAGCTACTTCATATTGAATTTATTTTTCTCCTCAGTTCCATTCTCCCCATTTTAATGCTTAGGTTGGAACTGTCACCTGCTTCCAAAGAGCAGCATTTAGAATGTTAGGGAGTTTTTGTTAAATACAAAAATTTCAGTTTTCCTTACATTTTTATATATGATTTAAAAGTACTAAATAATTAAAGTTTTGGTTTTAAACATGTTTCTTGGACATAGATTTAAATTACATGTGTATACTGATGTCCTGGGAATTCATAACACTTGAAAAAACATAATTTAGCCAAAATGAAAAATAACTCCAAAGGGGTCAGGGCGCTCGCATTTCTTTATCCTGTTCACAGTTCACTCTGAATACGAGTGCTCACATCCATGAGTACTTAGAAGAAAAACCCCAATGTGAGCTTTACTGTTTCCACCTATCCTGGGGTAAGCTATATATTTCCCCCTGTAGACCTAGAGAAAGACAAGGAAACGGGCACCCATTGTTGCATAGTGTGTCAGTAAGCACCTGCGAGCTGCAGGGGGACAGGCTCAGGGAGGCAGAGCCCAAAGCCAGCAACAGTTTTAGTGAAAAGTCAGAAATGACTCTACGTAAGTTAGTGGGTTTATGTTGTTTATAATGAGTTTAGTGTCCGGCAATGACAGAAGCTTTGTAAGCTCCTCTTCTCAAGAGCATTACAAGTTTGTCAAGTGAGGCTGAGTTTGGTAGGATTTCCTAGAAAAAATAACCTCAGCTATGAAGACCGAGACTGGCGTCTTCAAATAATTTTCTTAACCAGTTTTTCCTTTTTTAACCTGAGGGGCACGATGGGGAAAAAAGGGGTACCAGGAGAAGAGACAAGGCTGAAAAGTGTTTAAAGGACTTCTGAGCTACCTTATAATTCTCCAGTAGTTGCCAGAGAGGTCCCATCTTTAATTTATACCCCCCTCCCTACAAATCTTTCTGCAAGCCCTGCAAGAAGAGGCCCCACTTCTATGCACTGACTTGAAATTAGCTGTCCAGACACTGAACTAGACAAGCCAGTATTTCACAGGACAAAGAAGAAACCAAACCAGTGGCCAAAGGAAAAAAGAACTCAAAATGAATGTCTCTACACCTGCTGCTCTCTTACCCAGTGCTCCCCTTCATATTGGGTGTTCTTCCCATTCTGAAAACTGCCTACTCACCTTTCCCTACAGGAGTTTACTTCAACACAGAGGGAAGCACAGAGCAATGAAAACCCTACCCAGGATAACAATATACTCTGAAATACCAGGCACGACACCTTCTTGGAAAAGCTTTTACTACCTCATTTTCATAATATTTTAAATGATTCCCCTCCTGGTTTTCATATCACCTTAAGGAACTGATCTCTTATAGAAATATCTTTTAAAATATCATGACACACACATAAATTGAATTATCCTAGAACAATCTGGAATCCCCAACGTGTCTCCTATCATTTCCTTCTGTGCTATCAACTCAAAAATCTACTGGGAAACCAATGGCCGTATCACCCTTAAAATCAAAAGTATTACTATCTGATTTTAAACAATATGCTCAAAATAACTATTATTAAAAATGTGCAAAGATAGCCAAATACTAAAGATAGTAAAAAAGTGATTTATAAAAAAGAAAGTGTTCTGAGTCAAAAGTAATGAAAAGCACAAATGGTAAAAGTACCAAATCCTGGTCTGCTATAATCTCTCTAGCTAAATGCAGTTGAGTAGTAGCTATACGGTTGCCTGTAGCAACGGCAGTTTTATGTATTCCTCCACTATTATTAAATAAAATACCATTGTTAGTTCACAGAAAAGCAGACAGCATCCAACTGCATTCTTTGAAGAAGAAGAATGCAAGTAGTAACAGTCAATCCAAGCCTATTTTTTAAAAAAAATGTGTATTTGGCTTTTAAATGCTTACTTTTCTTGATTACCTGATTATAAGAGTAAATAGGTAATTATAATATTTAAGAAAATGTACAAGATTAGATTAGAAGATTTGTAAAAATTGTGGTTCACTCCACTATTATTGTTCCTGATAAGGAAATACCTGTGTTGGGAAGTTAGCTCTATATATCTACATATTAAAATGGTCTTTCAATGAAATACAGATACTGTTTTGATGGTCAAAATTTAAAAGTCCTATACACAATTTAAAAATATGTAACCTTTCATAGCCCTCATGTATAAACCATATCTGTCACATTATTTTGGTTTGCAGTATATTTGATCTTATATTTTCCTGCTTGTTTAATTTAGGTATCAAATGCATCTGTTTATACACAAAATGCCACAATGATGATAATTTCTATTCTGTGTTCTATAGCTCCTTTTAATTGACACTCAAACAACTGTCTAAATATTAAATAATCAGCTAAAACAGATTATTCTGACTCATTAAAAAAAAATGTAAAAGTCCTTTTATGTCACCATGTTTCTCCATAAGAATAAAATCGTATAAAGTCAGATTGTGAAAAATTTCTAAAGTCATTCTTTCTTCTTGGTTTTTACTTCTTATCAAATCAGTATAAATAGAACACAATACAACCATGCTATTTCAAAATTAAACTCAATTTGTTACAAACACATCTAGGTCTTCATTAAAAAGGGAGGGATGGGGAGATATGTATACGTATGGCTGATTCACTTTGCTGTACAGCAGAAACTAACACAACACTGTAAAGCAACTACACTCCAATAAAAATTAATTAAAAAAAAGAAAAAAGGTAAAAAAAAAATAAAAAAACAAAAAAAGAAACGAGAAAGAGTCAGATAGTGTAGACATCAACAATAAGATGATATTATGAATAACCTTGTGCCAAGTTCAGAAATGTATACAGATGTATCCCTAGGAAAATAAAAATTAACAAACTAACACAATTAAAAAAAAAAAAAAAAAGGGAGGGACTGTATCACTTACATGTATGAAAACCTAAAAGCTGGAGATTGCCCTAACCTCCCCTTTTTAGAGAGTGAAGAAACCAAAGAGTAAACCAAATAAAAAATAGAAAGCAAAAAGCTTCCAGCAGGGAATGCTAGAGAACTGATACAATTATGAACGGAATAATATACTACAACACAGATTTCTAGAAGTGAGAAGAAAATGTTGGTGAACAAAAGTGCTTTTACTTTTTAAAGCATAATGTTCTTAATATAAATTGCAAGAGATTTATTAAACAAGGAACTGAAAGATTAATTACATATCATTAATTAGAGGTAAAGTTACATTTCATTTAAAAACAACAACAAAAATCCCTGAAGGCGTTCTAATTAGCTGCAGTGCAAGTCAGCTCAAATGTAAGATTTAAGAAAAATTTCAGGAGTCATGCTTAATGCTTTTATGTTCAAAGCTTTCCCACCGTGTTTCTTCCACATTCCTACCACTTCCTCAACGAATCCTTCATGTTTGCAATCCCATTTGACCTCTAGCGCTCACTTCTACTACCAGCTTGATGGATTTTGATAATTACATACTGTGCTACTTCCCCTCTTAATTCTTCCCGCAACCAAAAACTAGTTAGTTGTCCCAACCTACCAGATTTCGTAACTATGAGGGTTTTTAAGAACTTGCGCGTAACTTCAAAATCACACTGCTTATCAGATTTGGTGTTTATAAAAAGATCCCTGAGACTATACCCAATCTGCTTGTAAAGTTTTTAATCATCTTCACTATGTATTCTATGTCAGATGTTGTTTTTAATAATATCTAGTTTTGAAGGATCCTCCATATCCTCAAAATCAAAAGCCTCTTGAGCAATCTTAAATTAATCTTAAGAAAGGAGGCAAATCTTAGGTTAGGGCCTTAGAGTTCCAAGTTGAAAAAGGAGACAAAAATATAGACAAAGACTACAAAGTTATTTTAAAAATTAACCTTCCGTACATTTTCTTACTAGCTATGTCAGGTATCGGTAAATGCTTACTAGTGGTGACAGTAATATCTGCAGGGATCTATCCTCTCGCTCCTAAATGTTCCAAAGGGATGCTGGTTAGAGGAGTGAGACCCTTAAGTCCTAGAGGAAGGTACTAGCTGGTGGTACAGAGGGGATATGCAGGAAATGCAGGGGCAAGGAAGGATAGCAAACTGAGCATTTAGAAAGAAAAATATAAACAGGAATAGAAACAGAGATACAGTTATTATGTGAATCTAATTCCCTACCTTCCAAAATGACATGAGTCACTCCTGAACTCCAGAATTCAAAAATGTTTTAATTACCATGACTTGGCAAAACACAGGGGGGAGGGTGTAGAGAGGGGACACATAATAATATCACGTGGACATTTACGTATAACTGTTAACACATCAGAGCTGGTAATGTGTTTCACATATATACCTAGAGGCATTCAAAATACTTAACACCTGGCAAGGCATAGGCAGCAATCATTGAGCATGGACACTGGTCAGTATTCCACACGTGGTACACCCGCTGATGCCAGCCCCGGATCTAGGACACGACCTACATGATTAAGAATCAAGCACCTCAGTAGCAAAGATTCTTGCCTGCTTGCTGTTTTCCACTTTGAAATGTCTGGGTGTGCTATGAGTGGGAAGCGAGGTAGATGCAGTGCTCATGCAGACTAAGAGCCCGTGAGGAGGGAGAAATCCTTAAAAAATTCCACAAATACTAATATGAAAAAATGGTATGGCCGCTGCCTTGAGCTATGTTCCAAAAGTTGGGGAACTAAACGAAGGCATATAACTGAACACAACTTATGAGAGACAGACCATAAAACTATTTGTAGATGGTATTTAATTTTCAAACTGTGTATCAGGTACAAAGGAGTATACATAAATTGTATTTACTTTCTGGAAAAAAATAAAGGCAAGGCTGCTGGTAGTTGACTCTCATTTTTAAAAATGAATAATTAGCTTTTCATTCACGGAGGGGACTTGAATTTCCACTGGATTCCCCAATTTTAGACGTGGAAAACCGACACATTGTCCTGTCCCAATGGGGTGATGGAACTACTACACTAGGGCCTACTGGCGAATATGATACTGATTTTAAGAATGCCAGGTTTACAACAGGGAAACCCCTCCTTATTATATCTAGGTAAATAAACTCTCAAACTTAACAGAATTTAAATCAAAGAGAAATTATTCCAACTTTCCCACAACAACCAGGACAGAGATGCAATCAAGTCAGCATTCTTCACACTGTTATCTGGGACTGTTCCAAAAGGAAGCAAAATCACCTTTGTAGAATAAAAAGAACAAATTAAGAACACAAGTAAAATGTGACAATAGTGTTCTGAGGTTCCCCAAGGTGCAAGATGAGAGCATTTTTGAGTTGTTAGATGGTAAAATTTGATTTGAGAACTACATAATGTAAATTTACCAACTGTTTGAACTATAAATCTTATAACAACTTTAACATCAACCAGCAGTGTAAGTGGAGATAACAGTGAACCTGTACTCTCACAGCTGTAACAGCAGGGCTGTAGTGGAGACAGAATAGGACAGTGGTTAAGTAGGGACTCTACAACCCAAAGGGACTCTGGCTGAGTTCAAACACCTGACTCTGCCCCTTACTAGCTGAGCGTCCTTGGATACACTATTACTTTACTTCTCCCGAGTTTCAGTTAATTTGTTTTGAGTACATTCAGGGGCTTATGAGTTGAAGCAATGTGCAAATGCTTGTGCCCAAACTCTCCGAGTTCTACACCCACAGTTCCAGCTCTCATGGCTCACTTTATCTACTGTTACCAATGGTAAACGGGGGGGAAGGGGACTCTTTGGGGTGCACTCATCATTTCTTGAAGTTGGATATATGCTGACTCAGGTGTCAAGTAAAATATCCAAAAAGCTTTCAAGCCAAGATTTTCTTTGTGTATTATTCTGGGTCCCTGGCCACTGGCAAAGATCAGAGGAGGAGGAACTTCTAGGGACCTCAAAGCTCTGACCTATGAAGCAAGAGATATGATCTGATGAAAACCCAGGAAGGTCAGTAATATGCTACAATGAGATGTGACAATGGATTTCTACTTAGTATATGACCAGAGATTTTAAAATTTCCTTGTGAAGGTTTCCTTATAAAAGAGAAATCAATCAGGCAGCTAGAATACTATGAAAAGAGATGTGTTGCAGGTCGGGGTGCTTTAAACCTTTTCACTATGTGTTTACTGAAGGCTCCTGAATTTGTATAAGATTCCACGTTGTGCTTTTAGCAACACGGCAAGAAAGGCTAGTGTGGACAAATGGGGGCATCATCTCGTACACGTGCAGCCTCCCTCCTAGGATGTGTAAAATTTGCTGTTTAAAGGTAATTTAACAGTTATCACACAAACAGTATCAGTACCCTTAGCAGGAGGTAGATGATAGTGACATGGCTTTATTTATGTTAGAAATAATATACTTTACCATATCATTTAGACACAGGCTGCTTCACTTACCACTTCCGTTGATGTTTCTGCATGTTCAGAAGTAACATGTTCTTGAAGAGATGTCTCCGTATAGCCCATTTTTCCACAATAGGGACAAGTAAAAGACTGTGGTTGCTCTACGGAGAAAGCTTCCCCACCATAGTACAGATCTGAAAAACAGAGTGGAACTGCATTGAGAAATAATTATTACTCCTTTTTAAAAAATATATAAAAATGTAATCATGTGGTACGATAATGTAAAAAAAAAAAGGGTGCCTAAAATCTCCACCAACAGCCTCACTTTGTCAAGGAGTGCTTAGGTACCTCTCTGTTTACCTCTGTAACATCCTTATTCTCCCAAGGACTCTATGTCACTCTTCCCAAATTCCTTCTCTACTTGCTACTACAGCCTTAAGAGAAAAGCAAGCAAACAGCTTTATATCCCTTCATTTAATTTTGAAACATCTCTAATTTCACATCTGGTTCTAATTTTATTGTAATTTATTTTTTTCTTTATCTCTGTATATACTGTGGCAACACCAAAGTCAATACAAAGAATCAGCAGGATATATCATATACGAGAACACAAGTGCTCAGAGGGAAAGAACAGATGACAATGATCAATATGCCAACTCCTAGATGCAGCTATTTATCTACAGAACATACCATTCATATAGCAGGAAGGACCCTAAGCATTCAGTTCTTATAAATGCTAACTTGAATGGGGAACTACCACAACGTATTCTGCCCAACTTGGTTACTGAAGAACTGACCAATTAGTGAGAGTCCGTGGGAATAATTTGTTCGCCTGATTAACACATGTCAAGGAATAAGTCTATTTTTCTCCATTAGTAGCACAAAAGGAAATGCAATTTAAAGTACACTTAGTATGTTACGTCACTTCATTACAAAGATCTCATTATTTAACATGAAACAAATACCTACTTTAAGAAGATATGATCGTTTTTGTGAGAAGAGAAAATGAAAGAAAGTGTTTACTACAAGATAGATTCATGCACATTCATTTTTAGGGAAATTAAGACTATCTTAAAAATATTTACCCATTACATATATATTGACCATTTATTATATGCATAAGACTTGCCAAGTGAATTTGGGGTAGGTGGAGATAAACATAAAAAAAAAAAGAAGAGAACTTTCTTACCTGATAAAGGGCATCTACAAAAAACCCAGAGCTAACATCATACTTACTGGTGGAAGACCGGATGCCTCCCCACTAAGACCAGGAACAAGACAAGAATGTCCACTCTTGCCATTTCTATTCAATGTTTTACTGGAGGATCTAACCAGAGTAATTAGGCAAGAAAATGAAACGAAAGGCATCGAGATGGAAAGGAAGAAGTAAAACTATCTCTATTAGCAGATGACATGACCCTGTATATCAGCAATCCCCAACCTTTTTGGCACCAGGGACTGGTTTCCATGGATGGGGGCGGGGGGTGGGGGGGATGGCTTTGGGATGATTCAAGCACATTACATTTATTATGCACTTTATTTCTATTATTATTACATTGTAATATATAATGAAATAATTATACAACTCATCATAATGCAGAATCAGTGGGAGCCCTGAGCTTGTTTCACTTGCCACTCACTGATAGGGTTTTTTTTTTTTTTTTTTACTGATAGGGTTTTGATATGAGTCAGCAAGCAATTGATTTATTATGGTCTCTGTGCAGTCAAACCTCTCTGCTAATGATAATTGGTATTTGCAGCCACTCCCCAGCGCTAGCATCAGCACCTCAGCTCCACCTCAGATCACCAGGCATTAGATTCTCATAAGGAGAGCGCCACCTAGATCCCTCGCATGCACAGTTCACAGTAGGGTTCCCGCTCCTATGAGAACCTAATGCCACCGCTGATCTGACAGGCAGTAATGTGAGCAATGGGGAGCGGCTGTAAATACAGATGAAGCTTCGCTTGCTCGCCCGCCGCTCACCTCCTGCTGTGAGGCCCGGTTCCAGTAGCTGTGGGGACCCCTGCTGTATATAGAAAATCCTAACGAATCCACTAAAAAACTATCAGAACTCATAAGCAAGTTCAGCAGCATTACAGGATACAAGATCTATATATAAAAACTTATTGTTTTTCTGTAATTTGCAATGGACAATCCAAAATAAAAATTAAAAAAAATTCCATTTACAAGAGCAAAAAGAATAAAACATTTAGGAATACATTTAATGAAAGAAGTGTGAAACTTATCCTCTGATAGCTGCAAAATTTTGCTGAAAGAAATGAAAGATGACTTAAATAAACAGAAAGATAGCCTAAATAAACAGAAAGACATCCCGCATTCATGGGTTGGCAGACTTAATAACATTGCTCTCCAAACTGATCTACAGATACAAAATAATTCCTATCAAAATCCCAGTTGGCTCCTTTGCAGAAATTTGACAAGTTGATCCTAAAATTCACATGAAATTCAAGGGATCTAGAATACCCAAAACAACTTTCAAAGAGAACAAAGCTGGAAGATGCACACTTTCTGATTTCAAAGCTTACTACATAATTGAGACACTGTGGTACTGGTATATAGGCATATAAATCAACGGAACAGACTGAGAGTCCAGAAATTAAAACTGACATTTATGGTCAATTGATTTTTCTTTTTTAACAGCTTTACTGATATATCTTTGACATACAAAAATTGTATATATTTATGGTATAAATGTTTTCATATATGTATACACTGTGAAAAGATCACCAATCAAGCTAATTAACACCTCTATTACCTCTACATAGTTACCATTTTGTGTGTGCGTGTGTGTGTGTGTGTGTGTGTGTGTGTGTGCTGAGAAGATTTAATTTAAGATCTATCCTCTTTGAAAACTTCCAGTATACAATATCGTTAACTATGGTCACCATGCGATCTCTGGAACTTATTCATCTTGCACAACAAAACTTTGTACCCTTTGACCAACACACCCCAATTTCCCCTTTCCCTCTGGTCAACTGAGTTGCAACAGTAATGCCAAGACAATTCATTGGGTAGAAAATAGTCTTTTCAACAAATGACGCTGGGACAACTGGATATTCACATGCCAAAGAATAAAGTTGGAACTCTACCTCATTCCACACACAAAAATTAACTCAAAATGGATCAAAGATCTAAATGTAAATACTAAAATTATAAAACCCTTTGACGAAAACATAGTTTTAAGTCTTTATGATCTTGGATTAGGCAATGGTTTCCTAGATATGACACTAAAAGCACAACAAAGGAAAGAAACAGATAAACTAGACACCATCAAAATTAAAACTTATGTGCTTCAAAACATACCATCAAGAAAGTGAAAAGACAACCCACAGAATAGGAGAAAATCTCTGCAAGTCATTTATCTGTAAGGAACTTGTGTACAGAATACACAAAGGACTCTTAAAAGTCAATAATAAAGGACACATTACCCAATTAAAAAATGGGCAAAGGATCTGAATAGACATTTCTCCAAAGCAGATCCACAAATGGCTAATCAGCACTAGAAGAGATGGTCAACATCACTGGCCATCAGAGAAATGCAAATCAAAACCACGTGAGATACCACCACTTCACACCCACTAGGACGGCTATAATCAGACAGAAAATAACAAGTGTTGACTAGTAAGAAATTACAGCATGAAACATTTAAAGCTTTTCTTATGAATTGACAGTGTCTTCTAATCAACTGTAGAAATAATCTGCTTCCTGATAACTAGAGCAAGAAGACTTGTGTATTGTTAGCAAGAACGGTCAGTTTAAACTCTATTCCTTCTTTACTGAGGCATTCTTCCGTTTCATACCTTGCTGGTTGTATTTATTTCTGAATGGCTTTCATAAATAAGCTATAAGAGAAAAAATTACTTAGAATATAAAAGTAAGACTCATGTTATTTTTAATGAATTTGGAGCCTCATGTATGCTACTGGGGACAGTTTTAGAACATTTTGCCTTTACTTCTTCATACACATACACACAAAGTTCTAAATGATAATTCATTAAAATTTTAATTAAATACGTACCAAAATCTACCCTTGTTAATATGCACTGCATTGGGTGGTCAGTTGTATGCCTTGTTGTTGTTGCACCACTTTCATAACAAGATGCACAAAGATCGTAATCGTAGCAAATTAAACACTTATATCTGCGACCTCGAAAATTTCCTTTTAAACATGCATCACAGCTGACACCTATAAAAAAAAGAAATATCATTAATTAGCAGCCGTAAAAGGCCACTGTCCATTTCATTTTCATAAATAAAAAGATGCACATTTAACCCCAGATTTCCTTTCCAAAATGACTAAAAACAACACAGTAAAATGAAATAGGAATTTCCAACTACATGGTGGATTTGTTCCCCTGATTTACATTCCTAATGGAAATAACTTAAAATGTTTCAAAAAATGCAGAAAAACTTATGCCTTGATGAACTAGCAAGAGGGTAAAACCCAAGTGAAAGATGAATGGTTAAATGAAATCACTCAAGAAGTGGGCATCTATTTGGAAAAATCTGAGCTTAAATTTTCACAGCATTGCAGGACAGACACAGGAAGCAAAGACCAAGGTCTGCCATGGCGGAGTGTCTGAACAGGCAATTCCTCATAAAGCTGAGACCCTAATATACCCTCAGTATATGGGTGAGCTAGAGACCCTCCCTAGGGGATTACAACACTTGCCCGTGAAATCCCCCTCTCCCCAGGCACAAAACAACAACAACAAAACCCTGAAAAGTTATAACTACAAACCAGTCCAGACTTCTTATAAGTGGAGAGCCCAAATTCAGACTTCCAAATGGTTCTCAGGTCAAGAATTTAATTTAAAGTGGTCCTAAATTAGTACTGCCACCAGGCATCTGGCAGAAATAAAATTTGAAGGAATGACAGTTCATACACAAAATACCAACAAAAAACAAAACACCATCAGAAAGTAGCAGAAACAGCAGAATCAGAATGGCAAACAGTTTATAACAGAATCGAATATCAAATAACACTTAACAGTTTAAAAGAAATAAAGAAGAGCTTGAAGAGGCAACCAACAGATTTGAAAATGAACTATCTAGGTATACAAAAATTAATTAAAATTTAAAACTCAATGGGCAGGTTTAATAGTAGAAAAGCCTTTTACTCACACGTGATATGCTTGTTTATGTAGAAAACCCCAGCTAAATTATTGGAATTACTATTTTAAGCAAGGTGGCTAAATACAAAACCAATTTAATAAAACACTGATTTCTTCACTCAAAAAAGACAAATACTGATATATTTTTAAAATGCCATTTATGATTCCACTTATATGAGGTACTCAGATTAGTCAAATTCACAGAAAAAAACAAAAACAAAAACAAACCCCCCCCCCCCAAAAAAAAACCAAACCAAAGTAGAACAGTGGTTACCAGAGGCTGGGTGGAAGGGGGAATAGGGAGTATTGTTTAATGGGTTTCAGTTTGGGATGATAAAAAAATTCTGGAGATGGACAGTGGTGATAGTTGCACAACAATGTGAATGTACTAATGCCACTGAATTGTACATGCAAAAAGGGTTAAAATGATATGTTGTGCATATTTTACCACAATAAAAAAATTATGTCATTTGTAGTAGCATTTCTGAAAAGTGCCTATGAATAAAGCTAACCAAAGAGGACTTCCCTGGTGGTCCAGTGGTTAAGAATCCACCTACCAATGCAGGGGACACAGGTTCAATCCCTGGTCAGGGAACTAAGATCTCACATGCCATGGGGAAACTAAGCCTGCGTGCCGCAACTGGAGAGAAGCCCGCACGCTGCAACGAAGATCCCGCATGCTGCAACTAAGACCCAACGCAACCAAAAATAATAAAAATAAATAAATTAAAAAAAAAGCCAACCAAAGATATGCAGCCCTTTATGAAGTAAATTAGTAAAAATGTGTTCAAAGACAAAGAGCTTTAAAAAATAAAAATACCAGGTTCACTGACTAGAAGGTTCAACATAATAAAATATCATTCTCCCCAAATTGATCTGTGGATTCAATACAATTCTAATAAAAAATCACAAAAGAATTTTTTGTGGAACATGATAAGCTGACTCAAATTTTTACACAATTTGCAAAGGTCAAGAATAGCCAAGATATTCCTGAAGAATAACAAGATGGAGGGATTTGCTTAATATAGCAAGAGCTATTATAAAGCTACAGTGATTAAGATAGAATGGCATTGGCATAGAGACAGACAAACTGACCAAAGGAACAGAATAGAAAGCCCCCAAACAGATGCACACATGTTGAAATCTGTTTCATGACAGTAAGGTCACTAGAGATCAGTGGGGAAAGAAGGGAGTAGACAATAAATGGTACTAGGACAAGTGATCACCCATATATGGGGAAAATAAAATTGGATCTCTTCCACAGATCCTACATACAAGAACCAATTCCAAATGGTTTAAAGACAAATGTGAAAGGAAAGTGAAAAAATCTCTGAAGACAATGTAGGGAATATTTTTATGAGCTCAGAGTAGGAAACAATTTCTTAAACACACACACACACACACACACACGGCCCAAACCATAAAAAGATATATTCAACCACATTAAAATTAAGACTTTTTAATACCCTGGAGTGATAGAAGAGACAAGGTCCAGAAACTGGTGATAAATACAACATACGTGACAGACAAAAGTAAGGTATACAGAATACATTAAGGAACTCTCACATATCAGTAAGAAAATGACCAACATCCAACAGAAAAATGGGCAAAGACCTCAATGGGCACTACAAAGAACAACAAACACAAATGACCAATAAATATATGAAAAGACTCTCATCTCATTAGTCATCAAAAAAGTGCAAATAAAACCATCATGAGCTATCATTTTACATCTACCAATCTGGCAAAAACTTAGAAGTCTGTTGATATCAAGCGCTACAGAAGACAAGGAGCAACAGAAACTCTTCTACGCTGCTAGTGGAACATATATCTGCACAAGTACTTCGCAAATTTTGTTCATATTCTAGTCAAGTTAAACATGTACAATTACTGTCACTGCGATTTCACTCTTAAATCTATTCCCTGGGGAAACTTTTGCCCAGGAGCACCAGAAGAATGTAAAAGAATGTTCACAGCAGTTTTTGCAACTGGAAAGAAAAAAAAAGGTTGTTAACAACCCAAAGGGCCATCAACCATCCATTATAGAATGAATTAAAAAAGAATGAATGATAGCCTAAAATAGTGGGTGAAGACAGGCATATAACCAAACTAAGTTATAAAGCAAGTTACAAGATAGGTGCCATGGAGAAAAATAAAGCAAAAAAGGATAAACAGTGTGGACAAAGAAAGCTTCACTGAAAAGATGGTGGGCAAAAAGATGGAATACTTCAAAATTTGCCTATTCAAAATAGGTTCCAAGCATGACAATGCTTTAAGCACAACACTGAAGGTATTGAAAAGGGCTAAGTATCTATTCAGATTCACAAACGAAAGTTTAATGTAATAGGGTACAATAACTTTGTCAAACAAAATGTAGTGTGAACTGAGCTAAAGAGGTGCCTGAAAGGCAAGCTCAGTTTTGAACACTCACTTTTTGGCATGTCCCATCCACCATTACTCTGCGGGCCCCACTTTTCTTTCTGTGGTGGGGATGCCCACCGACAAGTATAAATGAGCAAAGCGTAAGGCGACTGGGGGTGGTGATACTCCCAAACACTGCATCAGTTTCAGCAGGGACATGCTGATGACGCCTGTCCCTTGCCTGTTCTACTCGGCTGATAAAATTCGAAGCTATCTAAATCTAAATGCTCTCCTAAGGGGTGAGGATGTCGAGTGGTGTCAGGCTTCACCTACAATCCAGCTGGAGTTCAGTAACTGTGAGCCCTTTAAGAAACTGGGGTTCTTTTAAAAAATTATTAACTATTTTTGATGGAATCATTTCTAAAATGTATGTTTTTGGGGAATTCCCTGGCGGTCCAGTGGTTAGGACTCGGTGCTTTCACTGCTGTGGGCGCGGGTTCAATCCCTGGTTGGGGAACTAAGATCCCGCAAGTCGTGTGCCCCTCCCCCCCAAAAAAAGACATTTAACAACTTTTGTGATTCAAGGTCATTATTTCAAACACAAATATATATTTCAGTCTGACCATTAAACATTATATTAGGTAAGTTCTCAGCAGGGTTTCTTACAACATAAGTAAGAGTAACTTTATAATAATCTATAGCAGCAAGTATGCTAGAGAGGATTTGTTTTGGTGATGAGTGTACTATGAATAGGAAGTCAGGGAAGTAAAAATATTTTATCACATATAATTTTCCATACAACCTGCTACTCCTTCTCATTGTAACAGCTCTGCCAATTTAATACTTCTAATCTGTTATCATAAGCTTTAGTCAATATCTCACTTTAGAGAAGATTCCATACCACCTCTCGACAGTAGCTCGAAGTCTCTGAATAAAAGCACAGAAGCATGAATAGGCTTTGCCACAGTTTCTCCACAGCAACCAGTCTCCCTCCGCCCCAACTTGAAATTACTAAATCTCATTTAGCTTTGAAAAGAACCCCAGATTTCTCACTCAAAACAGACCCTCTTCCAAGTACACCTGTCAGAATTCACTCTATAACACAGACTAACAAAATTTGCTCCCTTTGTGTCTACTACAGGTGCTTTTCCTATCAGGGAAAACAAGCCAGCTCTTCAATGCACAGTCGCTTGGTTAATAACAGTGTTCTACCTGGTACCAGGAGACTCAGGAAAATCTGAAACAGAACATATACGTGGCTTATGTAAAATGATCAATTCCTTGATAGGAAGAATGAAGTTGCTTCTGGTGAGATAACGATAAGATATATTTAAGATGCTAAGAACTAAAGTTCCTATGCAAGAGGGAGGGGGCGTGGGGATATACGTATACATATAGCTGATTCACTTTGTTATACAGCAGAAACACAACATTGTAAAGCAATTATACTCCAATAAAGATGTTAAAAAAAAAGTTCCTATAGAAAAGTATCATTTATAATAGAAACAAGAATTCAAATATTATCAAATAAAATATCACCTTGAAGAGGCAAGGCTGAAGTGTTAGCACTGAGATCTCCTGGATTTAAAAAATGTTAGGTTTCAGTTATTCTATACTATATACACCCTGCAAAAACTGAGTTAACCAAATAATAAAATATGCAACTCATCCTTGAATAATCTAGCTTTAGCCATATTGCCATAAACAAATTCGGACAATCACTACTTTGTAACATGGCAACTAGCACAAGCTACATCTTTCTTTTTTTTTAAATTTTATTGAAGTATAGTTGATTTAGAAGGTTGTGTTAATTTCTGCTGTACAGAAAAGTGATTATTATACATGTATATAGTCTTTTTCATATTCTTTTCCATTATGGTTTATCACAGGATATTGAACATAGTGCTGTACTGTAGGACCTTGTTGCCATACAAGTAGGACCTTGTTGTTTACCCATCCTATATATAACAGTTTGCATCTGCTAACCCCAAACTCCTGATCCATCCCTCCCCCTCCCACCCCCTTGGCAACCACAAGTCTGTTCTCTGTACCTGTGAGTCTGTTTCTGTTTCGTAGATAAGTTCATTTGTGTCGTATTTTAGATTCCACATATAAGTGATATATGGTATTTGTCTTTCTCTTTCTGACATACTCCGCTTAGTATGATTATCTCTAGGTCTATCCATGTTGCTGCAAATGGCATTATTTGATTCTTTCTTTATGGCTGAGTAATATTCCATTGTATATATGTACCACATCTACATCTACACAAGCTACATCTTAAAGTTATGGTGGGATATTTGTGATTCCCCATCTGATCAAGTTCACCTAACAAGACAAACAAAAATGCTAGGAAATACAGCTTAACCTCAATTTTGACATGCTCATGTGTGAAACTTACATAAAAAGAATGGTGTATATCTGACAATCCCTATCTATAATAGGTATATCTGAACACATTCATACCCTCAACACTTACCTTTATATTTAGCAGTTCTGTAAAATAAATACATAAAAGCTATGAACTAAAATCAATGGAAAGAATGCCCTCTAGTGGGAACAGATGTTTAAAAATCCACTGAAATAATATGTAAAGTCTTTTTCCTTTCTTAATTTTCTAAAATAAACAAAGGTTTATTTACTTATATATATATTACGTGTACATTATATATACATTTATATATCTTTTAAAAGAAAAACCCAAAGGTTGATACAGCTTTTTCTTTTGATTTGAATGAATTTTTAGGTAGGGAACAGAGAGGTGGTGGGAAGAGAAGGTCGACAAAGGGAAAGCTACCTGTCAAGATACACAGTGAAAAGAACACAACAGGAAGAGACTCCACATGAATTTGAAGCCCTGGGATTATTCAGCCTTTGCCACTGACAATCTATTTTGACTTCTAGAAGCCATGTAATTTGGAGAGAAGGCCCTCTTTTTACTTCAGTGAATTCTCTCTTCGGGCCCTATGCATCTCTAAATAAGTGTGACTTTTAAAAAAAGAATGTGTGTGTTTGTTACATGCTATTGAACAATTTTAATATTAAGATCTGCACAGAGAACTATGCCACTAAAATAACTGGACAATGATAAGGGCAATTCCCAAAGAGGCTCTTTGCATTTAGATGGTTGAAGAATCATGCAACCTTTTGAAGAGAATCTCAGATGAACACAAGCAATTAAAGAAATGAACTATTATAATTCAGTGAACAGCAGAAGTAGCCAGAATTAAAGAAGATGGTCAAGGGATATTTCTAGAAGCAAAATCGCTGGAACCTAAGACAAATTTTATAATGCTTCACAAGCTAGGAGCCTAGATCAGGAGTAGAAAGCTTTTCCCCCTTCTATTAAAGAAACATTGGGAGAAAGAGAATCAATCATGCCTTGCAAAGGTAAAGTAACTCTAGGAGTTTGTTTCTTTTTAAAGAAAAAAGAAAGCCCTACTCAATTATTTTTAGAATTAGGAGCAGAATCCCCCCCCCACTCAATTAAATACACATGTAACTCTATACATGTTTATTTTTAAAAAATCTATGCCATATGATAAAGGGAGAGACTCAAAAGGAGAGAAAGTTGGGTAGAGAGACCCATACAAGATACCATTCAAGAAAAGACCTTTAGGACTTCCCTGGTGGCGCAGTGGTTAAGAATCCGCCTGCCAATGCAGGGGACAGGGGTTCGATCCCTGGTCCAGGAAGATCCCACATGCCGCAGAGCAACTAACCCCGTGCACCACAACTACTGAGCCCGCTCTCTAGAGCCCTTGAGCCACAACTGCTGAGCCTGTGCGTCTAGAGCCTGTGCTCCGCAACAAAGAGTAGCCCCTGCTCGCCCCAACTGGAGAAAGCCTGCGCGCAGCAATGAAGACCCAACGCAGCCAAAAATAGAAAAATTTAAAAAAATTTAAAAAATAAATAAAATAAAAAAAAAGAAAAGACCTATAGTTAAAGAGATTCCAGGGGCAGAGAAAAGAGAAATGAGAAGGAGCGTATACAGCTGGGGAGGGTACGATTCAGAAGAAAGAGGGCAGGGTGATGGTGAGGAACTTTAGGGGAAAACATGGAACAGCCTGGTAAATAGATCTTGTAGTATGTGTGTTCTTCACACTTAGCAGACTTGCTTGAACCTGTGATACATTTACCCGGCCATTTAAAACAACCTTTTCTGTACTGGGACTCAGCTTTCTAACTTTTGCTTTATTGCTTTCAGGTGGAATTCTACAAGTTTGGTGACATGTAACAATAAGGAGCATCCATCTATCCTTCCACTACTATATATTCTGTGCCAAGATACAGCAATGAGTAAAGGTCTTTGCTACACAGAGCTAATACTCCAGTGGTATTAGTAGCAACTTCCATCATTATTTATTGTGTGCCAATTTTCATAATTACTTTATTAATCTTCACAACAAAGTCATGAGGTAGTTGGAAAATACGATAAAACTTCTTTCATGGCTATGGATGATTCAAAGCTAGTTCACGTCTGTCCAACAAAGTGGACAGAAAGGCAGGGGTTGGACGTTATATTTAAGGAGTTCCTTATGCATTTTGTCAAAGAGGGAAGTTTAATTCATTTCTAAAAGTTTTTAGTGTAGTGAAATTTGGTCCATTTTGGAACAACTGGCTGTTTTGCTTGGTTTTAAAGAACTGTTCTATGCTCTTATTTCGTAGAAATGCATCCCTGGCCTGCGAACAGAAACCTACCTTAGTAACAATGGACTTGCTCATGAGTAAGCTTAGTTAGGAATAGTCTTTCAGAACCTCTCATCTGGAAATAGAGAAGCTTCTACATTACTCAATCTACTATTATACTCAACCATGATTAGAGCTATTTTCTGACTCACACATAAAACGAAGGAAGAAGAGGTGTGTAAGGAATGCCTGGGACAAAGTGGGAATTCAGTGGGTATCTGCTGAATGAATGAAGTGGATGAAAAGAGAAAGGGACATTTTCCTAGAGTATTTAGATAAGAGCTCAAAAGAGAGAAGGGAAACAAGGATTAATGTGTGTCTATAATAGACCTCTTGATGTAAGAGTGACTGAATGATGAAAGCAGGGGGGGAAAAGAAGGGACTGAACAACAGGTACTTGTTTCCCGTAGGAGAAAGGAAAATTAAGTCAGCAAAAATGCTGTGCCGAATACTTCTAGGCATCGGCCCCCATTCGGCAACATCAGCCCAGAAGAGCTTGGTTGCCAGCTGTATAAACGAAGGGTTTGTTCTTGGGAAGCAGGTTTTTTATCAGCCACAGATTTGTGTTAACAATTTCATATGTAAAAGCCAAAACTAAAATCTCAATATTTTCAAATATGTGTGCAACTCCATTTAGTTGCTATAAACAATGCACACTAATCAGAAACACTGCCCTGTTTTAAAGACCCTCCAGGCAGGCCAACAGGGCAAGGGCAGAAAGCTCCAGCCCTCCCAAAAAGACAAGCGCCCTTAAAGAAGGTGGTAATTTTTATAAAAATATCTAGTGATTACATGAGCATTTTGCAGAGACTTATAAAGGAAAATACTAGTAAAAAATATACTACGTTTCAAACCTATTGGGGCCGGTCTGAAAAATTAAAGCCTTTAAAACTGGTATAAAATGACATAGGAGACTCTCCCTCAGATCATCTCCGCTAACCAATTAGTGTTTAACTGACCTTGATGCCTCAGGCATCTATGAAGGGCTTGGTCACTGAACTGTTGTTCTTCTTTTACAGATGAATAAACTGAGGTCCACAAGCACTAAGTAGCGTGCTCCAAAGGCACACAATCATGAAATGACAGTGATTACGATGAAGGGTTACCTACTAAAGCAGATCATCTGACAACAATTAATCTGTTTTTTGTTTGGTTCAGAAATGGATGTCTTCTGATGAAAGAAATTAAAGATGATACCAACAGATGGAGAGATATACCATGTTCTTGGATTGGAAGAATCAACATTGTGAAAATGAGTATACTACCCAAAGCAATCTACAGATTCAATGCAATCCCTATCAAATTACCAATGGCATTTTTTACGGAGCTAGAACAAATCATCTTAAAATTTGTATGGAGACACAAAAGACCCCGAATAGCCAAAACAGTCTTTAGGCAAAAAAATGGAGCTGGAGGAATCAGACTCCCTGACTTCAGACTCTACTACAAAGCTACAGTAATCAAGACAATATGGTACTGGCACAAAAACAGAAACATAGATCAATGGAACAAGATAGAAAGCCCAGAGATTAACCCACGCACCTATGGTCAACTAATCTATGACAAAGGAGGCAAAGATATACAATGGAGAAAAGACAGTCTCTTCAATAAGTGGTGCTGGGAAAACTGGACAGCTACATGTAAAAGAATGAAATTAGAATACTCCCTAACACCATACACAAAAATAAACTCAAAATGGATTAGAGACCTAAATATAAGACTGGACACTATAAAACTCTTAGAGGAAAACATAGGAAGAACACTCTTTGACATAAATCACAGCAAGATCTTTTTTGATCCACCTCCTAGAGTAATGGAAATAAAAACAAAAATAAACAAATGGGACCTAATGAAACTTCAAAGCTTTTGCACAGCAAAGGAAACCATAAACAAGACGAAAAGACAACCCTCAGAATGGGAGAAAATATTTGCAAACGAATCAACGGACAAAGGATTAATCTCCAAAATATATAAACAGCTCATTCAGCTCAATATTAAAGAAACAAACACCCCAATCCAAAAATGGGCAGAAGACCTAAATAGACATTTCTCCAAAGAAGATATAGAGATGGCCACGAAGCACATGAAAAGATGCTCAACATCACTAATTATTAGAGAAATGCAAATCAAAACTACAATGAGGTATCACCTCACTCCTGTGAGAATGTGCATCATCAGAAAATCTACAAACAACAAATGCTGGAGAGGGTGTGGAGAAAAGGGAACCCTCTTGCACTGTTGGTGGGAATGGAAATTGATACAGCCACTATAGAGAACAATATGGAGGTTCCTTAAAAAACTAAAAATAGAATTACCATATGACCCAGAAATCCCAATACTGGGCATATACCCAGAGAAAACCGTAATTCAAAAAGACACATGCACCCAAATGTTCATTGCAGCACTATTTACAATAGCCAGGTCATGGAAGCAACCTAAATGCCCATCAACAGACGAATGGATAAAGAAGATGTGGTACATATATACAATGGAATATTACTCAGCCATAAAAAGGAACGAAATTGAGTCATTTGTTGAGACGTGGATGGATCTAGAGACTGTCATACAGAGTGAAGTAAGTCAGAAAGAGAAAAACAAATATCGTATATTAATGCATGTATGTGGAACCTAGAAAAATGGTACAGATGAGCCGGTTTGCAGGGCAGAAGTTGAGACACAGATGTAGAGAATGGACATATGGACACCAAGGGGGGAAAACTGCGGTGGGGTGGGGATGGTGGTGTGCTGAATTGGGCGATTGGGATTGACATGTATACACTGATGTGTATAAAATTGATGCCTAATAAGAACCTGCAGTATAAACAAACAAACAAACAAAACAACTAATACTAAACTTTCATTGGGTTATTCGTATGGAAATATGTTAATATAAATGTTTCAGACATTACATGAAATTTCTAAAAATCTTATATTTGTATTTGTATGGAAATATGTATGGAAATATGTTAATATAAATGTTTCAGACATTATATGAAATTTCTAAAAACTTATATTTGTATTTGTATGGAAATATGTATGGAAATATATTAATATAAATGTGTCAGACATTACATGGAATTCCTAAAAATCTTATATGTTCTGGTATAATGTTATAAGTAATAATCCTAGTTATTACTTTAAAATGTATATCTCAGAAATAACTAATTTTCTTGTCAACTGCATTATTATGAACTTTCATCAAATCTTTAACAGTGGTCATTTTTAAGTCTTTTGTCATTTACAGACAGTTCTGGGTGTACTCTGATGCTTTTGCAAATATGTTCCTATAAAAGGCTTTCATCTTCAAGAAATTCATGGAAAAGACTCTGACAAGTACAGGTTTCTGGTAACTGACTGTACTGCTGAACTGAATGAATAAGCATTTTCAGAACTCTAATGAAAAACTGATGAACTCATAAAAGTGCTAACAAAAGATCAAGATGAAAAAAAAAATTAATTACATGGGACTGAGTGAACTGATGAGGATGAGTATAATTTTTGTGACTTTCTGTCTGAATTAAAAAAAAAAAAATCCCACAAGGACTCAGAGGCAAAGAATATACAAATCAATTTTCGCTGCAAAGTAAAGGAGCTGTTACAGTGGAGGATTACTGGACTGAATGTCAATATTATGACATAGTATGAGTGTGTTTCATGTTTGGTAATTGCAATCATTGTTGCTTTTGTTGTGGTCATCCATGTACAATGCTTGGTGTCAGTCTATTTATCTCTTGTAAAAATAAAATACAGTGTGTGTGTGTGAAAAAAAAAATTTGCTAAGAAAGTAGAACTTAAATGTTCTTACCAAACTATAACAAAACTATAATAAATATGTGAGGTGATGCATGTTTTAATTAAGTAGATGGGAGAAATCCTTTCACAATGTATATGTATATCAAATCATCACCATGCACATTTTAAATATCTTACAGTTTCGTCAATTATACCCCAATAAAGCTGAAAAAAATACAAAAAAAAAAAGAAATGGATGTCTTTAGAACTTTTTATTTACTATGACATAGAGATATACATTAATGTCATGTTTATTATTCTTCCCTTAATTCTTTATTTTGTGAGAGACTTTAATTTTACCTATCACATAACTTCTCTAAAATGAAACCCTGAGATTGAGGAATTACTTTCAAGGTAGGTGTTTTTATATATATATATTATATATATATATAATTTATTTCCAGAGGTTGATAATTGATCAAACACAGCTCTACCTAAAGTCACTATTTTGTTAAGTTTTTATTCTAGAGTAGTGTTCTCTTAACTTTTTGAAAATCCATGTCCTATATTGGTAAATGTTTAAAAACATTACCATCTCCTTTATTTAAAATTTCAGGGACTTCCCTGGTGGCGCAGTGGTTAAGAATCCACCTACCAATGCAGGGGACACGGGTTCGATCCCTGGTCTGCAAAGATCCCACATGCCGCGGAGGAACCAAGCCCCATGTGCCACAACTACTGAGCCTGCGCTCTAGAGCCTGCGAGCCACAACTACTGAGTCCACGCACCATAACTACTGAAGCCTGCGCTCTGCAACAAGAGAAGCCACCGAAATAAGAAGCCCGTGCACCGTAACAAAGAGCAGCCCCCGCTCACTGCAACTGGAGAAAGTCCGTGCGCAGCAACGAACACCCAACGCAGCCAAAAACAAAACAAAACAAAACAAAGACAAAAAAAAAAACACCTTAAAAAATAAAAAATAAAAAAAAATAAAATTTCAGTAAGCAAGAAACATGTCAGGCCTCACTCTTTCAAATCACAACAGAATATAAATATGACTCAAATATATAATTTATTTTTCTTTTTTGGTCTTTTCAAACATAAGGTAATCTGGCATACACACATCTTCAGACATGGGAATCAACAACCTATTATACATGACATAATCACATAATGAAATTCTAGAACATCGTACTCCAACAAATTGCTATTATCATGTATAAGTCCCCACAAAAACAAGTGGTAAAAGGATACAAACCACATGGAAGCATTTATGTAAATTTTAAAATACACAATACTCTATAATTAGAGTTTATGGACACATACATATGTGGAAAGCATGTTGAAATGTAGATGGAAAGGATACACACCAACGCCAAGAAGTGATGGCCTCTGGGAAGTAGGGAGAAAAAGGAAGGAAACAGAATGGAATCAAGAAAGGGTACAAAGTGAAATTCGTCCATATCTGCAAAGTCTTCTTTCTTTCTACATGTTTAAAATGTTTCGTTAAAAAACTCCACAAAAACCTAACACAGACAAAACTCCCCCATCCCATCTCAACTTGTACAGTAGCATGGAAGGTGACAGGATGGCTGGTTTTACACTGAGGTGTAAATGGGTAAAATAGTTGACCTAATGAAATTATAGAATAAAACTAATGTTTTTTGGCCCGAGAGATGGATTCTATATCCCATACTTGTTAATTCTTGCTGAAGTATCAACTAGTCACTGAGTTTCAAGCTAAGCGTTCACAGAATGACTTCTCCCAAGCACAGTGTATAATCTGGGCACGCTAGACACCGCACAGACAACGTGGAAGGCGCACTAGTGGGCACTGACAACAGGCTGAAGTTGCTGTTTAGAATGCCTTCCCATTGCATACTTGGCCAGTACAGTACAAAGAGCAGTAGGGGACTTCTTGCCTTTCCTGGAAAGACAGACTACATATATTTGTGAGAGAGAAGAATGTCATTATAAACAACTAAAGGGTGAAACATACTTAATGGGATTTGCCACCCCCCACCCCGGAACATCCTGCCTATGGTTTAAACACTTTAAAACTGATTTTCGGGCTTCCCTGGTGGCGCAGTGGTTGAGAGCCTGCCTGCCGGTGCAGGGGATGCGGGTTTGAGCCCTGGTCTGGGAAGATCCCACATGCCGCGGGGCGGCTGGGCCCGTGAGCCACAGCTGCTGAGCCTGCGCGTCTGGAGCCTGTGCTCCGCAACAAGAGAGGCCGCGATAGTGAGAGGCCCGCGCACCGCGATGAAGAGTGGCCCCGCTTGCCACAACTGGAGAAAGCCCTCGCACAGAGACGAAGACCCGACACAGCCAAGAATGAATAAATAAATAAATAATAATTAAAAAAAAAAAAACAAAACTGATTTTCTGCAACTGTTTTAGGGAAAGGGGAAGAAAACCACAAGATGAATAGGGAGGGACCAGAAAACATACTATTTAATGGTTATTTGAGCTAGAAATGTCTGCACATTTATTTGTGATAAATTCACAGTCTGCACATGACAGCCCTTTCTATTATAGTGTAAAGGGTTTGTCCTGCATGGATATTAGGAGATAATTTTGTATTAAATTACTGTAACAACATTACTTCAATGAACACAAGTTTCTGAGCACCTATAGGACCCATTTAGTGTTTAAAGTTTAATAGGGAATAAAGATAAGTAAACAAGGAATTAAAATACAGTATGAAGAGTAAGTGGCAGAGAACTATGGGAACACATCCAACAAATAAGAGCAATATAAGATGACCTGTTCTAGTTGGGAGAGTACAACAGAGCCCCACAATTAGCCTCACCCTGACACAACGCTTCATACCAAGCAGTCCCCGAGGTACCTTCTCTTCAAAACACTGAAATACAACTTCAGGTCCCTTTGTTCCATGTTTCCTCCACATAAAGCAGTTACTCTAAATCTGCTCTCAGAAAGCCACTACATAGCTTAAGACAAGAATCAAGTCGCTTCTGGGACTTCCCTGGTGGCGCAGTGGTTAAGAATCCACCTGCCAATGTAGCGGACACAGGTTCGATCACTGGTCTGCGAAGATCCCATATGCCACGGAGCAACTAAGCCTGTGCGCCACAACTACTGAGCCCGCGTGCCGCAACTACTGAAGCCCACGCGCCTAGAGCCCGTGCTCCGCAGCAAGAGAAGCCACCACAATGAGAAGCCCACGCACCGCAACGAAGAGTAGTCCCCGCTCCCCACAACTAGAGAAAGCCTGTGCGCAGCAATGAAGACCCAGTGCAGCCAAAAATAAATAAACAAATATAAGTAAATAAGTTTATTAAAAAAAAAGAATCAAGTCACTTCTTCCTGTTTTCTTTTTTTCCTGGCTGTGTTGGGTCTTCGTTGTTGTGCGTGGGCTTGCTCTAGTTGCGGCTTTCTCTAGTTGCGGCGAGCAGGGGCTACTCTTCATTGCGATGCGCGGGCTTCTCATTGCGGTGGCTTCTCTTGCTGCAGAGCACGGGCTCTAGGCGCGCAGGCTTCAGTAGTTGTGGCACGCGGGCTCAGCTGCAGCACGCGGGCCCTAGAGCGTGTGGGTTTCAGTAGTTGCAGCATGTGGGCTCTAGGGTGTGCAGGCTTCAGTAGTTGTGGCTCTAGAGCACAGGCTCTGTACCTGTGGCGTAAAGGCTTACTTGCTCTGCAGCATGTGGGATCTTCCCGGACCAGGGATTGAACCCGCGTCCCCTGCATTGGCAGGCAAATTCTTAACCACTGCACCACCAGGGAAGTCCCCTTCCTCTTTTCTAGGCAAACCGATTTCAAATCTAATAGGTCTTCAAAAATCCTACCTTCATACCTTACGTTATGTTTGTGTCTGCTCTAGTTCCTTCACTGATTTGAAAGCAGAGAGACCTACAACAGATATAAAACTCTGGAGAGGACTAGGAATAACGCAAAGTACAGAGAATGCTCTAGCACTGGATGAGAAAAAGCAGTTTATGTCTGGCTTAGAAAGCACACTAGCCTACTTTGGATGTTAGGTCTGAGGCGATCATGAGTCATGCAAGGTGCAAGGTACTGTAAACTATTAGGCTGATCTTTGGGAGATTTCCTTTGAGAGAGGACATGTCTTTCTACCACTGAGAGTGATACACAACAGTATGGAATAGAAAGAAGTAAAGGACTAAGCATAAAGGCAAAATGAGAAAAATAGGCAGTGCTTGTATAGTCTGAAGCAAATCTCTAGGAAATCAAGGTAAGTAGTACTCAAATATAAGTATCCAAAACTAAAAAACAAAATAAAACATTGGCTTTAACGTAATTTTTTTTTTGGCCACATCGCACAGCTTACGGGATTTTAGTGCCCTGACCAGGGATCGAACCCGGGCCCTCAGCAGTGAGAGTGTAGCATCCTAACCACTGAACCACCAGGGAATTCCCGAACAAATATTATTCATGTTTCTTCTTCCCTCTATTTGTGAACATTTTTAGCCGTTATTCTGAGCATGGCTCCGGCAGGGCACCATCCAGAAAATGCACCCAGGTTGACAATATACCCATAATGACTTGAAAATGCAACACTCAAAAGAATAGTTGCCCCACTTAAAAAGACTATGGCAATAACTACAACCTAAAAATTCAAGCACAAACTTCAAGAGCATGTAAATGAATAACTTTATCAGCAAGGATTTGAATCCTGCCTGACTGCGAAGAAATTACTTAACTGGTCTTTGTTTTCCTCATTAACTAAAGAAAAAAAAAAAAAAGCATATACTAATCTCTCTATATTGCAGGGCTGTAACAGGAACGTAAATGTTAATTTCTCTTCCCTTCCTTCACACTTCAAGGTTGTGTAAAGTAAAGCAGAGTGCTGGTTAGTACTACTGTTTCTCAGCTCCAAGCCTACCCTTCTATATTCTTTTCTGCAATGATGGTCCAGGAGGTGGTCCTCAATTGGGTCATTTTGCCTCCCCAGGGGATATTTGGCCATATATGGAAACATTTGGGGGTGGGGTGGATACTGGAATCAAGTGGGTAGAGGCCAGGGATGTTACTGAACATCCTACAAAGCACAGGACGGCCACCTGGCCCAAAATGTCAATGGTGCCGAGGCTGAGAAACAATGGTCTAGGGTTTGCAAACTCAGTTATTCATACTCCCTTGGCAGCTGGCTTCTGGTTTACGTTCTGCCAATGGGAGGTTAAAGAGGGAGAGAGAAAGCACCCCTCCAGCAGCAGAGGGGTTCTAGCACCAACCTCTTCTGGCATTCTCATCACCAACCAGCTGAATCCACTCAAAGGCCAAGCACCAACTGTGTAGAGATAGGCCTGGAGAAGTAGGTGTCTCTGAACTCCTAAATTCTAGTAACCCCATCTTTTCCCTTTTTGCAATGACAGAAATACCTCTTTATCTGTACTGTCCAAAGCCATCAGTCTTTAAAAATCCCTTGTCAGCTTACAGAGCCTAGAAGCAGTGCTGGTCCAGCAGCAATGAGCCCACCAAGAAACCAGATCTTGGTTTCCAGTATCCTCCACCAAGAGGAACCAAAGCTCCTTGGAGACATGGATGATTCCAGAGGTTAGGACAGGGTGGGTACGTGAGGAGCCTGTAATGTCTAAGGTCTAGAATGAATGATCCAGAAAGAGGGTACATGTCAAAAGGACACAGAAGAAACCTGAATGGGGTTTCCACTGTCCAAATCTGGGATAATTTGAGCATCAAAATCAATAATAAAAAAATAATGCCCACTGAATAATACAGAAATCCATGTGTCCACACTGATATGAATGAAGAAATAAATAAATTAAGGAGAAGGAAACAGGAAAAAAACTTCCATGTAGTAGATATGCTGACTAGAATTTACATTCCAACTCCTAGTTCACCAGCACTGGACCTGCACTGTCCAGTATGGCAGCCACTAGCCGCATGTGATTATTTAAATGTAATTTATTAAAATAAAATAAAGGGAATTCCCTGGTGGTCCAGTGGTTAGGGTTCCACACTTCCACTGCAGGGGGCACGGATTCGATCCTTGGTCGGGGAACTAAGATCCTGCAAGCCGCACAATGCAGCCAAAAACAAACAAACAAAAACAAAATTAAAAATTCAGTTCCACACTGAATTGCACAGCTGCATTTCAAGGGCTCACATGGCTAGTGGCTATTGCATTGGACAACAGTGCACTGGACAGTGGCATTTGAGACTGAACCATAATTCTGTGACGATAAGGTCTAGAACAGATAATAAGGTAAGGCCTAATTTTGTTCTTTTCTGAAAATCTTAAAATTTAGTATTGGAATTTAAAAAAGACAATTTCATAAGAATAGGGAGAACACGAATAAATAATAGCAACAAAATTTTGGAAGCTGGGAAGCAGATGGATGAGTGGTAACTGAGTTAGGAGGTTGGAGAAAGCTGAATCCTCGTATGGGTAAAGGGGGAAGCAAAAAAACCACCCAATTTACAGTACAGATTCAACAAAATGTCTAGGACTGGCAGCATCAGGTATTGCTGGAACTTGGATTAGAGTGGAAAATCATTTAAAGATGAAAGATGTAAAAGCTCTTCCAGAAGCAGTTACATTTGTAAGTTGCCTTTCCAACATACTCTACTCCAAGTGGAAATGGGAAGTTTATTCATTGAAGAGGGTAAAACAGAGGACCTCTGACCTAGGGAACTCAAGGCACTGTTGACAACAGAATAATATGCAAGTATTACTGAAAAGAGAAGAGTCTGAGTTAAATCTTACCTAAATTATTTCCAGAAGGAGAAGGTGGAGGAGGGAAAGAGAGAATATAGAACGTTAAAGAGAAGAAAACTGCAACCCAAATCTAGAAGTTTCAATATCCTGAAAGTGACCTTACACATAAAGGAACTAGAAAAAGAAGAACAAACAAAACCCAAAATTAGTAGAAGAAAAGATATCATAAAGATGAGAGCAGAAATAAATGAAATAGAGACTAAAAATACAATAGAAAAGATCAATGAAACTAAGAGCTACTTTTTTGAAAAGATAAACAAAATTGATAAACCTTTAGCCAGACTCATCAAGGAAAAAAGAGAAAGGACCTAAATCAATAAAATCACAAATGAAAAAGGAGAAGTTACAACTGATACCACAGAAATACAAAGGATCATAAGGGATTACTACCAACAATTATACACCAATAAATGGACAACCTAGAATAAATGGACAAATTCCTAGAAATGTATAATCTGCAAAGACTGAATCAGGAAGAAATAGAAAATATGAACAGACCAATTACCAGTAATGAAATTGAATCAGTAACCAAAAAATTCTCAACAAACAGAAGTCCAGGACCAGACAGCTTCATAGGTGAATTCTACCAAACATTAACACCTATCCTTCTCAAACTATTCAAAAAAATTGCAGAGGAAGAAACACTTCCAAACTCATTCTACAAGCGTAGCATCACCATGATGCCAAAACCAGACAAAGATATCACACAAAAAAAGGAAATTATAGACCAATATCATTGATGAACACAGATACAAAAATCCTCAACAAAACATTAGCAATCTAATTCAATAATACATTAAAAGGATCATACACCATGATCAACTGGGACTTATCCCAGGGATGCAAGGATGGTTCAATATCCACAAATCAATCAATGTGATACACATTAACAAATGGAAAAATAAAAATCATATGATCATCTCAATAGGTATAGAAAAAGCTTTTGACAAAACTCACCATCCATTTATGATAAAAAAAAAAAACTCTCAACAAAGTGGGTATATAAGGAACAAACATCAACATAATAAAGGCCACATATGCATCATACTCAATGGTGAAAAGCTGAAAGCATTTCCTCTAAGATCAGGAACAAGACAAGGATGCCCACTCTCACCACTTTTATTCAATATAGCATTGGAAGTCTAGCCACAGCAATCAGACAAGAAATAAAAGGATTCTAAACTGGAAAGGAAGAAGTAAAACTGTCAGTGTTTGCAGATGACATGATACTATACATAAAAAATCCCAAAGACACCACCAAAAAACTACCAGAACTCATCAATGAATTTGTAAAGTTGCAGGACACAAACTTAATATACAGAAATCTGTGGCATATTCTATACACTAACAACTATCAGAAAGAGAAATTAAGAAAACAATACCACTTAAAATCATATCAAAAAGAATAAAATACCTAGGAATCAGCCTAACTAAGGAGGTTAAAGACCTATACTCAGAAAACTGTAAGACACGGATGGAAGAAATTCAAGACACCACAAACAGATGGAAAGGTATACTATGTTGATGGATTGCAAGAGTTAATATTGTTAAAATGACCACATTACCTAAGGCAATCTACAGATTCAATGAATTCCCTATCAAAATACAATTGGCATTTTCCACAGACCTAAAGCAAATAACTCTAAAATTTGTACGGAAACACAAACTACCCTGCATAGCCAAAACAATCTGAGGAAGAAGAACAAGGCCAGAGGAATCATGTGCCCTGACTTCAGACTATACTACAAAGTAATCAAAACAGTATGGTTCTGGCACAAAAACAGACACATAGATCAAGGGAACAGAACAGGGAGCCCAGAAATGAACCCACACTTATATGGGCAATTAATCTATGACAAAGGCAAGAATATACAATGGGGAAAAGACAGCCTCTTCAATAAATGGTGTTGGGAAAATTGGACAGTTACATGCAAAAGAATTAAACTGACTACTCTCTAGCAACACACAAAAATAAATTCAAAATGGATTAAAGACTTAAATGTGGGACTTCCCTTGTGGTGCAGTGGTTAAGAATCTGCCTTCCCATGCAGGGGATGCGGGTTCTAGCCCTGGTCAGGGAACTAGATCTCACATGCATGCCACAACTAAGAGTTCGCATGCCACAACTAAGGAGCCCGCTGGCTGCAACTAAGGAGCACACATGCCGCAACTAAGGAGCAGGTGAGCCACAACTAAGAAGCCCATGAGTCGCAACTAAGGAGCCCACCTGCCACAACTAAGACCCAGCGCAACCAAAAAAAAAAAAAACAAATGTTAAGACCTGAAGCTATGAAACTTCTAAAATAAACATAGGCAGTAAGCTCTTTGACATTGGTCTTAATAGCATTTCTTTGAACATGTCTCCTGAAGCAGACAAAACAAATGCAAAAATAAACAAATGGGACTACACCAAACTAAAAAGCTTTTGCACAACAAAGGAAACTATCAACAAAGCGAAAAAGCTGCCAAGTGAATGGGAGAAGATACCTGCAAACAATATATCCGATAAAGGGTTAATATCCAAAATATACCAAAACCTCACACAGCTCAACATTAAAAACAAAACAAAAACCCCTGATTAAAACCTGAATAGACATTTTCCCAAAGAAGATATACAGATGGCCAACAGGCACATGAAGAAAACACCCATCATCACTAATCATCAGGGAGATGGAAAACATTATGGCGACTCCTCAAAAAATTAAAAATAGAACTACCATACAATTCAGCAATTCCACTCCTGGGTATTTATCTGAACAAAATAAAAACACTAATTAGGAAAGATATATATACCCCTATGTTGTTCACTATAGCATTATTTACAATGGGCTGGATATGGAAGCAACCTAAGTGCTCATCAATGGATGAATAGGTAAAGATGTGGGGGGTGCGTGCGTGTGTGTGTGTGTGTGTATACATACATATGTATAAAATGGAATATTACCTAGCTATAAAAAAAGAACGAAATCTTGCCATGTGTGACAAATGGATGGACCTAGAGGGTATTATGCTAAGTGAAATAAGTCAGACAAACACTGTATTATTTCACCTATATGTGGAATCTAAAAAACATAACAAATGAACAAACATAACAAAATAGAAACAGAGCTATGGATGCAAAGAACAAATAGGTGGTTTCCAGAGGAGAGGGGATAGGGAAAGCAAAGAAATAGGTGAGGGAGATCAAGAAGTACAAACTTCCAGTTGCAAAATAAACAAGTCACAGGTATGAAATAAACAGTGTGGGGAATATAGTGAATACCTATGTAATATCCTTGCATGGTGACAGATAGTACCTAGACTTACTGCAGTGATCATTTTGAAATGTACTGAAATACTGAGTCACTATGTTGTGCAACAGGAACTAACACAGTATTGTAGGTCAATTATACTTCAAAAACAAACAAACAAACTCATAGAAAAAAGAGATCAGATTTGTGGTTACCAGAGGCAGGGGGTGGGGGAAAGGGGAACTGAATGAAGGCAGTCAAAAGGTACAAACTTCCAGTTATAAGATAAATAAGTACTAGGGATGAAATGCACAACATGACAAAGATAATTAACACTGCTGTGTGTTATATATGAAAGTTGTTAAGAGAGTAAATCCTAAGAGTTCTTAAAACAAAAAACCCTGAAAGTGAGAAAATGGAGGAGAGGAAAATAATCAACAGAATAATTCAAGAAAACTTCCCAGAAAAGAGGATATGAATTGCCAGACTGAAAAGACCCATAGAGTACCGAACAAAATGGATAAAAGGAAAGCAACTAACCACATTTCAAAAGAGCAGGCTTAAGGGAGATTCTACTACCTTCCAGGAGAGGGAATAGGGGAAGAAGGGAATAGAGGTCACACACAAAGATCAAGAATTTGATATGCTCAACAGGAACACTGGACTCCAAAAGGTAATACACTAATGTCATCAAAGTTCTAAAGGAAAGAACTTCCAAATTAAAATTATATACTTTGGAAAGTTATCATTCATGGATGAGGGTAGTATTAACAATATTTTCAGATTTGTTAAGTTCTTACAAAATTATTCCCAGTGCACCCTTTCTCCAGAAACTACAGAAGAGTGAGAAGAGGAAATCATGGGGAGATGGAATCTAGGAAACAGGAGATCCAAAATAAGAGAGAAGCAACTAAAATCACCAGGAAGATGGTGAAGTGGGAACCCCCAGAATGACAGCCATGCAGTAGCTGAGAACAACTTGTCCACACTGGAGCAGTGACACTCAAGAACCATACACAGTGAGTGGTCACCACCCAGATCCTGAAGCCACAGTATTGTTTGTTTTACACTATTTACTGAAGTGGAACACCATTTAGAAAAGTACACAAATCAGAAATACGCAGCTTGGTTTTCACGAAGTGAACACATCCTGCGTAACTAACACCCAGATCAAGTTAACGGAACAAAAGTCTCCCTTATGCCCCTTCTAGTAACTACCCCAAGTTACTATCCTGATGTCTAACATCCTGGATTAACTTTCCCTGTTTTGTGTGTGTATGTATGTGTATATGTGTGTGTGTGTGTGTGTGTGTGTGTGTATATACACATACATACATACACAGCATACCTGCAGTGCTTTCAAAGTCACTCATGCACATCTGAGTTACCAATGTGCACCTTCCTAGCTGAGCTCAAACAAGTGGCTGCTCTGCCTTCTTGTTTCAGTTCATCCTGTAAACAAGCATCCTATTCATGGTCTATGTACTGTCATGTTTTTCAACTTTCTGTATTGTTTGTACGTGATCTCACTGTTTAAAGTGGCCCCTAGTGTAGTGCTGAAGTGCTGTCTAGCGTTCCTAAGCACCACAAGGCTGAGACAATATGTTAGATAAACTCTGTCCAGTCATGAATTATAGTGCTCTTAGCTATGACTTCTATGTTTATGAATCAACTGTATATTAAATAAGGTGTCTTTCAACAGAAACACACAGAAAACAAGGTTATGTATTGATCTGTTGATGAAAGTGTGACCAGAGGCTCAAAGGAACCTAGCCCTGTATCTCCACTGGAGCATTGGTTGAGTATTTGCTACTTCAGTGTTCATGGCAACTTTATAGAACACAGCTACCAAGAACAACAAGAATCAACTACACACACACACACAAAATCATATACTTTTTCTTTTTGACCTGAGGACAGAAGGATGCCCAGGGAGTCTGGCCCAGGCTCAGCTGCTCATCTGGACTTGGCTGATGAAGTAAGTTCCTGTTCTCCACTCCAGGAGGGAGGTTCAGCTTCACCCCACAGGTGTTCTGCTCTGACCTGCTCCTGAGGGCAGGGGATGTGAGCGGCTGTCCTCTGACCGCATCTCTGCTGGAGATCCACCCTGGTCCACACGAAGGCCCAGCCAAATCCCCCGCTCTGTGGTGGCCCTGATCTTTCAAGGTTCACTTGTGACCTCAGCCAGTGACTTCTGCAAAGGGTCTCTGGGAAACTCCCAGGGAGGCTGAAGACAGACTTTGTTCAGCTTCTCCTCTCCTAGAAGCTTGTGTTCAATGGTGCAAACTGCCCTTTCCTCACACAGAGAGCTCTGAGCTTGTCACTCCATGCTTTACAACTAAACGATACGCTGCTTAGATAGGAAGAGATTTACTAGGGGTACAACTATAAAGAAAGGCAAGAGGATGATGAAGACAAAGGTCCAGATAGTGGTTATGGACATGTCTGGGAGATAGCCTATGTTTTAATATAGATGGATACAAAGTCCTTTGTTTTATTATCTTTTTACTGAATGTAGACATCTTTCTGAATGCATGACACATTTCTCACACATGCATAAAAATTCCATTCTCAACGAAAAGGACTGACTGGTTGGCATATATCTTAAAAATGGCAAGTATGTTTAGATTTTTTAAAAAAAGCTATAAACTTCTTCAAAGAAACTACAAGAGGATCTCTTTATTTTACCTCTTAGTGTGTGAGAAATTTCTAAGCAATACAGGGACCCTGAAACCACAAAGGAGGCAAGGAAGCACAATGTAAATTTGACAATAGGTAAGTATAAAACTTTAATATTGACAAAAGAGCCACAAAATAAGTCAATTACAACAGATGGAGAGAAATATTTGCAACAAATACAACAAACAATGGGCTCTTAAAGATTAAGAAAAGACCAACAGGAAAAACAAAAAAGAAAAATGGGAAATGATACATGAACAGGCACTACTGAAAAGGAAGTATCATTCAAATACATCCTTGAGGGACTTCCCTGGTGGCGCAGTGGTTAAGAATCCACCTGCCAATGCAGGCGACACAGGTTCAAGCCCTGGGCTGGGAAGATCCCACATGCCATGGAGCAACTAAGCCCGTGTGCCACAACTACTGAGCCTACGCTCTAAAGCTCGCGAGCCACAACTACTGAAGCCCATGTGCCACAACTACTGAAGCCTGCGTGCCTAGAGCCCATGCTCCGCAACAAGAGAAGCCACCGCAATGAGAAGCCCGCGCACCATAATGAAGAGTAGCCCCCACTCGCTGTAACTAGGGAAAGCCCGCGCGTAGCAACAAAGACCCAATGCAGCCATAAATAAATAAATAAATATTTAAAAAAAAAAAAAATCCTTGATAATAAAAAAAAGTGTGACTAAAGTCCTCCAAAATTTTCAATGCCATTCATAAAAAGGCCTAATTCAAGAAAGGCTCATGAAACCTTCAAGTAGACATTTCAGGCACATCCAGTCAAATGAAGCATAAGCTGACAATCTTATGAATAACAGCTGGCTCCATTCTTAGGTAAAATTGACCCTCCACCTACCAGTCCTCCAAAAAATTCATTTGCTCTCATTCTGCAAGAGTTCTAGTTTAGGTGCCACCCCAGTCAGCATATAAGTAAGACTGAATCACGGCCTTCAGCTTATGCTAACACCATTTTTTAGCTTCCTCATACAGTTACATACTTGCTATACAGCTTCTTTTCACTTGCCATCTTGCGCCATGGTAAGGTCCTGTATTTGACCCTGTTCTATACGATATTTTTATTAGTGTCTTAGAAAATGACAGAAAGCATACTTATAAGTTTTGCATAAAAGAAACAGTTAAAACACTGGAGGACAGGATGGAAATTCAAAGAGGCAAATGGGTGTGCCAAAACAAATGAGATGAATTTTTAAAGGGGTTCACATAACGTCTTGCTGTTGGATTAAAGAGCAATTCATGTGATTAAAACAAACAGGCAAACAAAACAAAAAAACTCTGGGTGAATTAACCAAGCAGAACTTCAGCTTCAGTATTAGCCCAGTATGGGATGCAGTTGCTTAAAAAAGCCAGGAAATAAACAAACAAGCTTAGGCTATATTAACAGTCATGTGGGATACACAACTGTACTATTTCCACAACATTTTGCTCTTGTCAAACTATATGTGAAGAACTGCATTCAGTTCTGGATGTCTTGTTTTAAAATGAGAAACAAATACAACATACTGACAGAATGGCAAAAGATCTAGAAACTCAGTCAAGAGAAATTACTAAGAGACAAAACGAGCAGAAGAGCAGAGAGCAGGCAGTGTGGAGAAAACGTGCCGGCTCCACCCAGACCCAGTACAGAGAGAGAGCGCGCTGCTCTCCGCGCAGCTACTCAAGTCCAAACCAGGAGGCACCAAGTGCAACATGGAATCTGGGACTGGATCCTGCAACAGGAAGGGGATATAAGGGGAAAAACTGGTAAAAATCTGAGTAAGTCTACAGTTTAGTGAGTAACAATACACCAATGTTGGTTTCTTAGTTATGACAAACGCGTCAAGGTAACATGTTAACATTTGGGGAAACTGGGTGAGGGGTACATGGGAAGTCTATTTACCACCTTTGCAACTTTTCTGTAAATCTAAAATTACTACAAAATAAAAAGTTTATTAAAAAAAACCCAAAAAAACAAGAAACAAGGAGGCAGATGGTTCAACGAATGACACTCAAACAGTGTAGTGAGTGCTCTGTCAATGCATGGGCTGTGTTTAGAGATTAGACAAACTGACACATGCCTTTCAAAGAATTTCTGCATGTTTCATGGGACAATGAAACCATCTAAATTGGAGGTCAAATGAGTTTATTAAGACCATCAATATCTGTCTAGGAGTATGAAAGCCAGAATATAAAGAACAAAAGCTAACTGAAGTGACCCATCAACACTAGGGAAATAACCATCTTATATTTGCAATAATGTTGCAAGTCATTCTTCTACTAGTTTTCAGGAGGACCCAGAGGCTTCTCTAAGTGTTTTTCAAACTGTAGCTCATGACCCAGTAAAATCAGTTTAATCACAGTAGCTTTCAACTGGGAGATACCATTCCCAGGGAGCTTATGGCGGTTATTTTTTGGTCATCACAATGATTGGGGTCCTACTGGCATTTATTGGGGGAAAGGTACCAAAGATGCTAGGAGTCTGGAAATGCAGTAAAGAATTGCCCAGCATCCCAACAAGATTTTCCAAATCTCCCACCAGACATTCAAGTAGGAAATTAAAACAAACAAAAAACTTTAAAATTGTCTGAGCATACTATCAAACTCCATCTTCCCCATAAACACACAATATTTCTTGACGCTTTAGTAAACTTATTTTCCAGGTGTGACACTATCCCATAAGTTAAGAAAAGATTGTTTTGCTTCATTTAGAACTAAGACTGTTTAGCATTTCAGAAAATCTGATGACAAGCTGTTTGTAGTAGCTGAGTTTCCAGTACAGCATACCTCTATCAGACTGCTTTTATAGCCGTAACTTTCAAATAGTATGTAACAGAGCCGTCTCTGAATAGATTTCTAAACATTATTAAGTTAGTAAGGATTTATGAAACAGAGGGTTTTTTCTAAACTTCATTAACATTAAAAAAACTCACATCAAGATCATCCTATATGTTATCCTATATTAGAAATCTATGTTGTGAAAAGTAAATATTAAACTTATTTATTTTGGGGCTGCTTCTCTTTCTTTTTTTACTCTGAGAATGTCTCTCCAAGTTTACCGCACAGCTGTTAACTGTTTCTTTTTCTAATCCATCCTCTACACCCCACTGCCCATCAAAGGATATGCCCTGCAGGGTAGTTAAGTACTAGAGTCTGAAAGCAGGTTGCTAATGATGGATTCTTCCAGGTTTTCTGTGAGACTTCATCACTTCCTTGTCTCATGCCAGGTCATTTCACAGGGAATTATTTTGACACCACAGGTATAAATAAGGTCAAACTCACTGGTGAGTACGTGATACTACTTTTTTTTTTTTTTTTTTAAATAAATTTATTTATTTATTTATTTTTGGGTGTGTTGGGTCCTCGTTTCTGTGTGAGGGCTTTCTCCAGTTGCGGCAAGTGGGGGCCACTCTTCATCGCGGTGCGCGGGCCTCTCACTGTCGTGGCCTCTCCCGTTGCGGAGCACAGGCTCCAGACGCGCAGGCTCAGTAGTTGTGGCTCGCGGGCCTAGTTGCTCCGCAGCATGTGGGATCTTCCCAGACCAGGGCTCGAACCCGTGTCCCCTGCATTGGCAGGCAGACTCCTAACCACTGCGCCACCAGGGAAGCCCCGTGATACTACTTTTACTTCTCCATGTTGACAGTCTAATTTCTTATGTTATCCTCACATCAAGTAAAATTACTTCCCTCTCTTATCATATTTTCCATTTTTAAAAATATCCCTCTTTGGGCTTCCCTGGTGGCGCAGTGGTTGAGAATCTGCCTGCCAATGCAGGGGACACGGGTTCGAGCCCTGGTCTGGGAGGATCCCACATGCCACGGAGCAACTGGGCCCGTGAGCCACAATTACTGAGCCTGCGCGTCTGGAGCCTGTGCTCCGCAACGGGAGAGGCCGTGATGGTGAGAGGCCCGCGCACCACGATGAAGGGTGGTCCCCACTTGCCGCAACTAGAGAAAGCCCTCGCACAGAAACGAAGACCCAACACAGCCATAAATAAATAAATAAATAAATAAATGAACGTGAATTAAGCCAAAGTTCTATGCTACCTTCTCAGTTATATTGTAAGCCTTTAAAAAAAAAAAAAAAATCCCTCTTTCTCTTATCATATATTGTGTTTATTTATTCTAACAGTTTTTATTTTAGTATCTACATATATCTCAGCTCTTTCATTTTCCTATAATTTTTATATGGTATGTCGTCTGAGCCTATTTCTTTTAAATACAAAGGTGTTTTTGTTTTAAACATCTTTATTGGAGTATAATTGCTTTACACTGGTGTGTTAGTTTCTGCTTTATAACAAAGAGAATCAGCTATACATATACATATATCCCCATATCTCCTCCCTCTTGCGTCTCCCTCCCACCCTCCCCATCCCACCTCCCTAGGTGGTCACAAAGCACTGAGTTGATCTCCCTGTGCTATGCGGCTGCTTCCCACTATCTATTTTACATTAAATCTGAAGGTATTTACTGTAAGTAGGTACAGGCCGTCAACTACTTCACTGTAACATCTAAGGTAGCTGATGACCTACCTATTAACTTTATTTCAGGATAATCAACAGCCTTAAAATATTTGTTATAAGAATAAATGAGGCACTAGGTCTGATAGGGTTGAGAATCATTAATTTAGTGGATCTTAATCAGAATTTCTTGAAAACAGAACTGAAAATTATCAGAGTACACTGCAAACAGGGGACCGTTTCATGAAACTTTTGCTTCCATTGTGTGCGTTTTCTGGGTGTTGTAAAAATGTATTTCTTGCTAGAAGTCAAGGTCAAATAAATTTGTGGTCCCCCAGTTACTGAACAGACCGGTGGCCAACAACTGTCCTACAAGGTCCCTCACACTCACTGCCTGCTTCACAAACGTCCCTCACCTCTGGGCTCTCAGTCTTCTCTGGGATCTACTTCCCACCTCCAGGTCCTCCCTGTCTCTCTAAAGCAGGTGCTTTCACCTTCCCTACTCCCCGTATGGATGCCTTCAAGTCACTCGCTCAATTTCTTTTTATCTTTTCTGTCTTAAAAAACAAATAAATAAACAAAAAAACTGTGGGCATGGCAAAGGGCAAAAAAGTAGCCTTTTTAGGCATGATGAAACCCAGAAGGCATACAGAAAAGGCAGAGGTAAGTCTATAATAAAAGTGAAAAGTCTTCGGGGGAGCCAAGATATATACAAGGCAAATACGATTCAGAAAAAAGTCCTATAATATAAAAAAGGTTTAATATCCTTAAGACTGGTAACAATCAGGAAGAAACAAGCAATTCTACGAGGCGGAAAAAAAGTGAGTGCAAGAACGATTTTTAAATGAAAATTAAGTTGCTCACTTACCCTATGACCTAGCAATTCTCACCTCTAGGTATATACACCAATCCGCTTACTAAATTATCTCAATAATTGTAATAATTTTAAAAGAGTTTCACGTTTTCTAGGCATAAAGTGATATTAGCAAAAAAAGAGGTGGTTTGGGTTTTTTTGTTTTGAATTTATTTATTTATTTTTGGCTGTGTTGGGTCTCCTCTGCTGCACACGGGCTTTCTCTAGTTGTGGTGAGCGGGGGCTACTCTTCGTTGCAGTGTGCGGGCTTCTTATTATGGTGGCTTCTCTTGCTGCGGAGCACGGGCTCTAGGCACACAGGCTTCAGTAGTTGTGGCACGTGGGCACAGTAGCTGTGGCTCACGGGCTCTAGAGCGCAGGCTCAGTAGTTGTGGCGCACGGGCTTAGTTGCTCCGCGGCATGTGGGATCTTCTCGGACCAGGGCTCGAACCCGTGTCCCCTGCATTGGCAGGCGGATTCTTAACCACTGCGCCACCAGGGAAGCCCGAGAGGTGGTTTTTATCTCCTATTTTCAAATGTTTATTTGTAGTGGTTATTTGATTTCCTGTCTTAATAATATTTGCATTTGACTAGTGGTTTTTAATGGACAATATGACACAATGAAGAACTGTTGTTCTACCTTTCACATATCTTTCAAAGGTCCAAACAGAAAAACCTGTTTATAATTATTTGAACTTGGAAGCTAACTGAATTTTACTTATAGATACTAAGTATCTTTTGTAAGATTTTAACACACACTGATATCATCAGTAATACAACTGCTTGGGTAAATTGTTTAAAACTTGACACCAAGAGTTGTTCAACAGACACAGCATTGATGGCAACATTGTTGAAGGTGAATTGCCAACACAACATGTCTGTATGGATTTGCATTTGAAGCTATTTGACTCACAGTGAGTCTTACATAGGTACAAGTATCTAACCTCTTCATTATTTCCTCTAATTTAATTATGCCTGAGCATTCACATCCTGAAAGACACTATTTCATTTTATTTATCCTTTATGAGAGCATTACAGTGATTTCTTTAAAGTACGTGAATCAGAGTTCTTTATAGAAAAATTCCAATGAATAAACATAGGAAAAACAAAAATGGAAAAATCAACATCTTGCAATCACTATGAAACAACAGATCCAGGCAGCTTACATCAGTAATTGCCAATGGAGGGACAGCTGACATTTGAATCCACTAAGACAACCAGTCATTATGGGCCTCTTAATGTGATATTATAAGTATTATGAAATATTCAGCACCTATAAAATATTCTATGAAACAAACATCTGAATCAACCCTCTAGAACTGATTACCGCTTAAAAGAAATAGAGAATGAAAGAATATGATAAAATGACATCATCAAAATGCAAACCAGAATGTTAGAAATACCAAAGAAATGATTTGGTTTCTTAAAAAAAAAACGGCATTTTTAAGGGGGGGGGGCTGTTATACAGATTTTAAAGGACGTAACAACCAAACGTAATTACGTGGACCTTTTTTGGATCCCGATTTTAACAAACTAAATTTAAAAAGATGTTTCTGATACTACTGGAAAACTGAAGATGAACTGGGTATTATATAATACTAAAGATTATTGTTAATTTTGTGAGGTGTGATAATGATACTGTGGCACGTGTGTGTGCACGTGTGTGTGTGTGCAGTGCATCCCTATCAACTGGGGATAATACTGAAATATTTGTGGGTAAAATAATACACAGGTCTCGGATTTGCTTAAAAATGTTCAAACCCTCCAAAAGGAAGGGGTAGGAAATTGATACAAAAATGGCAAAATGCTGATGTGATGAACCTGGTTAATAGAACAGGGGAATATATTACCAATGTATTAATCTCAGTCAATTAAAGAAAAAAAATCTTAGAACAGAAAAAAAGAGGTACAGAATCACCTCCTTAGTCCTCTCTTTACTCTAAGTTGCCACTAACCTACGGATCAACACTCTGAGCTACTCAACCAGTGATGCACTCCTCTGACATCATCATCTAATACAGCTAATATCCTGTCCACAAGGACAATGACAGTCTTTATACACCTTAATGAAAGATACTGTCTATGGTGATACTTTGATATACCAATTTAGAAGCCCAATCAAAAAAGAGATAAGTCTGGTATGCTTGGTTTTGATATATCCTCAATATATCCTAATCACTACTATCTTTCATGGGCCTTTTCCCTAGCAAAACTGTTCTTTTCACTGTTCACAAGTTCTCACAAATTGTGTTTTCCTACCTTGGCCTTCTTATTACATACTCATTTCTGCCCACCCCATTGGTCTGGAATGCCTGCTTCACCTCTATCCAGGCAAGTCCCTTATCCACAAAACTTGCTCAAACCTTTCTCCTTAGTCCCTTTGCCTTCATCTGAACACTCAGATTCACAGAATGTTAGGACAGTAAGAGACTATTCATGGCTTTCACTGTCCTATAACAAATAGGTAAGCCTTTTAAACCCTCTCCCTCCATTATAATGCAAATTCCTCAAAGGCAGAGACTATATCTTACCTTATATACCTTATCTTACCCTACCTTCCTATATCTTCTTATATAGTTTGCATAACGTTAACACTCAAATTACAGGCACAGAACTGAGAAGTATGGCAGACAACTGTTTTGTACGTCCAAGATGAAAATGATGACGATGGCTCAGACAATGAGTGCTTACCATATGCGAGACACTATTCTAAACATTTTATATATAATAACCATCAAATATAACCACCCTAGCATTATGCCCACCTCATGAAATGATACACACAGAGGTGAACAACTTACCCAAGGTCACAGTTTGTAAAGTAAGTGACCAGGCTGGGGTTTGAACCCTGGCGGTCTGGCTCCAAAGTCCCACTGATAAATTTACTATTCAGCATCTCAGAAAAAAAAAAAACTTGAGTGAAC
Organism: Balaenoptera musculus; assembly: GCF_009873245.2. Taxonomy (NCBI): domain Eukaryota; kingdom Metazoa; phylum Chordata; class Mammalia; order Artiodactyla; family Balaenopteridae; genus Balaenoptera; species Balaenoptera musculus. The sequence continues at coordinate 15,324,788 of NC_045797.1, forward strand.
AGAAAATTTTGTCCCCTGAAGAAATCTAGCCTCAGAGTATCTATAAACTAGTAACTCCCCGAGCCTACAGTTTTGGGTAACTTCATCCCAGCAGCATATATAGCACAAAATGAGCCTGGAATAAGAGTCATGGGATCTGAATTCTAGTCCTCACTGTGATCTCAAGTAGTGTGACTCAGCCTTTCCAGACTGCAATTTTATTTGGAAAAAAAAAAAAAGGTTGATTTCCTTCTGGACCAAAAGGTCTATTATTCTATCTTCTCTTGATTTTATTGGAGAGAAAAGGATTAAAATAAACTAATTCATTATCCAGCTGCCAAACTGGCCTAAGTCCCACGCTGAGCTCTCCTGGCCTGGACCTGTATCACTGCAACACTGGCACAGGAGACACACCGGGCTTGTGACCTCTATGCTTCCTCTCTCCTGCTACTTTGGGGGAAAAAACAGGTTCATAGGCCCCCCAAACAGACACTTACCTACTAAAAGGTTCAGGGACTCAAGCCACAATAAACTGGAAAGAAAGGCAGCAGAATCACACCAAGTCCTGACTTTAAGATCCCTAATGACATTGCTGAGCGGGTACCTGTTCACACTCATCCAACCAACTCCAGGTTATTCATCACGCATCTCCACTCGAACATTTAACAGACATCTCCTACCTAATATGTCTGAAACAGAACTCCTGACTTCAGCCTCCAAAAATGCTCCTCCCCTCCACATCTCAGTAAATGGCCCTCCTCTCACCCACTTGGCTTGCCTGTGTCCTTGTTAGGTCTACATTCAAAGGATTAAACCCCAGTGCCTCACCATCACCTATAAAGCCCCATCTAATCTGGACCCAGTCTATCCCCACCTCCTCTTCTCTACTCCTCCTCCTCACCTAGTCAGCTCCAGCCACCCTGTTCCTCGCATAATCTACTTTATTCTAACTCCAGGGCTTTTATACCTGAAGTCTCTGCTTGAGATGGGTCACCTCCTCTGAAAGGCTTTCTTGATCACTCTTTTTAAAAAAAACACACAGACCACTCATTCACCTCCCATCATATTCAATCCTTAATCCCTCAGTCTGCTTTATCTTCTTCAGAATATTTATCACTAACCAAAATTAAATTATATGTTCCTTTTCTGTACCCACCCTCCCCATTAAAACATAAGCTCTACAATGAGAACTTCCTCTTATCTTTCATTGCTCTATCCCCAGTTTCAACACCAGTACCTGGCACAGTATTTGTTGAGTGAATGACTTTTCCCAGTCTTTAGTATCAGTCTGTAGTATCTACCTTTTAGCTACAGACATCTCTCCTTTCCTTCACAGCTTAATCTTTAAGAAGTGTTCCCAGTTTCTCATGTTCATTCAGGACTGAATACACTGCAATCTGGGCTCTAGCCTGTGCCTTTGAAGGTGCTCAGTAAGTTCCACAACCTTCCTCACTCCAACAGTCCCAGCCAAAGAACACTTCACTCCTTATCTTCTTGACCTTTCTGCAGCAATACTAACCACATCCTCCTTCCAGAAAATCACCTTCCTAAGTTTCAATGACAATACTCTCTCCTGGTCCTCCTACTCTCCAGGCTATTCCCTTCAGCCAGTCTCCTGCTCCTCAAACTTAAGTGTTCCCAAGGGCTTAATAACTGGTCTACCGATCTTCTTAATCTATATGTTCTCACCATCACTGAGCAATCAACTCTACCACTATGGATTTATCTTAGCCCAGACCTATTCCTCCTGAATTCCAGACCCACATGTTCAACTGTCCCTGGACATCTCTACTCGGATGTCCCACAGGTACCTCAAACCCAACATGCTAAAAATGGAAGTCACTTCTCTTTTCCCTACCTCCCACCTTCACCCTTAAAGCATGCTTCTTTGTCCTAGATATGCATCTTGATGAATAGCACTGCTCAACTAATGAAGCCCAAACCCCGAGTTTTCCTAGACTTTTCATTATTCCAAAATCCCCACGCCTAACCATTCACCAGATAGGTCTCTCATTTGCACCCACTACAGCAATTATCTTATCTTGTGGTAACCTGCCTGTCCGTCCCCCCGCCCCACCCCCCGCAAATCCATCCTTCAGAGCATCTCTTTCTAGAACACAAAAGTCATACTGGTTGGGCTTCCCTGGTGGCGCAGTGGTTGAGAATCTGCCTGCTAATGCAGGGGACACGGGTTCGAGCCCTGGTCTGGGAAGATCCCACATGCCGCGGAGCAACTGGGCCCGTGAGCCACAATTACTGAGCCTGCGCGTCTGGAGCCTGTTCTCCACAACGAGAGGCCGCGATAGTGAGAGGCCCGCGCACCGCGATGAAGAGTGGCCCCCACTTGCCGCAACGAGAGAAAGCCCTCGCACAGAAACGAAGACCCAACACAGCCAAAAAAAAAAAAAAAAAAAAAAAAAAAAAAAGTCATACTGGTTTAAAATTTCCTAAAAACTCATTCCCATTAACCTATCCTGTTGACAAGGTTCATCTACTGGCATCAGCCCCTCCCTTTCTTCTCCAATAATGTTAAATTTCTTATGGTCTCCCCTCAGAGCAAAATTCTTTCTGCCCATGTCTCTTTCCATGGGATACTCTCCCCAACATCAGATACAGCTCAAATACATAACTCCTTTTGGGATGCATTCATGAATTCATCCATAAAACTGAGAAGCCTCCCATATCTATTCCTTCACTATACCTTGCAGGTATAAATTTATTATAGTCCATACTACATTGTATTATAATTACCTGTCTCATCTTAGAAGGCTGGAACTGGAACTCCCTCTGCTTTTCATCCCCAGTGCCCAATACAATGTCTCCGCATAGAGAAAGTATTCCATGTATATTTATTAAATGAATGGATTGAAGTAGGAGTCAGCAAACCATTGCCCATGGGCCAAATCTGGCTCACCACCTGTTTTGTCCAACCTACGAGCTAAGAACAGTTTTTTTTTTTTTTTTTTAAATTTTATAGCTACTTTTATTTTTATTTATTTATTTTTTACTTTTGGCTGTGCTGGGTCTTCGGTTCGTGCGAGGGCCCTCTCTAGTTGCGGCAAGTGGGGGCCACTCCCCGTCGCGGTGCGGGGACCGCTCTTCATCGCGGTGCGCGGGCCCTTCACCATCGCGGCCTCTCCCGCTGCGGGGCACAGGCTCCAGACGCGCAGGCTCAGTAGCCGTGGCTCACGGGCCCAGCCGCTCCGCGGCATGTGGGATCTTCCCAGACCAGGGCTCGAACCCGTGTCCCCTGCATTAGCAGGCAGACTCCCAACCACTGCGCCACCAGGGAAGCCCTAAGAACAGTTTTTACATTTAAAAATGTTTAGAAAAGAAAATTTTAAAAAGAATAATATTCAGTGATGCCTGAAAATTATATGAAATTCAAATTCAGTATCCACAAACAAAGATTTATTGGATCACAGCCATGCTCATCTGTTTATGTTTAGTCTTATGGCTGCTTTCATACCACCGCAGCAGAGTGGAGTAGCTGCAGTCGAGACCACGTGGCCTGCAAAGCCGTACTTGCTATCTAGCTCTGTACAGAAAGTTTACTGACCTCTGAATGAAATAAAATGATCATGGGCTTTGGTTTTTGACAGTACTTAGTTCAAGTCCTGGCTTTACCACTTACTACCTGGGTGACTTGGGACAAATAAGCTAACCTCTCTTACTTAGACTCAAATCCCTAATTTGTAAAGCAGGATAACATATCTGCTGGGTTGTTTTGAAATTTTACTAAGCCTTTTAATTGTGATCCCTGCTGTAGGAACCAGTCTATAAAGTGCCTGGTACAGAGTACAGCTTAATGTTGAGAACCCAGACCTGGGTTTGAATTCCAGCTTCATCACAGACTACGTGACTTTGGGCAAGGTACTGAACTCTGTGCTTCAACTTCCTCATCCATTACACTGGGATAATAAATATACAGCTCACAGGACAGTTGTGAGAACTAAATGAGTTGGTACCTGTGAAATGCTGAGCACAGTGCCCCCTCAGATAGTAAGCACTCAATAAATATTACTATTACTATAGCAGATGTTTGGTTAGTATTAGTTTCTCCCCTTCCCACCTCCTCATCTACTCTATCTCTCACCCCTATTCAAAGCAGCCTATATCTAAAGGAGTAAGTCAATACTTGCATGACAAGTGCTATTGCAGATGATGGGTGGTCAGGAACGGTCTGTGGCTTCCAAGTCACATCACAATCATGGTTCTCCCTTTGCTCTCTGATCCTCCCTTCTCTAGATGCTTTCTTCCTTAGAAATCTAGCCAATCCCCAGACTTCAATGTAGGGGGCTATAAAATTCTTTTTTCTAACCAAGATTTCTCTCTCCTGAGCCCCAGTGTAGTATTTCTCAACTCCTGATTTCTACCTAATGGCCTACCATCACCTTAAATTCAGAACGTCAAAAGCTGAAAATTATTCTTTTCCCCATCTTTTCCCCACCTGTCCCTTCCTATCTTCCTTAACTACCAGAAGAACTTGCTATCCTTCCAGCACCCTGGCTGGTTGTCCTGAAATTATACTTTAGTCCTTCTTCTCTTGCAATAAGACTTTCTCTCAAGTCATATTTTTTTCTTTTTGCTCCTACTGTCACTGACCAATTCAGGTCCTTTTAACTTCAAGCTCATTCTGCCAGAGTCTCTAACTTGTCCCTGCCCCAGGCACCAACCTAGTCTGCACACGGACCCCGCTACTCTTCCTAAAACATGCCACTCTTCATCATGCCCTTTCTCTGCTTAAAACTTTTGATGCACTACCCCCACCCCCCTTCCATCCCATAACCTGTATGGAAAAAGGAAAAGACTGACCTTAGTGTGGCAATCAAAATCCTTCCCTATCTACCTTGCTCCAATCTTCCTTTCTAATCTTATCTGCCATAATAAAAATACCATCACCTTACATTTGTGCAGCGCTTTATCTAACTTGGAAAACATTCTTACATGCGCTGGCATTTCATCTCCACAACAACCCTTGGGAAGAGGCCAAAGAGGTATATTAGTATCCTTTTACAGAAATCAGGTTCCTAGCACTGAACTGGAAGTCAGGACTTAGGTGCACATGGGAGTCTCCTGTTCTAGAAACCCTGGTCTCCTCAGTATTGTCCCATCTACCTCTCTCCAACTCGCTCACGTTTTCTTAGCTCTGCAGTCTACTCCCTCCCATTCCTCTACTTGGTGGACACCCTAGAGTGAAGAGTACAGGGGAAAGTTCAAAAAGAAATGTTTCTTAGAGATGCTGGAATGTGCTTCATTAGGTATTTAGTTTCCAGCCTTTGCCAGAAAGATCTCTCTAAAGAAGGGTTTCTACAGTGTATTTCTCAAAGCACTAACAATTCAACAGTCCTCACCACAGCCCACCACACAGGCTATGCAGGGTCTGGCCTGGCTATGCCAGCTTCATTTCCTACCTCTCCCCCTCGATCACTGTCCTCCATCCACTGTGGCCTCACTGCTGTTCCCAGAACATTCCAAGTCTCAAGGCCTCTGTGCTTGCTGTAGCCTCCTTTACACATCCTTCCCCTAATTCAAATTTTTTCTTTTAGAGTTCTGTCTTCAGAAAGGCCCTTCCTGACCACCATATCTAAAGTAGGCCCCCATTCTCTATTCCCTTAACCTGTTGTATGGGTTCTCATAACACTTGTCACCTCCTAACACTCTATTACTTATTCATTCTTTCATGGTCTTTCCCAGGGATCCACAAACCTTTTCTGCCAAGAGCCAGAGAATAAATATGTTCAGCTTTCTCTGTCACAGCTACTCAACCCTGCCACTGTAGCACAAAGCAGCTTAGACAGTATGGGAAAGAGGAGATGTGGCTGTGCTCCAATATAACTTTATTTACCAAAACAGGCAGTGGCCGAGTTTGGCTCACAGGCCATCCACCCCCGGTATATTCCTTCTAACAGAGTGCGAGCGTCAGAGGGACAGGAAGCTTCTCTGTTTTGTTCACTCTGGTTTCCTTGTGGCCAGAATAGTGCCTAGCCCCAAGTACACATTCAATTAATATATGTTGAGTAAACAAACAAATAGAACTAGTCTGGAGCGGGGAGCTATGCTCCTCTTCCACCTCCTCAGGTGACAATGGCATGACGTTCAAGAAGAATGATGCCAAGGTCATGAGCTCCATTTCCATTTGGTTAGGATCATACCATGAAAAGTGGTCCCACAACCATTGTGTGCCTGTCACCAGCAATAACAACCTCAGGCAAAAAAATGCCTTTGGTTATAACTGGGTCCAGGTAGGAGCCTGTTAAAACACAGACTGTTGGGCCCCACCCCCAGAAATTCTGATTTGGTAGGTCTAGGGTAGAGTCCAAGAATCTGCATTTCTAGCAAATTCCCAGGTGATGCTGATACTGCTGGTCCTGAACCACACTTTGAGAACCACTGGATGAGAGTACCCCAAAATGACAGTACTAGCATTTTTGTACTATTAAAAAAAAAAGAGAGAGAGAGAGTCACAGATTCCTTATGTTCCAGTGATCTGGCTGGAGGGGGACTGCAGGGAAAAAAAAAAAGAACCGTAAAACTGACTGCTCAGTGGAAATGTTGCTCCAATAAAATGAAGACAGAAAAACACTAGGTCTTTAATTTTTAACAGACTGTCTTCCAAACACTCTATTTTCACTTGCAAATCTAGCTGTAACTGGAAAACAATAAGCCAAATAGGTAAAAGAGAGAAGTCACCAGTGGGTGGCTAACCTTGATAGTGGGCTAAGTATTAACTCCACAGTCAGTTTCCTTAAATCTAATTTAAAGAACAATCATAACCACCTGTCTTTCTATTGCTAGATGCAAAGAGACTTTTGGAGATGGATACTAGAGATCTAATCTATACAATGAAATATATCTACAATAAATTACCAAGCCTAGGGGTCACTTTTTTCAAATGTAAAATTCACCGTCATCGAACTTGAAATGGACTAGTAACAATTTTTGCAAATTCTACATTTGTTAAGGCAGGGGACTTTAAAATAACCCCCAAACTCACATTAAAGTCACCCCGAAGCCATTACTTTATACCTCATCAATCTGAACAGCCCACAAAGGGATTAGAATTTATATACATTTGTAGCTGTTTATAAAGTAGGTTTCTATTGTGATGATTATATGCAGTTAAAGTAGGTTAAAAATAATTTTAAGGTGAAAAAGTAAGGTAAAACCTAGCTTCATAGGAGAGAAATTCTAGGAACAGAAATCTAGAATGCTAATGAATAGACCATTAAGTAGATGGCAATACTGCATCAACATGTACTTACAAAAAGAGACAGTACATGATCAAAAGATGAATCAGCAGACCCCCGATGTATGAGTCTAAAGTATGTCTCAGCTAAGACCAAGTATTCTTTATGAAAATTTAGCATCTGAATTGAAAAGTGTTAAGTGTGAAATATACCCTAGATTTTTATAGCATTGTAAAGAATAAAGAATGTAAAAATATCTCATAAACAATTTGTATATTGATTGCATGTTGAAATGCTATTTTGTATATATTGGGTTAAAAGCATTAAATTATTAAAATTAATTTCACTTCCTTAGTTTTGTTACTGTAGCTATCAGAGAATTTAAAATTACATGTGACTTGCAATTAGATTTCTGTTGGACAGTGTGATCATGCACCCCAATTCTGCAAGTAGATTTGCTATCTCTTCTTCCATTTGGGTGATTTCTAAGAAGCTTGCAGAAAATGATATGGAGCAATGAATGAGCATGAAGATACGTAGTATGTCTGACATGGAGTGAAGCTCCTTGATCCTGGCCTAATACAGGATCACCACGGGCCAGGTGCTCATCCACTGTAACCTGAGGTTCTAATCACCATTTTTCCCAAGGATAGGAAGATTGGTTCTACCTCTGTGACTACTATGTATATCCATATCTATAGCTATACAAACACGTGAACAGGTTACATTCATTTCAAATTGCAATTAACTGTGTCAGAATCCCTAGTAGTGTTAATAAGGATGAACATAAGATCTCTGATTATGAAAACTACCTGGTTCCCAACACCTAACCACCCCCCAGCTCCCAGCATGTACTTCATTCTTGCAGAGAAGGGACACATCTGTAACAGCTCCTTTATATAATCCCCGCCCATTTTACTTCAATGTTTTTAACTCCTGATTTAGAAAGTTTCTCATTTGCTTGCACTGCCAAACCTCTACAATCGCAGAGGACACCAAAGGAGAATGCTGGCTGAGGAAGAATAACAGAAGGAAGTAGGGTCTAGTTACTCACCCCAACAGTTGCTATATAACCATATGGACTTCACAAAAAAACTATACTGAATACAAAAAGCTTAATCTCTTGAGCTCTTTTCTAAGTATTCAATATCAAAAAGATACTTATATATGCAGATGTGTGTTGAGTCTTGCAGTCTAAGGATAATATTGTTAAAGAAATGTACTGCTGGACAGCATTAGAAGTGATTGTGAAGCTTGAATGAAAATAAGCTTAAAAAAAAAAAAAATGGAGGGGGGAGCAAATATTGCCAAAACATTAAAACACTTACATGACTTAACTATCCTGTCATAAAATATAAACTTCAAGGACTAATTCGAGCACACTGGAAAAGAGCCACAACCTATGCAACAGCATTTAATTCCCAAACATGTGTTTCTAACCCGCTGAATATCATCATCCTGCAGCAAGGGTCAACAACTTGTGGCAAGCTCTGGAGATGACTTCGAGTGGTACTTGAGTAGGTAGTCCATAAATATTTGCTGAATGAATGACTGAATGAACCAGAAAACTCATACAAAGTGCAATTAATATGCAGAACCCACAGCCAGTTAATCTGAAACCAGAGCCAGAAGGAGAACAAAACAGCACCTTGGAGTCCAGTCCCAGGCCATTCCCACAGGAGTCAGCTACCCTAAGTTATTTTCATTCTATGTACATAGTTTATTCATCCCCTTTTACTTTTATGGAAGTTCCAAGTTCTCCTTCCTACAATCTCTCTCCTTCTTAACCAGTTCCCCCAGATAAAAACAGGAATGCATTGTCCAGTCTCACCATTTTTTAGACAAGTATTAACATCTCTAACAATCACCGGCAAATGTTCACTGGGCCTCCAAAGGCCAGACACTATGCTAGGTGGTAGGGTACAAAGGTAAGTGTAACACTATACCTACCCCTCAGGTAGTTTGTGGGGCAGGCAGACAAGTAAACAATCGCAGCATAAAAAAATGCCTGGAGAATGAGGCAGGAGTGCCACTGGAGGAACTTAACTTTGCTGGGTGGGTGGGGAGGGTGACAGAGTCTTAAGGAACAAAAGAAACAAAAGTCAAAACCAAACATTATAGTTGAATATACCTGTCACTGTTCGAATGGTCAACTCATCAAGTTAGCACTCTAAAGTGGCGCTCTGAATGAAGATCCTCTGACTGTAGAAAAATTTGAAGTTCATGACAGTGGCACTGAGTACTACCAAGAGAAGGAACACACAGACACACACTTCAGCAGAACATAATGTGCAAACCTAATTAGTCATGACGTCAAGAGGCTTCACCCACTTATTGTCTGTCCCTCCAAGCTGAAGGTGACTTGACTGACCGACCCACTCCTGTGATTTCAGCTGGTTTTTTCTCACAGCAGTGATGGATTTGCAAGGATCCATCCATACTTTCTCCCTGATACCCCTTGTGGCTACTGGCAAAGTCTGCTGGACTGCTGGCTGGTACTGCGGCCCTGAAAAGATACACAGACCATGTACAGGAACTGGATAGACTCACACTCTGCTTGTCACTATTCAGAAAGACACAGCTAAAAACACGGATTAACAAACATGTGGGAGGGCAGTGAGAAAGGTAGCAGGGATGGCACCCTGGAAGGTGCCTAATCAGGCAATTCAGCTCTTGCTAGTTTCACAGGACAGTGAGTTTTTACCTCCTGGTATGCAGCTCTCAAGACATTTCATCGGCACAAGAGTTAGTTTTGTGTTTCTGACTCCCTGTGACTACAGATAATTTCCAAGCTTCAGGCCCACCCTAACTTTCCTCTGCCATCACCCTCCTGGCCTCGTGTCCTTACCATCCCCAAAACGTCCTCTCTTTTCACCCAAAATACTCACTTCCTTCCCATGGAACGTAGGTAATTTGTTCCCTCAGGAAGCTGTCTGCCTTATCCAATATCTCCAACATGAATCAGGACACAGATAATATATAAAAATTACCACATTTAAAAAATGCTCTGATCTGTATACCTCTTACAGACTCTTTCCTCAATTATAATAAATAGCTTAAGTGACTAAAAAAGTATACCATATCATTTTAAGGAAATGAACAACATCATGGCTCCTAGCACAATACTAAAATTAACATGAAATTAAACTTTTATTAACAAAGATTTTAATTATGAACAGCACTCCTTTTAAATTTTATGAGTATGATGGGTAGGAAATGTTTCCATATTCATGAATGTAGCCACACAGCAATATTTATAAAGAAATTAAAAACACACTATTTTTAGGATAACCCAACGATACCTTAATCTTCACTAAAAACAACTTTTGGAACCCCCAGTCTAAAAAAAACACCCAAACCTCAGCAAATATATATGGTAGATGTTATAAAGCTGATTTTTGAAAATTAAGTTATGACTCATAAGGGCATGGATTTCTTTTTTGAAATGTTGCAAGCGTAATATGAAGGAATTTGTTTGGTAGTTTCACATCAGAAGCTTCCTAATTTTCCACTGTGAAAAAGTTTTCAATCTTTAAGCAAGATTGCTGCTAATAAATTCTTAAAATTCTAAGACTAAAAGGAATTTCTTCCAAATTAAATTTCTAATTTAAAATAAGAGAGGAAAGTTATATTTCGTCATATTTTAACTTTAACACAAATGTCAATATATGGGGAAAATGGGCTTCAAAATCAACTTTATACAAAATCATGAAATCAAAGACCTCAGAAATTAAAATATTTATGTTCTATCCTTTACTGAAAGTCAAGGTAAATGTAATTCATGATTTATTGAAATTTAAAGTCAAGTAAGAACGTCATAATCTTTTAACAGATCATTTAAGTAAAGTAAGTTGTCCGACATGATGGCAAAGATCTTTTCAGTGGGAGTGAATCTACTTTGCCACAGGAAGGCAAAAGTCACCACATTAAAATCACATGCTAATTGCCAATCCTGGCTTTCCAGTCCCCAAATCCTGAAAACAAAATTATTGCAATTCACTACGGGATTGTCTGCATGTGCATTTTTAGCATCAGACAGCACTTTCAGAGAAGAGAAATCTACTAACAAAAGAGTTCTACAATTTCAAAAAAATGGTACAACTTTCAAAAACTAGAGTAATGGCCTACTTACTCTTGTATATTACATTTTGAAAATAAACAGTATCAGATGCTTCTGAGAATAACACAGTATCATCACTTGTCCATTTATTCACTATCATTTTTACATATGAAAATCGTAAAAAAACTAGGGGAAATATAAATCAGGTAGAGATAGGAACTCTATTTGAAATCTCGAACAATTTTATCCAAAATCGAGAGTAGCCCACAAAAAAGCTAAGGAGGCACTCAAGAAAAAGGAGTTAGAAATCACAATAGATTCCCTCTCTGAAATTGGGCAAAATTAGTAAGAAAAAAGTTGGTAATTATTTTGTCATCAATTTGTTTATCCCTTCCTTATGGTATGTCTACTGGGCAGTAGAAGCTGTGCACACATGCACCTTCCCCACCAAACTTAAGGTGAGAAGCTGTGTCTTGTTCATTCATCCCCACATTCTTCGTAACTAACCCAGGGCCTTACACATAGTAGCGAATGAAAAAAGGTTGAATGATTTAAGGTAATAAATGTATTCCTAACCCCAGGTAATCAATTAGGCTCCAACTCATGCAAGAACACTCATAATTTCATTTTAGCTAATAAGCACTGAGTAATTTGATGTGTTTTTAAAAACATCTGCAAAGCTATTATATAGTTTTTAAGCTCTGCATAGCACAGTTATACTTTAAATGTATTTAAAAGGAAAGTATGTAGTGAAACATTAAAAAAACATACTCTTACAAATGAAATAGAAAATGATTGGTTTCACTGTGTATAACATGGAACTAGATGGTGTTGGTATGTTGAACATAAAGTGACTAGGAACTGATGTTGTAAAGTGTTTGTTAACGTGACAAGAACGTTACAAAGAGAATTAAAAGGCCCTGGAATTCTGGATGGAAAAGTCACGCTGGGCAAGCAGGAGACAATGTAGAGTACCATCATCTCCACTCAGACAGCGTCTGGGAAGGTGGGTGGGGAGTCTGTTTCCCATGCCTCAGGAACAATGACTTCTATCCCAGTCAACACGGTACTGCTGGCAACAGGTACAGAACTGGTTCAGTCCATGGACTTGCTCCCCATTCCCCAAAGGAAACAACAGAACACCAAGCAGAGCGGGCCCTTTCCGGACTCCCAACAATTCCAGTTCTATCAACTCTCTAAAGCTCTACTCTAGAGTAAAAGTAGGCAAATTATAGCCCGCAGGCCAAAATGGGCCAAATTCGGCCACCTCCTGTGTTTGAACAGCCTGCACGCTAAGAACAGTTTTTACAGTTTTAAATAGTAAAACAAAGAATCATATGTCATGACACATGAAAATTAAAATGAAATTCAACAGCAGTTCCATAAAGAAAGTTTTCACTGGAACATGGTTGTGCTCATTCATTACATGCTGTCTGCTTTTATACTACAACGGCAGAGCAGACAGAGACCTTATAGCTTGCCAAGACTATGATACTTACTACCTGGTCCTTTACAGAAAAAAGCATGCTGGCCCCTGGGCTAGGACATTTTTCTGTGCTTCTAGTTGCATCTCATTTCTCAGAGGTAGTCCACTGCTTCACCAAGTACAGACTCTAAGCTTGACAGATGTCCGTCCTGGGGCTGTGTTGTCCAAAGTTACATGTTACATATAAAATAGTGCAACTCATTAGGATGGGCCCAAAGACAAAGTAACAAATTACATGCTTACAGAAAGCACTGAAAAGGAAGCACAATGCAAGCACAACAGTACAGGCAGCTCAGTTCATATCTTTTCGCAGACTACTACACCCAGTCCTGGGTCATACTACTGAAAGGAAAACAACAACTACAGAGAATTTGGAGGTGGACAGATGATTAAAAGAGCTCAAAAATCATACCACTAAAGAAATGGGATTACTTGGCCCAAAGAAGAAAGGGTAAGAAACAAACTATAATACCGAGGGTGTCAAACCCTACATTTGTTGATAGGCTAAATTTCTACTGATGAAAGTAACTGGCAGCCTAAACTAAAATTCCACAAAACATATATCTAATGAATTAAATGTGATTCTTAATGAGATTGCCATTCCTGCCTTAGGCCATAAACCAGACCCTTAAAAAGTAATCACTTGTCAAATATTGTACTATAAGTCTTCAACTGATATATTATAGGAATGCTCCTTTTTCAGAAACCTCTGGCATTATGTAAGTTACCAGAAAAGGTGTGCTATTCATGTGCTGAGGAGTTCAATGATATTCAAGTAACTAAAAGGTAAATGTAAGTTTCATGACCACATGCCTTGCCACAGGACCAAACATGGAAAACTGGGCTTAAATTACAGAATTTGTGTTACATTCAAGAATGTTCACGCTGTGGGATTTTAATTACTCTAAAAGATTACTGAGGGTAAAGGAATCTTCCCAGGACACCATTCAATCAGAATACTCAGTCTGGAACTACCTGGATATTTTCTTAAAGCAAGGAGAATAGGTCTCAAACACCCTTCTTCCATTGCTATGATTCTGTAACTTTAACTCTCCTAGTTCTTATGAGTAAGAGAGCCTGCAGCCATTGTTCACTTTCGTTTTGTCTTGAAGGTGGTCAATGTACACACGACTTCAGCCTAAGGTAAACTTTAATATCCCAAATTAAAATTTTATTATAACTTTAATTACAACTTCTTTTAAATTACAAGATAGGGAATGTATTGCCATTAAGTAGAAAAAAATGGGAAAATAGGCATAGCTTCTAAATATTTCTATGAGCCTATGTACCTTATTATTTCAAAATGTCCAACACTGGTACACAGTAAGTGAAGAAAATATAGCCTATTTCCCATTAGTTTTCTGACTTTAAAATACAGAACGCTTGGACACAATATTTTCTTTGAGTCGATCTCAAATTACATTATAATTAGTAATGCTCTGAATATAATTTTGAACAATCTGAGTTTTTCAATCTTTAAATTCTAAGGCCTGTATTTCCCTAAGAATACCCTTCTAACAGTGTGATGCACACACGAATGTGACTCACTAAACTTTCTCCACTCCTACATCACCTATACAGTATTTTAACATCCAGAGTACACAATATCTTCAAGCCACTTCTACAATCTTGCATTAACCTTACCAGGATAAACTTTTCGCCAAGTCTCGTAATACTTTTTATTTAAAGACCTGTGGTAGTGAAACAAAGAAAACACAACCCCCCTCCCCCTTTTCTAAACCATATGGCAGCAAATTGAAGTTAACTTATTTTTTACCAGATCAACGCGTATACCTCGGCTCTAAACAATTTTCTCTTTGTGCCCTGGGGCCGGGCTAGAGCTGTCTGCTGATTTGCAACTGTACCCCCATCATGTTTTTAAATCGCAAAACAAAGTCCAGAACGCTCCCTGACCACTAACAGACCTCACCACGGTCATTTACCAAAACCTGGTTTAGGGAGACATGCACGCCGGGCGAGGGGCCCACGGCCGGCCGGGAGCCAGTCCCCCTCCGACCGGGTGACCGAGCAGGGAGTTTGCTCGCCCGGCCGGGACGGATCCGCCCCGGGAACTTGGTTACCCGAGCTCAGGGCCGCGCCGAGGCCTAGCCGCGAGGCCGGGGCGGGCTCCAGGCGGCGGGGGCTTCCCGTTCCCCGGCCGCAGAGCCTTCCCGCCCGCCCCGCAGTCGCCCGCAGGCAGGGGCACTCGCTGTCGTCTCCCGGCGACTGGACGCGCCCGCTGGGTCCCGGGCCGGTTCCTCGGTCTCCTGCCGCCGTCTGCGGCCCCGCTCGGCGGCCGCGCCGGGCCCTTCCGGGACGGCGGGAGCGCTAGGCCGCGCCGGGGCCCCGCGGCTCCGGGGCCAGGCGGGCGGGCCGCGGCGTCCGGTATCAGTCCCGAGGGCCCGGCTCCCGCCGGTAACGGGCCCCGCCGCCTCCCCTCCCCCTCCCCCGCCCCATGACAGTGCAAACCCTCCGGCCTGCCCGGCCGCCCCGCCTCCGGCACCAGGCCCAGTTCAGGGCCGCGGCGGTGTCGGCGGCAGCGGCGGCGGCTGCGCCGCGGCTCTCCGTCCTCGCTCGCTCTCGGGCCCGGAGGCTCGGGCCCGGCTCGGGATCGGCTCAAGTCTCCGCCGCTTCCCGGCCGCCCTCCGCGGCGCCCGGCCCGGGCGGGGTAGGCCAAGGCCCTGGCGGTGGGGGTGGGGGCTCCTCTCACCTTCATGTCGGGACATCCTAGTTCAGACGGTGGCGGCACGGCCCCTCCCGGGCTCCGGCTGCAGTGTCCCCCGCGGGGTCCCGGCGCTGCCCGCGCCGGCCTGCCGACTCCCACTCGACTCCCGGGCTCGGCCGCGGGGGCGGGGTGGGCAGCGGAGCGCTCCCGCGGCGGCGGCGGCTGCGGCGGGGAGGCGGCGTGGGGCGGGAATGGGGCCGGGCCTGGCCGGGGATGAGCTCCTCCAGGAGGCGGGTCCGACGCCGCGGCTCCGCCGGCGCCCGCCGTGACTCGGTCACTCTCGGGCCCGCCGGCTCCGGGCTGCGGCGCCGCGCTCCGCAAATCCCGCTCCTCCCCTCCCCAGGCCCACCCCCCGCCCCTCTCCCCCGGCTCCCGGCCGCCGCCTCCTCCTCCTCCTCTTCCTCCTCCTCCGCCTCCTTCCGCCGCCCGCACGTCGGCCCCGCCTCTCGCAGCCCGCGCCGGGCCCAGCAGCCCGGAGCCCCACGGCTGGAGGGCGCGGCGGGGGCGGCGGGGCGGTGCGGCGGCGGCTCGGGTCACGGCGTCTGCTCGCGCTCGTCGGCAGGCCGCGGTCGGGCGCCCGAGCCCGGCCTCGCCGCCGCCGCCGCGCAGCGCGTAGGGAGGAAGAGGAAATGCCCGGCCGCCGGCGCCAGCCGCTCGCCGGTATGACCGGCCCGCGCGGCTCGAGGGGCGCTCGGCCGCCCCCAGCCCCGCCTGGGGCCTATCCGGGCCCGGGCCGTAGGCGCCCCGCCGCTGGGCCGGGCCAACCGCGACGGCGGGTGCTTCCCGGCAGCGAGCTGCGACCCCGGAAGGCTCCCCCCTTTCGGGCGCATGGCTGCCGGGCCGACCTCGGGCAGCGCCCTGCGGCCCCCGACCCAGACGGGAGGCTGCGCACCGGCTGGGGACATGTGTTTGTATTTCTTTTTAAGCCAGCGGCCCCGAAGGGAAAGGCGGCTGGCCTCCGGGAGTCGTCCGGTGTTGCCCGGCAGGGTGACTCGCGGTCGGGAGGGCGTGGACGCGAGAGGCCAGCCGGGAGGCGGCTGGTCTTGGCTGCTGTGCTCCAAGGCCGGCTCCTCGGGAACCACCTACTTCGAAGACTCCGCTCCCGCCAGCCCGGGTGTTCGGCAGCACCCGCGCAAAGTTTGTTCCAGCACCTTGGCTCACCCTGGATACTCTTCTCTGAAAACTGTTGGGGTGTGTTTGTATGTGTGTGTGTTTCCTTTTTTTCCTGTCCGTGAACTACTTTTCTGTTTTTATCTATCTTTTACATTTTTACCCTCTTCCTTGTCAACTTTGTTTTCAGGCCTTAATTAGTTCATCAAATATTTATACAGCCCCTTACCACGTGTCGGTTGGTAGCGTGGTTTGGTGGAAAGAGATCGCACTTTGGAGTCAAGACATCTGCCGTGGATTCTGGTTCTGATACCCTCTATGTAACCTTGGGCATTTACCCTTTTATATTTGAATTTTTTTTTCTCCATAAACTAGAAGTGTGTGCCTAGGCTAAGTCTACTGAAATTGGATTCTAAAATACTGCTTGCTTTGGGATTACTCTTTTTCCTTTCCACCATTACTAGCTGTGTGACCTGGAGCAAATGACTTAGCCTCCTTGTGCCTTGACTTTCCCATCTTTAAAATGAGTGCGATTACACATGATGCTAATAACAATAATAATAACAACAGGTATTTGGAGGATTAAGAGCTAAAGTGTATATAAAATATCCAGCACGGGACACAGTAAAAACACAGTTTGTTACCATATTTCATTAAATCTGATTTCAAGACACTTCTCGATTTGAAAGGTATTTTAAAAAGCTCATCTTAAAGTCAATTAGGTCACTCAGCTCTACCCAGGGGCTGTATTTAGTAGTAACTAATGATGAACTAGTTACCAGTCAAACTAAGGTTTAAACAAACTGGGGTTTAAATGAGGACTTTGTCACCAGAAATACTTCCAGTGCATGTATGGAGCTTTTGCCTAAATTCAGTCCAGCACAGCTGTTGAAGAAAGAGGATCGTCTAGGCCATAAGGGGGCTTGGTGGGATAGAGAAAATAGGGCTTCCAACAAGGCTAACTAATATCTACTGAATGCTTGCCCTGTGCCAGTGTCTTTCTAAGCATGGTACAGTATTGTGTCTGTGATCCCCGGTACCAAACTCTTAGGACCCTCAATTTCTTGGGCTGTAAAAGTGAAGACAACACCCCATAGTCTTGTGATGAGTAAATGATGTCTGTAAATAATAAGTTATAGAGGTTAAGGCATTATCAATAATATAGTCAGATAAAATGCTGGAGCAGATAGGAGAGCTGACAAATACTGCCGAACTCCAGGAAGGAATAAGAGTTAGTTTCTTTTGGTTTGGGGAAATGTTAGCTAATCCTGTTATGGAGAGCATACAGATGACTGTCTAAACCTGAAGGGAATATCAGATCTTTGACAGTTACGTTATTGTTTTCAATCAGGCAAAAGTAAGAAAATGAAGAAGCTAACTTAAAAAATGTATTTTTTCCTATTTGAATAAGAGTAAGCAGGAATATTATGTTTATTCAGGGTTTTCATGACTAGATGAAACATTTCCTCAATTCAACTAGAGATCAGGCCCTTCAATTAAAACAACCTGCTTGCTGTCCTGCGTATAGGAGACTGCATTTCCCAAAAAAGGATTAATGTAAACGCTCACACCAAATTGTTCATCAAATGATTTTTGGAAAAAAAAAAAAAAAAAAAAAAAAAATGATTTTTGGTCTTGGGACTTCCCTCGTGGTCCAGTGGTTAAGAATCCGCCTTCCAAGGCAGAGGACTCGGGTTCGATCCCTCGTCAGAGAACTAAGATCCCACATGCCGCAGGTCAACTAAGCCCGCGTCGCAACTACTGAGCCTGCGCTGCAACAAAAAGATCCCGCGTGCCGCGACTAAGACCCAGTGCAGCCAAATAAATAAATGTTAAAAAAAAAGATTTTTGTTCTCCAGAAATGCTTCTTCCAGGCCTTTCCTTTGCCTGCTCTTCCTTGAGTTCTTCTGTGTCCTTGCCTTGCCAACCCAAATCCATAGGATGGCCCAATCATGTAGCTTAAAACAAGCTAATGCTCATAAACATTGGTGAAATCAGAATAAGGTCTGTAGTCTTGTTAATTGCACTAATGTCAGTTTCCTGGTTTGATATTTTTCTATAGTTTTGTAACATATTACCATGGGGGGCAGGGGGGAGCGTACATGGCCCCTCTCTGCAACTTCTTGTGAGTGTATAATTATAAAGTAAAAACTTAGGGAGTTCCCTGGTGGCCTAGTGGTTAGGATTCCAGGCTTTCACTGCTGTGGCCCAGGTTCAATCCCTGGTTGGGGAACTGAGAGCACGCAAGCTGCTCGCGCGGCCAAAAGAAGAAAAAGAAAAAAAAAGAAAAACTGTAGGAACAGAAATCAGATTAATAGTTACCTGCAGCTGAGAGGGTGGGGGGATGGGGATTGACTACAGAGAACTTACTGAGGTGATGAGAATACTGTCTTGATTGTGTTGTGTTTACCGTATACCTTTGTCACAACTTATAGATCTGTGAACCTAAAAGATTACATTTTACTTCTGTGTAAATTGTACCTCACTAAACCTAACTTTAAAAAAGAAAAGCAAGCTCTTATCACCCCAGCCTCCTGTGATCTACAGGGTGAAGTTTAACTTCTCATATAAGGCCCAACATTCTTTTCCAGCATAAGGACTTTTCCTGCCTCTGCCAGTGTGCCCTGTGCTATCTTGTACTATACTGATTCCTGCCTCTGGGCCTTTGCACGTGTGCTTTCCTCTGCTTAAAGGGAGGACAAGAAATTCAAGCCTAAATTCAAATTCCTTGTACTCTGTTAAGCCTTCCTTGCCCCTCAGGCACACCAGTAAGTTCCTCCCCTGTGCTCACTTATGCTGTGCATAATTTTTAATTAGTTTTCATCTTGTTTCTTAGCTAAACTCCTCCAAGACAGACAATCACATGATTCCTTTCTGTCTCTGGGATCCAGTAGTGTGGTTTAAAGCTGGAAGAAAACTTAAAGTGTTGTCCAGGGTCCTCAAGACCCTTTCAGAGGGTCAGTGAGTTGCTTGGGTTTTCTTATATAGTTGAAACAGCACATCTCAATAGATAGAAGGCAGAAGCAGCTAAGAGAATCCAGCTGTCTTCAGTTAAGCCAAACATTAGAGGTACTATGTGCAAGGATGTAAAACAATGTCACACTTCCAAATATTTTTTATTTTGAAAAATTACTTTTCTTAAAAATATTTGTGTTTCTAGGAAATGGGTTATGTTAAAAGATTTTCTAGGAAATGGGTTATGTTAAGATTTTAATTTTAATTAAAAATCAATAGGGGACTTCCCTGGTGGCACAGTAGTTAAGAATCCGTCTGCCAATGCAGGAGAAACGGGTTCGATCCCTGGTCTGGGAAGATCCCACATGCTGCAGAGCAACTAAGCCCGTGCGCCACAACTACTGAGCCTGCGCTCTAGAGCCTGCAAGCCACAACTACTGAGCCCACGTGCCACAGTTACTGAAGCCTGCACGCCTAGAGCCTGTGCTCCACAAGAGAAGCCACCGCAATGAGAAGCCCGCACACCACAACAAAGAGTAGCCCCCACTTGCCACAACTAGAGAAAGCCCGCGTGCAGCAACAAAGACCCAATGCAGCCAAAAAAATAAATAAATGTATTAAAAAAATCAATAGGTATAATACACATTTAAAAAAAAGTTCTTTGGAGTTTTCAGTAATTTTTAAGAGCATAAAGGGATCCTGAGACCAAAAAGTTTGAGAATCTCTGCCTTAGAGACTGTTACAACCTCTTCATTGCACAAATAAGAAATCATAATGATGTTGACATTTAAGTAGTGCTCTGCTACAGGTAGCAGGCCTTGTGATAAGCACTTTTCTTGTGGGTGCTATTATAGCTTCATTTTACTCATAAGGCAAGAGAGGCACAGAGAAGTTAATTGACTTGGCCGCATACCTAGTCACTGGTAGAGCCAGGATTTGAGCCCCCGTGTGTTTCAAAGGCCCTGCTGCTAACCACCCTTTTCTGCCACCTCCCTAGAGCCCTGGAAAGGGTCAGAAAGGCTCATGCTATCTGGTACCTCCCCGCTCTGTGCTCTCCACCGACCTCACTGTCACTAGGCAAGAGTCATGGAGGCCTCCAACTTCCCTAGTTTCAAATTCTGCCACCCTGAGTATTTTCAAGCACAGCCTTGCAATGCCTTGGTTTCTAACAATCTAACCATGTGCACCTGCGCTTCAACCACCCATTCTCCTCTACTGACCACACCCAGAGCTCTAATATACGACTTCCTGTTTTATTGTGACTGCCTACTTTTCCAGTTTTCTTACTCTGCCATTAAATCTATTCTTTTACTTCTTCAGGACCTCAATCCTTTGATCTTTCCACTTAACTTTTTTTCTTTTTCTTTTAACCCTATTCTCTTCCTGACCCAGTGGGTTCCCTATGGTCAACTAAAACGATTCTCATTCATGACCTTCAACTCTTTAGACCCCTCATTCTCAAGCTGCACCACCCCTGCAAACTCCCAATCCAGAATCAATTGCATGACGATTTCCCCCCACCTATATTTTCTTGGCATGCAGAACACAATGTAAAATATGATGGAAATAAACGGATTCGTTGGGCAGGGGGGAACTGCTACAAAATCTAGTGGATCCAACTTCAGCTGGACCTCAGTACCACTGAGCAGTTCTTACCCGATCAGCACCCTCTTCCTTTCTCAGATTATTACAGACCTTCACCACTTGGCTTCAACTACTTACCTATCCACATCCCCAGTAGATAACCTCACCTTGTAACTCACAGAAGGAATATAGTTCACAAAGTAAGAACTTCCCCTTCCCACTATTAACCCCCAAAGGAATCTGTACATGTGCATCCTGCTGCTTAATGCCCTCACTGCCATCCCAGAAGAACCAAGATGTCCTTTTTCCAGTTCAATCCCACCTCTGCTTATAAGCCCACTTCACCCCATCTTGGATCATACTTCTTCAGTCACCTCCTTAACATCTATCTATACTTCCAACCACTCAGCCTCTGCTGGTTTGTTTCCCTTGGCCAAGAAACACCCCAGCCCTACACTTCCTCTGGTTACCACCCTATTGTTTCTTTCTCTTCGTAGTCAAGCTTCATAAAATGTCACTCCTCTTCCTCAGCTTTATAACCTGATTCATCTGATTGCTTGGCTTTTGATGCTGTAGGCCACTCTCATTTCCTGTGATACCACTCTTACCTCCCCTCCCATGTCTGTGCTCTTCCTGCATCCTCTATTGGGTTGAGCAAAGTCATCATCAGCCTAGTCAGTTACCCAAGATGAAACCCAGCAGTCCTCTAGACTTCCTTCCCATTTACCTCCCGTGGCCAATCAGTCACCAGTGGATTTTACCCATTAAACATTGGTCAGGTTCATCCCTTTCCATTACCATGGCAACCAAACCACTCCAGGCTGCTACCCTCCCTCCTCGAGCCTCAGTACATTCTTGACTCCTCACCGCCAATCATACCTCTTCTGTTGTCCTTTGTACCACTTCTAGTTAGCTTTTTTCCCTTTTTTGACTAAATTTCTAAAACTATAGAAGTAATACATACTCATTGGAGAAATTTTGGCAAATACAGAAAAACATAAAGAAAAAAAAATAAAGATCACTTATAAACCTACCACCCAGAGGTAAACACTGTTATAATTTAATGTGTTTCCTTCCTAGAGCTACAGTTCAGAGTCACAAATGGATCATATATCCACTGCTTAGAGCCCTTCAGATGGTTCACCTTCAATGCTCCCCATCTCTTACAGACTATCACTCAAATTCCTACCAAGGTCTAAAGTCCTGGTAGGGTCTGCCTCTACTTAACTTCAGCTTGTCTTCTGCCCCTACTATGTAATCCGTGTTAGATGGGTTGCTCTAGCTGCAGAGTGGTTTCCTTTCCTATCCCTGGAGTGTCTGTACCTGATTCTTCCTGTAACAGCCTTAACCTAAAGTCATCTCCTCAGAGAAGCCTTTCCTGACTACTTTATCTAATATAAGGTCCCATCACTGATTTTTTAAAATCTTGTTTATTTTATTAATAACAATTCATATGAATTGTTACAACCATTCCAAGACAGGATTTCAAAGAGCCATAGAATTTTGCCCAGGCTTTGAAATAGCAATCCCACTTCAACTCACTTGGTCTCTTTAAAGCATGATTGATTCATGTAAAGATTTTAGATACAAGGACGTTTATCACAATGTTCTTTTTAATACTTAAGACTGAAGACAACCTAAATAAATTATTTATCCAAACTCAAAGCAGCTAGAAATATATTTGTGGTATCTTTTCAATAAGAAAATCAGACTTCAAACATACACTGATCCTTTTGTAAATGATGTATAAACAGCATGATGCCATTTTTGTTTTCTAATAAAGCAAATACGTAAAATAAAGACTGAATGGATAATATGAAGGATTTACATTATTTGTTCAATTTATACATGTTTATTGGGAGTCTTTTGTGTCCACCGAGCTTACAAGTATGAAAAAGAAAATCACGTCCTCATCCTCAAGCCGTTTACATTCTGGTGACAGAATTAATTGAATTGCCATTCTGATAAGAGTGTCTTGAGAGCCTATGATGTGGATGTGAAGGGCCTTTTCCCCCTTAGTTTTGAAATTTTCTGTAATGAACAAGTACTAGTTTCATATCCCTTTTGTTTCTTTTTTTTCTTTCTTTATGTTTAAAGAAGCTTCTCATTGAAATAAATGGGAACTAGAAGGTGGTAAGTGGAGGGGTCCAGAGTGAAGGGGATGGTTCTGATGATTTGAGGAATGAGGGAGACTCCAGTGTGTTTAGAGGGTTAGGGGAAGACGCGTGTGTGTGTGTGTGTGTGTGTGTGTGTGTCTGTGTGTGTGTGTGTCTGTGTGTCTGTGCCTGAGTAGGGCAGCGGGGAGGATGGAGGAGACAAGAGGAGCCCAGGTGAAGTAAGCGTTCACCAGGCAATAGGACTCCTTATTCTCTGCTGACAGTCATCAGAAGAAATAAAGTTGGTTTAGGCAGAGCTGTGTCTCCTGGCCTTCATTTTCTCAAAGTGGAAGGTAAGGCCATTTTGTGCCTCTGTGCCTGGTAAGTTTCTACTCCTTCCTCCTTTAAAAATCAGCAGTAGAGGGAGTTCCCTGGTGGTCTAGTGGTTTGGATTTGGCGCTTTCACTGCTTTCACTTCTTTCACTGCCATCGCCCGGGTTCAACTCCTGCTGGGGAACTGAGATCCTGCAAACTGCGTGCTGCGGCACAGACAAAAAAAACAAAAAACAAAAAACACGTCAGCAGTAGACCCCTGCCCTTGTGAACAATTTCCTGACTCCTTCAAGTGTGCTGGGGCCACTTCCAGTAGCATCACCTTCTTGGGGGGTTGAGGGGGGAGCTCTTGTTTGTTAAAACCTTCCCAGCCCCCTCAGACTTACTGGGTCAGTTTCTGAGGGGTGGAGCCCAAGGATCTGCATTTGAAAGAACACCCACGGGGGATCCCGGTCATGCAAAGTTGGAGGATCACCCCACTAAGTGCTCCCAGTTCATTTTACAATTCTCCATGATTGCAATCAAACTATTCCCTTTTACCAGCTTGCTGCCCTTGGGAGGGAGTGTCTCTTCATTTACAAACTTTGCGTACAGCCCTGCACTTGGCTACCACAGAGGGCTTCGGGTGCTAATTTGTGAATTGAATGGTGTGTCCAAAATGAGTCCAGGCGTCCTGATGTCCCTCTGACATCATGGTTTATCTCCACAAGCCGCTGAATTCTTCATGAAAGCATTTCCTGCTTCAACTATGCCAAAAAATCATATGCTAACTAAAACCCTTACAAACCCACATAGGAAGATCCTGGGAAGAATGGACTTAAGGAGGATTGGTGGCTGTAAGGAAAGTCAGAACACGAGGCCCTTTGAAAGTGAAGTGAGTGGAATCCACACCAAATGGATGAGCCAGTCCCTGCAGCCGGTGGGGATTCTCAGTATGTCACCTGTCTCCCCAACACCCACCAAAGAGTTAAAACAAGCTTTGGAAAAGAGCCGTGGAATGTAACAGTTAATAAGGCGAGTGCTTGGCAGGTAACAAGTCATAACAAAAGGTTTGCACGGAATCCAAAAAAGGGGAGACCACAAGGTTAGAAACTATAGTGTGTCTCTCACACTGTCCAAGGACAAAGGTGCTCTGAAACCATTGGTCAGTGCTGTTCATTTAGAGGGAACTGTCCAAAGGACGGCCAGTTCATCTTAGGAGAAACAGATTTATCTCCCAAGAACAGCTAATCCACTTTCTTCAATCCAAGTCTTTATTGAGCACCTCGCATGGGCCAGGGGCTGTACCGGCTGCTGGAGATGTGACAGTGGGCAACACAGGCATAGTACCTGCCCTTAAGGAGTCTCAGCATCGTGCTCACTCACTCTCCCAATTCCCAGCCTGTAATTTGGGATGCTTTGTGGATTTGCCTGGCAAGGCACAGGACTCTGAGCAATGGCCAGAGCCAATTATTTTGCCAGTTAGGCCTCCTGTTTTCACACAAACAACATTCTAGTTTTGAGTCATGTGTGACTCGGATGAGTGTAAAACAGCCAGTTCTGCAGAGTTTGATTTCCTCTGGGCCTATGGATGAGCTGGAGAGACATCCTCGGCCTGGGAAGCCCTGTGATGGCCAGCAGCCTACCTTCAGGGGCTCTCAGTTCCTGCCCAGCCTCAGGCCCACCCCCAGCACCATTAGGATTGCCTGTGTCCTTTGCTGCCCCAGTGGCCCACTGAGAGGTTGATGGGAAGATTTTTGAATTCCTGGGTGTCTTGAATTCCAAGGAGTTGAGTCAGCAGAAACCACTGGGCCCAGGGTTGATTTTAAAGGAAAAGGGAGCAGGACCAGCTGATGTTAAGTGGAGAGTGGACATAAGGGGAACGACTTCGAATCGGTCACACCTGTGACTTTGAGGGCACACCCAGGTTCTTAGTTTCCCTGAGAACCCAAACCAGGATCCTTAGCCCCTGGTAATTCCTAAAAACAGTGTTTCACAGACCTGGCTCTGTGAAACATTCACTCAAGAGCAGATCCAGATTTGGGAGCCTGAGGCCTACACATTTCTGAGGGGTGATTCCTAAGAAAGAAATACAAAATTAGACACAGGGCCTTAGAAGGGCCTGTTTTAGGAAGCAAGGGACCCTGAAGCTTAAACTTCAATAGTTTCATGGTAAATCACCTACGTGTTCCTGCTAGAAGGTAAAAATATTGGGTGTCTCTGATCCCAAAGAACTGGAGGGCTCTCTGGGTGCTTAGAGGAAAGAAGGAGGTGGGGATGAAAGCGACTTCACTATTTTACTTCCTTGATCTTATTAATAAATTACACTTCCCTTTCTTCATCCCCACGTCCAGTTATAGGTTTAAATGCTAGACTCTGAGCTTCTCAAGGACAGGAATCACATCTCATTTATCTTCGAATCCCTAATACTTCGCAAATAGCATAAAGCAAAATATCTGTTGAAGGGAGAATGGGTGAATGAATGAATGAATGAATGAGCGAGCGAATGAATTCTCTCAGGCACTGAGAACTGACAGTCCTGTATATCTCCCGTCCCTTCCTTCTTGGCTGCCTCCAGGTGGCATGGGCTAAGAGCCTGGGCTCTAGAGTCAGACCTAACTTTGAATCCTGACTTTGCCATATACCAGCTGTATGACCCTGGGCAAGTTACCCAACAGCTCTCAGCCTCAGTTTCCTTTGTAAAATGGAGCCAATAATCCCTCCCTGCAAGGTTGAGAGAATCAGAAACAATGTCTGAAAAGTGCCTGGTACATGATAGGTCTCAAAAAATGGTAGCTGTCGGGCTTCCCTGGTGGCGCAGTGGTTGAGAATCTGCCTGCCAATGCAGGGGACACGGGTTCGAGCCCTGGTCTGGGAAGATCCCACATGCCACGGAGCAACTAGGCCCGTGAGCCACAACTACTGAGCCTGCGCGTCTGGAGCTTGTGCTCCTCAACAAGAGAGGCCACGACAGTGAGAGGCCCGCGCACCGCGATTAAGAGTGGCCCCCACTTGCCACAACTTGAGAAAGCCCACGCACAGAAACGAAGACCCAACACAGCCAAAAATAAATAAATAAATAAATAAATAATTAAAAAAAAAAAAAAAGGTAGCTGTCCTATTATTACTTTAGGCCGAGGCTAGGCAAACAGCAATCCATGGGCCAAATCTGGCCCTTACCTCCTTCTTTTGTAAATAAAGTTTTATTGGAACATGGCCATGTGTATTTGTTACATATTATCTCTGGCTGCTTTTGTGCTATCATGGAGGAGTTGAGTAGTGGTCACAGAGACTGCATGGTAGTCAAAGCTTAAAATATTTCCAGTCTAGCCCTTTACAGGAAAACTTTGTCAATCTCTGATTTAGGCCTTCATCACTTTACTCTCAACTTGTAGTTGCCTCCTAACTGGTCTTCTAGCCTCTGGTCCTCCTCCTACTCTGTTTTCTCTCTACTCTGCAGCTAGTCGTTTTCCTAAAATATATATCCCACTAGGGTTTAACTCAATAAAACCTTTGTTGGCTCCTCATTTTCTGCAACTCCTTAGTATATTTTTAAGATTTGTCATGATCTGGCCCCGATGTTTCCCTGCAGCCTCGTCTCACCCCACTTCCTTTCCTCTCTGTGTCCTGCATGACAGCCACATCAGACCTCAGAGCCTGTCAGTGGCTTGTGCAGCTCTGTGATTCCACACCCCCAATCACCCTCTAGAGTGTCCCTTTCTCTGTTCTCTGCTGCTCCAATTGGCCTCATCTTCCCAAGCTTCTCTGTGAAGCCTGTCCTGATTTCCTTCCTCTATACACTTAGATCAATCAGGATAAAGTAAATTACGCTGCAGTAACAAACAACTCCCAAATCTCAGTGACTGAAAACTACAAAAAAAAATTAAACAAAGAATAACTTGTATACAAGGGCCCCACTCCTAGAGTGTTTGGCAAGCAACTATGATGGTTTTTTTCTCCCAAGAACAGAAAAAAACCAACCTAACCTTTTTCTTTTGGTAATAAAGCACACAATGACTAATTACCTTATTAACAGAAAGCTGTCATTTTGCCTAAAACAAAGGGTCTTGTAGAGGTTGTGGTTGATAAATAATCAAAAGGAGAACTTCATTTAAGGAAGAAAGAATGGAAAATCTGGGTAGATGAAGTGTAACTAAAGAGTCATGCTTAGCACTGCTTTTGGCCACAGTAAGAACTCAATAAATGCTGCTTCACAGCTGGCCCATGGCCACTTTCTCTAATCCAGTTCTTGAGCCGGTCCTTCCCAAGTCTGTGTGGTGGGGTTGAACAAGAAAGGAGTGAGGACCCAGTCTCTGTCTCAACCAGCATGTGGTACGCTGTCATCAGTAGTACCCTCTTCCCGGGGGCATAAAACCACATTTGACCTGCTCCAAGGGGCAAGGGGGAGTTTCTCCAGGACTGTCTCCTCTCTCCATTCTGAACGTCCTGTCTTGCCTCCTGATATTTGGTATTTTCTGCCCAGCCCCTCAGACTGACACTTTGGACTGTCTTTCTCAGCATCCTGTTACGCAGCCCATGGGCCCACCTTCATTCCAGGGAGCACATTGCAAAGAGACTCAGCTCTGTTAGCCCTGGGCTGTTCCTGAGCTCCTGTGTTGCTGTTTCCCATGCCTTTTCTTTATAATATGGCCCTAGGAGTCTCTGGCTCAGGAACACCCAACGAGCCTATGTGTTTCTGAAATCACTTCTTGCCCTGCCCATGATCCCCATCCCTGGGTTTGGCCTTTTTTTGGGTCCTACTCTTCTGTCTTGATCTCTTCCGTGTCCTCCCTGTGGACTGGATCTTTGACTCTGAGCACTACCCAGAGCATTGGCTCCTGCCCTTGTTCTCCCAGACAGTGCCCTATCAGAACTCATGGGAAAACCAGGTTTGGAAATCCATACTGGCCTCTTCCCTGATCCACGTCCAGATCTGGGCCTCACCCCCAGACCTCTAGCCCCCAATCTTACTCCATGTGCAGCCCGAAGAGCTCTTTTTTTCTGGCCACACCTCTTGGCATGCAGAACTTCCCTGACCAGGGATCGAACCCGAGCCCCCTGCAGTGGAAGCACGGAATCTTAACCACTAAACCACCAGGGAAGCCCCCTAAGAACTCTTGATGTAGACCCGGATTAAATTTATCATGCTTTATTGGGATTAGGTGTTGTAGAACGAGCCCCTCCATAGGGTGCTGAACATCGTCCCCTTTTGGGAACCCACCTCCCACTCTGATTTCTTTTCTAATCCTGGTCTGCAGCCTGGTTCCTGATACTGAGCTTCACCTTGTTCCTCTGTTGCTGGCCACTGTCCCGGGTGCTCCTCTACTAGGGTTCTGAGTTTTCATTTGATTTTTTTGAACCCAGTGCCCTGTGCTCTCTCTGTGCCACGGCTGCCCACCATCCCACTGAGGCCAATTCTTCAGAACTCCCGTGGGGAGAGCTCAGGGATCCCTGGTCTAGAAGCACAAACAGTGGCTCTTCCCACCCAATAAGGTTTATTCACTCATGTATAGCACCAAGCGTAGTGTCTGGCCCAGAGTGAGCCTATATAAGTGTTACTTACTGCTGTTGTTATTGTTATTACCATGTAATTAAACTAGGCAAGGCTTGGCCCCCGAAGAGGAAGACATATATAGCAGTTAAAAATAATAAGCCTATTGTGGGAGTTCCCTGGAGGTCCAGTGGTTAGGACTCAGTGCTTTCACTGCCAGGGCTCGGGTTCAATCCCTGGTGGGGGAACTAAGATCCTGCCAGCTGTGTGGCGCGGCTAAAAAAAAGCCTGTTGTAAAGGTAGTTGGACACCCCCTCAACCCTGCCATGTTGCCTCAAACTGTGCTCCACGTATCTGGCTTGTAGGACTCACCTTGACCTTTCATGAACAAGGACTCCCTCTTCGTCTCTTCCTTTGGCTTTGCTCTCAACTTGTGACCAAAGATCCTTTCATCCAGTCCTATCTCCCTATGAAGTCATCTCTCCTCTTCCTTGCTACAAGTGACCCTCCACCCGAACGAAGACTGAAGGTTGTTAATTGCCCTTCCCCTAAAGACCTAGAGAAGTGTAAGGAGCTGGTGACTTGGAGAGTGTCTAGCACCCCCTGGCTTCTTGTAAATAGACTGTGGGCAAGAGGGGTGTCTCTTAGGCAGGAAACTGGACTCCAGTGAACATGGGCCTTGAAATAGGAAGATACAAGGAATGCGCTTCAAGTTGTCAGAAGCTGCTGAGGCGTTGCTCACAGACTCCCGGAACAGAGGACATCCACCATCGAGGCCATGTGGCCGCTGGCAAAAGTCAGCCAGGATGTCAGCTGGGAGTAATCCAGAAGGAGGAGACACTTCACCAAAGGGAAGAACAAACCTGAAAGAGAAGACATGCAGCTTCCTCAGGACCTGATCCTGTGCCTGGTCTGTAAGAACAAAGTAAGACGTTATGGAAAAACCTGAACGAACTTTTTGGCCAACCCAATAGAAAGGATGGATAAATGGGTTCAAGAGGGGAAGGAAAGAGAAAGAAAATAAAAAGAAAATATCCAGCAAATCAAATAAATAAATGAGTCAAGAGCAAGATTTGGCTTCCAGTGACCTGGGACCTTCCTTCCCTGCCTTCCTCCATCCCTCCCTCTTCCCCTTTCCCCCTCAATCTCTCTCTCTGTCTCTTTCTTTAATGAGGCTATTTCCCATCCTGGAGTGGCTCTAACTTTTGTCCCCACCAGGGTGGCAGTCTGGCCAAGCAGGGCACGGTATGCAGGAAGAAAGCCAGCAGGTTGGGTCTGAAGTGTGGCATGGGGCTCACAGGGCCTAGGGGAGAAACACAGTCTGAATCAGGCCCCTTCAGTAGCAGGGCTGAGCACAGAGCTTGGTTTCAAAAAGGAACCAGCAGGATTAGCTGGAATGAGGGCTCAGGTGGGACGTGCCAAAATTACGCAAATGAAGAAAATGTTCTCTCTTGTACAGGGAGATCTGTGGCACGAACCATTAAGGCTAATCAGCGATGAAGTTCATTGATACAACAATGTGTAACTGTTAAAAGAATTCTATTCACGTATCATGAAATTCACCCTTTTAAAGGGTGAACCTAGCAGTTTTTAGTGTAGTCACAGAGTTGTGCAACCATCTCCACTATCTAATTCTAGAATATTTCATCACCCTGAGTCTATTAGTGGTTACTCCCCAATCCCACTCCCCCCAGCCCCTGGCTACAAGTAATTTACTTTCAGTCCCTGGATTTGCCCATTCTGGACATTTCATAGAAATGGAATCATACAACATGTAGGTGGCCTTTTGTTTCTGTTCTTTCACTTAACACAGTGTTTTCAAGGCTTACCCATGTTGTAGCATTTATCAGGACTTCATTTCTTTTTGTGGCTGAATAATATTCGATTATGTGGATATACCACATTTTGTTTACCCATTCATCAGTTGATAGATATTTGTGTTATTTCCACCTTTTGGTTATTTGAACAATGCTGCTGCTATGAACATTTGTGTACAAGTTTTTGTGTGAACATGTTTTTATTTCTCTTGAGTATCTACCTAGGAGTAGAGTTTCTAGGTCATTTATGGTAGGTAATTCCATGTTTATCTTTTTGGGGAACTACCAAACTGTTTTCCACAGTGTCTGTACCATTTAATATTCCTACCGTCAATGTACGAGGGTTCCAGTGTCCACACATTCTTGCCAACACTTGTCATTGTACATCTTTTTACTAGAGCCATCCTAGTGGGTGTGAAGCTGTACCTCACTGTGGCTTTGATTTGTACTTCTCTGACTACTAATGATCCTGCGCATCTTTTCAAACATTTATTGGCCATTAGTATATCTTCTTTGGGTAAATACCTATGTATAACTTTAACTGTACACACACATACCCATATTCCCCAGTACAGTCTGAGACTGTGCACAAGTTCTGATAATTGCTTCTTCAGTTATCATTGGTGGTCAGAGTGGAGGGGATAATCCCCGAGGCTTCCTTGAAGGAAGAGACATTTTGTGCAGGTTGACGTTTTTCCTCAAAGTTACTTTTCTTGGCTGTCAGGTGGCATAATACTGTGGGGACTCAATTGAGAGTTAATATGGACAGGATGATATTCAGTGGCTCACACTGGTTTGGCGATACCAATTGTTTAAGGTCTGCGTCTGTTCTGACTGGTTGATGCCCATTCCGTAATGGTTATTGAACATTTAGAACACCATGCCTGTATAGAGTATCCAGCACACGTGCCTGGCATACAGTTGGTAACTCTTCCTTTCCTTTCCTTTTCTTTGCTTCTTTTTGTTTTGGCTCCTTTATGTCCCGCCATTATAGAGAGTAGGCCATTGGTTGCTAGAATCTATTTTTCATTGTGTTACATCCCTGAATTTTCATCTAATCCTGGATCCTGGAGGGTGCTTTGATGCTTTTTGGTGGGTGTCCTGGTTCTTTTTCATGAAAACGAGATCTCAATTACTTTAACAATTGCTCAGAACCCCAGAAACCCCACATAAGCCACTCGGTCTATTAACTTGAAGACCCCCTTTAAAGGAAATCTCTTTTTATTGGCGGGGGTTGGGGGGCGTCTCACGGCTTGCATGATCTTAGTTCCCTGACCAGGGATTGACCCTGTGCCCCCTGCAGTGGAAACGTGGAGTCCTAACCACTGGGGCATCAGGGAAGTCCCTGAAGGAAGTCTTTCTGTGTGAACACATTGAGTTCACATTCCGTCATGTTCTCGCTCACTGATCCCACTGGTGGAATTGTTTGTAATGGTGAACAAATGAAAACAATGTAAATGTGATTAATAGAGGACAGATTAAATAAAGCATGGGACAGCCATATATTTCAGGGGTTGGCACACTTTTTTTTTTTGGCCGAGCCTCACGGCTTGTGGGATCTTAGTTCCCCGACCAGGGATCAAACCTGTGCCCCCTGCGGTGGAAGCGCGGAGCCCTAACCACTGGACTGCCAGGGAATTTCCTGGCACACTTCTTCTGTAAAGGACCAGATAGTAAAGTTTTAGGCTTTGTGGGCCATAGAGTCTCTGATGTAACTGTTCATCTCGGTGACTGTAGCGCAAAACCAGCCACAGACAATATGTAAATGAATGGGCGTGGCTGTGTGCCAGTAAAGCTTTATTTAGGTGCTGGGCCATCTTTGGTGTGGAGGCCACGGTTTGCTCACCTCTGATATGATGAATTCTTACTATGTGGCTATTAAAGAGAATCGAATAGAATTAGGTGTTTTGACAAAGATGTCCATCAAGTCATTTAAATATATACATGTATATTTTTTTCGGGGGAGGGAGCAAAATTGCATACACCTTCAAGGACACACACCCAACTGTTAACAGTAGTCACACCTAGTGATTATGATTGGGGAA
Source organism: Balaenoptera musculus (assembly GCF_009873245.2). Classification (NCBI taxonomy): domain Eukaryota; kingdom Metazoa; phylum Chordata; class Mammalia; order Artiodactyla; family Balaenopteridae; genus Balaenoptera; species Balaenoptera musculus. The sequence goes on from NC_045797.1 coordinate 15,357,638, forward strand.
GTGGGAGGTTGGGACAGATGGGCTCTTTTCCTGAGTTTATTGAATGTTGTGCACATTCAAAATGAGAGAGCTTTGCTTTTGTAATTAAATAAAATTCAATTGGGATTTTTTTAATTCAAAGAATTTTACTAGTCTTAGTCACGATGTACATAAAGTTATATGCTACATAAAATAGAACAACTTCGCGATCATAATAACCACACAATCACCATTACACAGTGCCTCTAAGCCATGGCATCTCATGGTTATAAATGGGAGTCTACACGGATCCACGGACAAAGAGGAGGCAGGTTGGTTGAGAAGCCAGGTCAGAGCCTTGGTTGGGAGGCTTGAGGCTGTGTCTGGAGCCAGGGTCTGAGGCAGAGCTGAAGACAGAGGCATCAAGCCTCAGCTCAGGCCTTCTCTAGTCAGCACCCCTCAACCCCCAACATCAAGCCCCTTCTAGCTCTAAAGGGTCTCAGGAATGTTCCAGCAGCTTCTGCTTTCCGGGTCATCAGCTGCATTTTCACCTGGTCAGTAGCCCTCATTTCCTCATTTGCTGAAGATCCGCTGCGGGCTAGTCCTGGTGCCAGTGGGTGGAGGAGGTCTGTACCCGCACAGACGGAGCAGGAGGGAGACTTGTAAACAGGTGAAGTTCATGGCCCTGGAATATGTGCACCACAGAGGTGAGTGCGAGTGGGAGGGGATCTTTGTGCAAGAGTCACATCTGAGTCACAGCTGAGTCACTCTGAAGTGTGAATAGGAGTTCGCCAAATCCACCAAGGCAGGGCAGGAAATTCCAGGCAGAGAGAAGAGCAGAGATGCAGATCCAGAGACGGGAAATACTGTCCAGGGCACCTTAAGAAGTTTATGAACAGAGGTGAGGCTGAGAAGCCGCAGATCAGGAAGGGGAACTAGCAGAGGGCAGCAAGCAGGGGAAACAGGAAGTCAAATGTGAGCTTCAGGGCTTCCCTGGCGGCGCAGTGGTTGGGACTCTGCCTGCCAATGCAGGGGACGCGGGTTCGAGCCCTGGTCTGGGAAGATCCCACATGCCGCGGAGCGACTAAGCCCGTGAGCCACAGCTACTGAGCCTGCGCGTCTGGAGCCTGTGCTCCGCAGCAAGAGAGGCCGCGATAGTGAGAGGCCCGCGCACCGCGATGAAGAGCGGCCCCCGCTCGCCGCAACTGGAGAGAGCCCTCGCACAGAAACGAAGACCCAACACAGCCAAAAAAAAAAAAAAAAAAAAAAAGAATAAATAAATAAATAAATAAATTTATAAAAAAAAAAAATTTGAGCTTTAGAGAGATTTTCTGGTGGAGGAGAATGGGAGGGGAGAGCGGTTAACGATCTCTTGTCCATGCTGCCCTTACCTCTGGGCCATTCTCAAAGCTGCCTACTCCGCTTACTATGTCCTCTTCCCCCTCCTCTTGGCATGGCCAGTTCTCCTTCAGTCTTTAAACTTTTAAAACGCAGGCATCACCCCACCAAGAAAAGTTTACTGACATCTCCACCCCATCCCCCACCTCTCCCAGCTGGGCTAGGGACCCCTGCTCTGGGCTCCGTGAGGTTCTGGGCCTTTCTCTGTCTCTGCGTGAATTCCATTGCTTTATGATTGTATTTTTCTTTCTAAGTCATGACTAGAGTGTGATTTTCCTAAGGCAGGGGCCAGGTCTCATTGGTTTCCAATGCCTGGCATAAAACTTGGCACAGAAAAGGTAATTAGTAAATATCGGACTGAATGAGTAAACCGATGAATAAAAGGTGAAGAGGGGAGATGAGAGATATTTGAGAGGTTGAATCAGGATAAGTTGTCAAAGTATTGGGCAGGGCTAGTGGTAAGGGTGGGCAGTGGGAGGGTGGCATCTAAGATGATGCCAGGTTCTCCGGTTTGGGAGCTGGGGATGCCTGAACTGTTTTGACTTACGATACTCTGACATCCAATGTGTGGGTGTTTTCCTCACAACAACCAGTTCTCCAACTCTCCAGACACCATCTGGGTGTCCAACAATTCAATTCAGTTCTGACACTACTGACCTGGAGTTAGTGTCAGAGCCCACAGGTTAAGGGCTCAGTCCCACAAGCATGCCTCTACTTCAGACGCAATTCAATTCAATTCTGACACAACCTACCTGGAGTTAGTGTCAGATCCCACAGGTTAAGGGCTCAGTCCCACAAGCATGCCTCTACTTCAGATGCCAATAGCAAGGCCCAGGTTCCCACCTGTACTCCTGACATCGGGGGTTTCTACAACCCCCTCTTCAGGTTCAGTAATTTGTTAGAATGGCTCATAGAACTCAGAGAAACACTTTACTTGTATTCACCAGTTTCTTATAAAGGATATGACTCAGCAACAGCCAAATAGAAGAGTTTTGATATTTAACTGTTAATCTCTCTAGGGAAATACAGATGAGAAGGCAAAACCCCCAAACACAGGAAAGAGGCAGAGAGTTAAGAAATCTCTTACGGTTATTACAGCCTTAGTCCTTATTCTACAGTTTCCAATTCTTTTTCCTAGAGGGAAGCTAGGAGCCCAATTTATTAATTTGTTCACTCATCTAATAAACATTTATTGATCACCTGCTCTGGACCAGACACTGGAGGTACAAAGGTGGATAAGGCCCAATTTGTAGCTCTTGTGGGGTTCACAGGCCAGAGCTGGGGAGACTGACCAAATGATCATCCTGAATTTGATGACTACGAATACGCGTAGAAAGGAAGAGTTCTGGAAGGAAGGAGCAGCCCTTTCCCCCTGGGACTGAATCATCTCAGTTCCTGCCTGGAGCACATGACCTGAATTGCAAATGGGGGGGGGTAAATTGGCATGGATTGTTTTTTTTTTTTTAAACATCTTTATTGGAGTATAATTGCTTTACAATGGTGTGTTAGTTTCTGCTTTATAACAAAGTGAATCAGTTATACATATACATATGTTCCCATATCTCTTCCCTCTTGCATCTCCCTCCCTTGGCATGGATTTTTTTTTTTTTTTTTTTTACACTGTCAGATATATTTATTTCTGTAGTTACTTTTACCAGTGCTCTTTACTTCTTCATGAGGATTTGAGTTACCACCCAGTGTGTTTTCATTTAGCCTGAAGGACTCCAATTAGCATTTCTTGTTGGGAAAGTTTGCGAGTGATGAATTCTCTGTTTTTGTTCACCTGAGAATGTCAGAATTTCTCCTTCATTTAAACAATTTAAACCTTTTATTTTGAGATAATTATAGACTGATATGTAAGATGTAGTAGAGAGATCCCATGACTTTTTTTTTTTTTTTTTTTCACACACACACACACACACACTGTATTTGGCATGGATTTTATGTAGGAAAATTTTTGGCAATAACGAGCAAAAATTTTCCAGCATTTTCTCTTTCAGGAGCGTACCTTTCCTTGTACATGTAAGAAATTACATACGTACAAGGTTTTTCACTGTAGCGCTGTTGGTAATAACAAAGGCTGGAAATAACCTTAATGTTCAACATTAATAAAAAAGATGGTGCAGCCACACAAAGGAATCCTATGCAACTGTAAAACCGAAGAGGAAGCTCTGTATGTGCTGATCTGGAACATTCTCCACGATATACTGAGAAGTGGAAAAGCAAGTGTCTGAACTGTGTTATAATATGCTGCCATTTTTAGAAAAAATTATATATATATATAAAAATTATACATATATATATATCTCATATATGTATAAACTAGCTCTGTACGGAAACAAAAGAAACTTACAGTTCTTCTGGGGAGAGGAACTGGGTGTCCAAGAGACGATGAGAGGGAAACTTCAGTGCGTACTTCTCACCATTAAAATTTTTTTAAATTAATTTTTATTGGAGTATAGTTGCTTTACAATGTTGTTTTAGTTTCTACTATACAGCAAAATGAATCAGCTATACATATACATATATCCCCTCTTTTTTGGATTTCCTTCCCATTTAGGTCACCACAGAGCATTGAATAGAGTTCCCTGTGCTATACAGTAGGTTCTCATTAGTTATCTATTTTATACATAGTATCAAGATTGTATATATGTCAATCCCAATCTCCCAATTCATCCCACCCCCCACTTCTCCCTTGGTATCCTTACGTTTGTTCTCCACGTCTCCATTTCTGCTTTGCAAATAAGATCACCATTTACAATTTTAATGTATTGTCTATTTTTTTTTTTTAAAGGCACCCCTCTCCTTACTCTCCTTACCTGAGGACAGGGAGGGGAATGGCAATTTGTGTCTCTGGGAGGGTGTCCCTGGCTGAGGTTCATCGAGATGATCCCTTTATCCTGCAGCAGAAAGGCCACCTGGGGCATCTTTCTTCACGTGGACTTGGCCTGAACTTTCAGTGTTGCCAGTAGCTGCTCAACCTAATGTTAGCTTTCATTTCCTTTTCCACCTCCTAAGAAAGGCTCTGTGCTTTCACAAGCCTCAGGTCCCAAGTCTCCGATCGGACGGGCCGCTGGCTGGTTTCAGCTGCTGGCAGCTGTGTGACAATCCAGCATCTCAAGCTTATTGCTCACCAGATGTAGCTGTTTGAATTCAGCTCAGTTTGCTTCTTGCTCTGGGGCTGTTCCCGTTGTCAACACTTCCTGCTCTGATGGGGAAAGTCCCCTTTAAAGCCACGTGCTTAAAACTGAAACCAAAGTGTAAAGGCCACCACAAGGGCGGGGTCTCAAGTACCTCTTAAATCCTGGCTGATGTCCTCCTTTTGTAGGACGTTCAAGGCCAAGGTGGCTCAAGGAACCCAGCTCCTGGTAATTTCTAAATCTAGACTTGTTTTCCCCCCAGGGAGGGATTTTGTCCCTTGCCTCTCTCGCCACCAAGCCTTTTCTTTTCTGATTCACATTTTAAATTTAGCCAAGAATTGCAGAACGTTTTTTAAAGGCAGAAACCAGCCACAGGGTGATCCCCCTGCCCCCTCAAACCAAAGAGCTGACTCCCTCATTGCCCTTAGACACCTTAAGCAGGGGGTTGGGGTGTACCTTAGGGACCAGGCAGGTAAAGCAAGTGTGAGTACCTACCGGGAGTCAGGTAGGAGTGGGGTGCTGTAGAAGCCGTGAGATCCATGCCTTATACAGGAGGCAGGTGCTACCCTGGTCCAGCCCATATAGGTACATGGGACTGTTTTTTTTGAGGGGTGGAGGCACATGAGACTTTGATATGAAATTTCATGCATCTTTGAAACATTACGAGTGTCCCAATTCAGCGTAGGCCTCCTGAGCACATCCTCTTCCCTAGGAAAGCAGCTGTATTTCTGCCTGCTTTCTCAGGCACCCCTCAGCAGGAAGCCTTTAGTCTGGGACTGCCTTAGGATGGTTGCATGATACTTCATCTTTGGCTTGGTCCTTACAGGCTGCTAGAACAAACTACCACAGACTGGGTAGCTTATAAACCACGGAAACTTCTCTCTCACCATTCTGGAGGCTGGGAAGTACAAGTTCACGGAGTCGGCAGATTCAGTGTCTATTGAGGGCCTGCTTCCTGGTTCATAGACGGCTGTATTCTCGCAGTGTCCTGACATGGAGGAAGGGGCTAGGGCGCTCTGTGGGGTTTCTTTTATAAGGCACTAATCTCATTCATGAAGGCGCCACCCTCATAACCCAATGACCTCCCAAACGCCCCCACCTGCTAATACCATCACCTTGGGAGTTAGGATTTCAACATATGAATTTTGGGGGGGACACAAACATTCAGACCACAGCAACATTGTACCAGACAAGACCCCCAGGCCCTGTGGAACCAAAGACTGTTTGATGAATATGGCGTCTCAAGGAGAGGTCAGCCCTGGATTTGAATAGTTTTAACATTTGTTTTGGTTGTTTTTACTATTTAATCTGTGTCTCTACCATCGAGCATTTCAAATTTAAAATTGCTTATGCCTTTATAGATTGCTTTTCCCCCCATTAACTGCTTTTGGTAACAGTTGTGTTGAGACAGACTTCACATATGCTCCAATTTACCCGTTTAGATTGTACAACTCGTGGCTTTTAATACATTCACAGAGTTGTGCAACCACCACTACAATCAGAACATTTTCACCATCCCCAAAAGAAACCCAGCCAGCAGCAACTACACATTTACTCCCCAGGCCCAGGCACCGCTTTCATTTTCTATGGACTTGTGTATTCTATCATTTCATATAAATGGAATTATGCCATATATAGCTTTTGTGTCCGTCCTTTCACTTAGCATAATGTCTTCAAGGTTCACCAATGTTTTAGCATGTATCAGTACTCTGTTCCTTTTTATTGCTAAATAACAGTTCATTGTACAGATATATTACATTTTATTTATTCATCAGTTGATGGACATTTGGTTTGTTTCTACTTTTTTTAAAATAATTTTATTTATTTTTGGCTGCAGTGGGGTCTTCGTTGCTGTGCGTGGGCTTTCTCTAGTGGTGAGCAGGGGCTACTCTTCGTTGCGGTGCGCGGGCTTCTCATTGCGGTGGCTTCTCTTGTTGCGGAGCACAGGCTCTAGGCGCGTGGGCTTCAGTAGTTGCAGCATGTGGGCTTAGTAGTTGTGGCACGTGGGCCCTAGAGCACGCAGGCTTCAGTAGTTGTGGCACATGGGCTTAGTTGCTCCGCGGCATGTGGGATCTTCCTGGACCAGGGATTGAACCCATGTCCCCTGCATTAGCAGGCAGATTCTTAACTACTGCATTACCAGGGAAGTCCCTGTTTCTACTTTTTGACTATTGTGAATAGTACTGCTGTGAATATTCATGTACACATTTTTTTATTGTGGCAAAATATGAATAATATAAAATTTACCAGGGAATTCCCTGGTGGTCCAGTGGTTTGGACTCCGTGCTTTCACTGCTGAAGGCCCGGGTTCAATCCCTCGTCGGGGAACTAAGATCCCATAAGCCGCCTGGCCAAAAAAAAAAAAAGTTACCATATTAACCATTATAAAATTATTGTAGAATACTTTATTAAGTGTATAAAATAATTTGCTTACATTTATAGAACTATATTTGTTTCATTTCCACTTCTTTTTAAAACTTTTGGTAATTATTTTTAAAATTATGGTAAAATAGACATAAACATAAAATTTCTAACTGTACAGTTCAGGAGCATGAAGTACTTTCACATTGTTGTACAACCACTATCACTACCTATGTCCAGAACTTTTTTTATCTTCCCCAATTGAAACTCTACCCATTAAACAATAACTCCCCATTCTTCCCTCCCCCCAGCCCTTGGCAACCATCATTCTACTTTCTGTCTCTGTGAATTTGCCTATTCTTAGTACCTCATATAAGTAGAATCATGCAATATTTATTCTTTGGTGACTGACATTTTATTTAGCATAATGTCTTCAAGCTTCGCTCATGTTGTAGCATGTATCAGAATTTCATGCCTTTTTTTTTTTTCATGATAATTGGCTTTATTAATGTAGAACAATTAATGCTAGCCATAAAAGTATATAATTAAATGTGTTATTATTACAAGTTAAAATTTATTCTGTTCCCTGTATTGCCATTTAATTGGAAAAAACAACAGCCAAAACTTGTCAGCCTTACAGTCCATTTGAAACTGATTCAATCGAAAGCAATTACGTTGTTCAAGAATGACAATATAAAAGAAAAGTATAGACTGGAATGTATTACATTTTGGCCCAACAAAGAGGTTTGATTCATTCTGGCTCATAAAGCACGCTGATGGTGTTTATGATTTTGAAAATTCACTGAAACTTTTTGCCTGAATTGAATCCTTTGTGATGCATTTTCTTGAGTTCTACCCATGACTGCCACAGTAACAGTCCTGGGATCAGAACCCAAACACCATTGAAAAATACCAGATAGACCCAAAAGTAGAGCCAATTGTTGGTGTTGAGGTTGGGGCTTCCCATAAGCCAGTCTGGGCAGAAGGTCATCCACCCGCCATACAATTCACACACGCACAGGGTGATCTGTATGAAATGCCGATAATGTTTCTCTTTGACGATGGCATAAATGAGAACCAATGCCAGAAACCCACCCAGAACGACAGTCAGAATTTCCAAAGACACAATGGTTGGATCCAAATAAAGCCATCTTGCGTCAGCTTTGCCATATTCTTTCCACAATGAAGCGATCAAGGCATCAGAATCTGTGATGTTTCCTACCAAAGACAAGTAGACAAAAGGGCCTTCCAGTGCGAAGTGCACCAGGGCGTCGAAGCAGAGCCAGGCTAGCGCCCCGCGGTCCACAGCCCCCAGCCCGCGGCCCAGGCGCAGGCCCAGTGCTCAGCCCACGGCCAGCAGCGCAGGGCACAGCAGCAGCGGGCCTCCAGCCGCGGCACCCAGCTCTCATGCCTTTTTAAGGCTGAATAATGTTCCATTGTATGTGTATGCCACATGTTGTTTATCCATTCATTGTGTATGAGTTTATATGTGGACATGTATTTCTTTTTCCCTAGGGAATATACCTGGGGGTGGGATTGCTGGGTATTATGGTCACTCTATATTTAACCTTTTGAGGAACTGCTAGACTATTTTCTAAAGTGACTGCACCATTACACATCCTTGTCAACACTTGTTATTATCTGTTTTTTTGATCATAGCCAGCTTAGTGGGTATTCTATTTACTTTTGTAAACATTTGGGATAGATAGAAAACCACAAATGAGAAAATAAAAGCCACCCATAATCCTCTCATCCTACTGGAGGTACCCACTTTTAACTTTTTGGTCTTAATTTTTCCATTAACATATATATATATATATATATACATATATATAAAATCATACTGTATACATTCACTTTGTAATCTTTTAAAATTTGACTTACCAATAAATGGCATTTTTTCTATGTCCTTAAATATTATTCTACAATAATTCTACAATGTAATTAATTCAGTGAAGTGTCATTTTTAGTTGTATTCCTTCCTATTTGGGGAGCATCTCCCAATGTACGTACTTTGATAGGAAGCAAGGTAGAAGCTGAAAGGTGGCCAGATGCTTTGCCCCCGGCAACTGGGGTGCTGCCATGTGACAGGCTCAGCCAATCCAGAGCTTCCCCCAAGTAGAAAAATCTGGAAGGACTGACCCAAAGATGGTGGACAAGTAGGGACTATTCTCAGTAGCCATGGCAGTGGAGTACAGACTGCAGTTTCAAGTAAGTTGACTGAGATCTCAGAGCTAGTAACTAGCAGGCCTATCTGATTCTAGACCTTGAACTTGGAACCACCACCCAATTTAAAGCTTTTATTGATATTTCTACTGCCTTTGACTCTGCGGCAGGAACTACAGAAGCAAAGCTAAGGCTCTAGCCAGGGTGCTCCCCACCAATGGTGGTGACTTTTTGTTATATTTTTAATGTTATATGATTTTTTAAAAAATATTTATTTATTTATTTATTTATTTAGCTGCTCCAGGTCTTAGTGGTGGCATGCGGGATTTTTAGTTGTGGCATGCGAATTCTTAGTTGCAGCATGTGGGATCTAGTTCCCTGACCAGGGGTTGAACCCATGTCCCCTGCATTGGGAGTGCAGTGTCTTAGCCACTGGACCACCAGGGAAGTCCCTTCAATGTTATACGTTGACATGACAGTTGTTAAGAATATGATAACAGGCGTTAGAGAGAGAATGAAAAATCAAGGCTAGGGGCTGGTGTTTTTGTGGCTTCCATTCCTATCCTGTAGACCAGTGCCTTCCCCAGCTCTGCCCCCCCAGAAGTTAGAACTTGGTTCCTTCCTCTGCCCACAAAGTAGCACCACCAGGATAGCCAGCAGCAATAGGAGCAAAGCAGTTAGAGCCTCCGGGGGGTGGGGTGGCCTGAGAACTGTTTTCTACCCTCCCTCTTTTCTCTTCTTGATAACATTCTTCCTAATGATCTGGGCCAGCTTTGGAATGGAAGCTCAGCCTCTGCTGCAGAGGACAGAAAGACCAGCTTTCTGTCACAGATGAAGAGATGGCTCTGTCACACTGAAGTAGATAGAAGGGGTCCCAGCTGGCAGAACTGTCATCAGAAAGAAGGCCCCACAGTTCAATGAATCTAAAACTCAATCTGTGATTTCTGGTAGAAGTTCCCCAGCTCTTGACTGGTTTAAAAACTGACATTCTAAGCCAGGGGTTGGCATACTACGGCTTGCTGGCCAAATCCAGTCTGTCACCTGTTTTTATAGGACCTGCAAGACTAGAATGGTGTTTACATTTTTAAATGGTTGAAAAACATCAAAGGAAGAATAATGTTGCAGGACTTGCGAAAATTATATGTAATTTAAATATCAGCATTCATAAATACTGTTTTATGGGAACATAGCCACACTTGTTTCTTTACGTATTGTCTGTGGCTGCTTTTGCCCTATAGCAGCAGAGGTGAGTAGTTGCGACAGAGATCATATGGCCTGCAGAGCCTATCTGCTGTCTGTCCCTTGATGGGAAAAGGTTGCTGACCCCTGACCTACACAATCAAGTCACCCTTCCATGCCATCTTGCAGTTTTGCAAACACCTCATGGGTAGAGAGGGGCACTAGGAGGCAGCATTGCTCAAAGCTGGGCAATGGTTCTCTGCGTGACTGAATGAGTGTTTATTTTGGCCAAGTCAGGTGTCAGATTTCAGCTTCCTTTATACATTTTTGAAGAAAACCATTTTGGCCAGGTCATTTATTTATCATTTAATTTTTTTCATTTTTAAAGTCTTTATTGAATTTGTTACGATATTGCTTCTGTTTCATGTTTTGGTTTTTTGGCTGCGAGGCATGTGGGATCTTAGCTCCCTGACGAGGGATCGAACCTGCACCCCCTGCATTGGAAGGCGAAGTCTTAACCACTGGACCAGCAGGGAAGTCCCTGGCCAGGTCATTTAGTGTAGAACTTTGCGGTCTCTTTTGCCTGTGCACTTACAGGAATGTAAAACTATTTTCTGAGGAGAATCCTGGCCCTTCCAGAAGGTACTGCCTTGCAAAAGAGGTAGGTCACCTTTGTGCTTCTCCTGTGGCTGCTGGTCAGTGCCCGGAAATCCTAGGATTAGTCTCCTTAGTGGTGTGTGTTTTCTTCCAACTTTGTAGAAATGTGGCAGCAGGCTACATTTGCTTTAGCTTTACTGCCCATTCCCTGTATTCTCCAAACCACCATCACCACCGCCATAATCCCCACCATCACCCCTAGTATAACCACCACCCCTGCCATTACCTGCATCACCACCATCACTATCACCAGCACTACCCCCACCAACACCATTACTATTACCAATATCACAACCAACACCAACACCAACCCCACCATCACCACCATCACCACCACCACCATCACCACCATGATCACTTTGTAATTCCATATGTCTAGAAGAGACTTAACTGAAGGATTGGAGTAACTAAACAACTGAAGAGAATTAATGTTGGTCATGTCTTAGTGCAGCTAAGGGAATAGTCACCAGTGCATCCCCATGGATCTGAGAGGGGCCAGTGGAGTTCTACTAGGAACATCCCTTCTATGCAGGCTTACTGGTGTGTCCTCAGCTAAGTAAACTAGAAAACTGTAAGGTCTATCACACAATGGCATATCACTCTTGACAATGCGTAGGGACTTGTTTCTTAGCATGTAATCCAGTGCACTGAGCTATAAGCTCTGTTACATTATGTAAAGGCTCAGTTAAATTCTTACCCTGGGACCTTCCTCCTTTGGTTTCACTTTTTGAGTTTCTAATAAAACGCACACAAGTCACCTTCATGAGAAATTCCAATATAGAGGTTTTTCTGATTTTAGGACTAAGAACAGTTATACTTCTTCGGATCCAGGAGTTTGCCTTCATCTCACAGACATTGTGGATTGTGTAACTAATCAGATATTCCTTTCACACAGGCTGCTAGGAAGCCTGGAGCATAATATAAGGCCCACCTAGCAAGCACTGAGTTCCTTAAGCTCTGAATTATTGAGCCCCATTCTTGGCTTTACTTTGTCTCCATCATATTTTTGCCTCAGTTTTCATCTCTCTTCGGTTATAAGCCTGTAAACTGCCTTAAACCCTTTCTGGAAAAAGACAAAGGTTAGATGAGTAGATGTATATCATATAACTTTCCCCTCATACGTAAATTGAAGAGTCTGAGTTGCAAACAGCTGGGAGATCCCCGAATCTTGCACACTGAAACCAAAGCTGTCTGTGTGGATACGTGATTCTAATCTCCTGACAATAATTGTTGCTTATCTCCGCATTTATAGCAATGGAAGCCTTCATTTATTTAACACATATATATTGAGTACCTGCTATGTGCTAGTCAATGTTCTCAGTGCTGGGGAAACAGCAATGAGCAAAAGTGAAAACTCTCTGCCCTCACTGACCTTGCATTCTACTGGTGTGATGGAAAATTCTCTGAGAATGGAATTCCACCTCTACCACTTAATATTTGGGTGTCTTGCGGGGAAAATCACTTAACCTTTCTGGGTCACAGTTTTCTCATTAGAAAATTGGGGATGACGTCTAACTCGTAGTACTATAGTAAGAGTAAATAATGTATGTAAATGTCATTAAATGAGACCCACATGATGGGAGGCAGTAAACCACAGTCCTTACCAGCATGGCCTCTGGTGTTGGATTCCTGTGTGTGTGGCCTTGCTTAACACATTGCTCAACCTTTCTGTGCCTCATGGTCCTTAACTTAAAAAGTTGGGATGATAATGGCACCTCTCTCATAGGATTGTGAAGACTAAAAGGATTAATAAATGGAAAACCTAGTACATAGTAATCACCCAATAAAAGTTAACCATTCTCCACTACATTAAAGGGTTTAGCCCTGTATCTCAGGTTTCTCTGTCTTTCCATCCTCTAAAAAAGACAGTAAATATAATTATTACACATATATATAGATAATATATAATCATTATCTATACATATAATGATACTTAAGTATATACAATTATTATATAATCATCCAATCAGGGCTGTATACAGGGTAAGAAAAGATAATTAAGGCACATTTCAAGTACCAGGTGTGAAAGGGAGGTTTGGAATGGGCATGGGATCGGGTGGGATGGAGGGTAGGTAGAGCTGTCCACACTGCGAAGCTTCTGTGTTTGGTAGCAATCTGTTCAGATCATCCTTGTTACCAAAGGCAGCAAAGATATTTAACTAATTTTTCTTCTCCACTCTATTTGCATATCAGAAATGTCATTTGGAAGAACTGCTGCTCCTGGGTAGATTGTGTTACCCAGGAAGGCATTTCAGATGCTGGTTTAACATGCACCTCTGAATGTATTGCTACATACCCTGTTTTAAGGGAGAAAGCATGCTGTGTTTGAAAAAAAATTTTTTTCTTCTTTAAGGCATTCTTTGAAAGCTATGATGGATGCCTTTGATGAGAAAAGAGTGCTAAAAGAGCAGTAAATGAGAGAGAGCATCTTTACTCTGGAGGCTAAAGCAAGGAAGGTTTATCTAGTCTTTGTGTGAGTGAATCCTAACCCACAAACTCAGGTGCGTAAGACATGTAATTTTCTGTATTTAAAGAACTCAACCTAACTTCTATTTTTCAGTCAGAGTTTCCTCGATTAATTGTTAGTCTGATTTTTGAGGAACGTGGAGGGGATCACGGCATCAGGTGGGGATTTGGGATGAGCAGGGAGTCCATCCTTGCTGTTGTCTGTCAGGCTGGTGCACACTGTGGTGGACGCTGTCCTTCTGGTCCATCAAGGTCACTGCTGTGTCATTGCTTCTTCTGACTGAGGGTTCCCACAGTTCTGGTTCTATCACAGCTCCTGCGAGGGAGAAATCTGGCCATGCTTCCTCAGGCTCCAGCCTGGGAAGTCAGGGTCCCGAGGCTGTCTTGGACCTCTTCCCCCTGTGTGTTCCTGTCATTGTGGGCACGAGGGAGCCCCAGAGGCCCTCCCTCCCCAGGAAGGGAAGGGTAGGCCTCTTTGCCCCTGGACCATCACCCATGCCTTTCTGGGTTCCTCTCACTATTCCCTCTTCTTGGCCTCTCCTGTAGCTTGGGGGACTACTATAGACTGCATGCTTGTGTACCCCTCAAATTCACATGTTGAATCCCTAACTCCCATGTGATGGTATTTGGAGGTGGGTCGTTGGGAGGTAATTAGAGTTTGATGAGGTCATGAGGGTGGGGCCCTCATGATAGGATTAGTGTCCTTATAAAAGAGAAGGAGACATGAGATCTTTCCCTCTCCCTGTGCACACACCAAGAGAAGGCCATGTGAGGACATAAGGAGAAGACTACCATCTGCAATCCAGGAAGAGGGCCCTCATCAGACATGGAATCTGCCAGCACCTTGATTTTGGACTTACCAGCTTCTAGAAGCATGAGAAATAGTGTTTGTTGTTTAAGCCACTCAGTCTATGATGTTTTGTTAAAGCTATCTGGATGGAGATGTGGAGCTTCTCAGGCCTTTTTCACCCTCCTGCTTCCCCTTCAGCTCTTCTCTCTCACTCCAGCACATTTTTTCCCTCCTCCTTCATGGGAAAACCTTACCTAATGGGTAGAATAGTCTTCTAAATCATCTTTGGAATTTTGAAATCTTAAAGCCAAGACTCAGACTCTTTTCTTCTTCGTTCCTCTATAATAGCCTTGCCATTAACCAGTGGAAGGGGGAGACTCTTGTTCTAGCTGCCCAGTTAGGGAGGATCATGGGGTAGCAGGAAATCACAGGCAAAAACATTTGTGCTCACTTATATTGCAATGCTATCTATCAATTAAAGCTTCATATATTTTTTAAATTAGGGTCTTCCCTGGTAGTCCAGCGGTTAAGACTCCGCACTCCCAATGCAGGGGGCCCAGGTTTGATTCCTGGTCAGGGAACTAGATCCTGCATGCCACAACTAAGAGCCCACATGCCGCAACTAAAGATCCCACACGCCACAACAGCGGCAACGAAGATCTCACGTGCCACAACTAAGACCCGGCACAGCCAAATAAATAAATGAATATTTAAAAAAATAAAATTAATAGATCATTTTTAGAACAGTTTTATATTTACAGAAAAAAGTGAGCAGATAGTAAAGAGAGTTCCCACAAGACCAACTTCCTACACAGTTTCTCCTGTTACTAACATCTTGCATTAGTGTGATGCATTTGCTACAATTAAAGAGCCAATATTTTTTTTTTTTTTTTTTTTTTTAGAAATTCACGTTCTTTTATTTATTTATTTATGACTGTGTTGAGTCTTCGTTTCTGTGCGAGGGCTTTCTCTAGTCGCGGCAAGTGGGGACCACTCTTCATCGCGGTGCGCGGGCCTCTCACCATCGCGGCCTCTCTTGTTGCGGAGCACAGGCTCCAGACGCGCAGGCTCAGTAATTGTGGCTCACGGGCCCAGTTGCTCCGTGGCATGTGGGATCTTCCCAGACCAGGGCTCGAACCCGTGTCCCCTGCATTGGCAGGCAGATTCTCAACCACTGCGCCACCAGGGAAGCCCAAGAGCCAATATTTTTGATACATTATTATTAGCTAAAGTCTCTAGTTTACATTAAGGTTTGCTCTTTGTGTCTATAGTTCTATAGGTTTTGATAAATACATAATGTCTTGTATCTACCCTTAAAGCATCATATAGAATAGTTTCACCACCCTAAAAACTCCTGTGCTTAACCTTTTCATCCCCTACCTCCCTGCCCCCAGCAACCACTGATCTTTTTACCACCTCTAATAGTTTTGCCTTTTCCAGAATGTCAGATAGTTGGAATCATACAGCCTTTTCAGATTGGCTTCTTTCATTTAGTAATATGCATTTCAGATTCCTCCATGACTTGATAGCTCATTTCTTTTTATCACTTAATAATATTCCATTGATTGCTTCCAAGTTTTTGGCAATTATAAATAAAACTGCCATAAACATTTATGTGCAGCTTTTTGCATACAGAGAAGTTTTCAACTCAACTGAGTGAATACCTAAGGCTGTGATTGCTGAATTCCCTGGTAAGACTATGTTTAGTTTTATAAGAAACTGCCAAACTGTTTTCCAATGTGGCTGTACCATTTTGCATTCCTACCAGCAATCAGTGAGAGTTCCTGTTGCTCCATATCCTCACCAGCATTTGATATTGTCAGGTTTATTTCTTATTAAAAAAATTTTTTTAGCCATTCTCATAGATGTGGGGTGCTCTCTCAGTGTTGTTTAAATTTGAAGTTCCCTAATAACATATGATGTTCAACATCTTTTCATATATTTATTTGCCATCTGTATACCTTCTTTGATGCGGTATGTTTAGATCTTTTGCCCAATTTCTAATGGGTTGTTTGTTTTCTTACTGTTGATTTTCAAAGATTTTTGGTATATTTGAATACAAGTCCTTTATTAGATATGTGTTTTACAAATATATTCTTCTAGTCTGTGGCTTGTCTTTCATTCTCTTGACAGTGCCTTTCACAGAGCAGAATATTTTAACATCAATGAAGTCCAACTTATCATTTTATTTCTTTCATGAGTTGTGCTTTTGGTGTTGTATCTAGAAAGTCATCACTGTTTCCAAGATCATCTAGGTTTTCTCCTACATTATCTTCTAGAAGTTTTATAGTTTTGCATTTTACCTTTAGATCTATTATACATTTTGAGTTAATTTTTGTGAAAGGTGTAAGGTCTGTGTCTAGATTATTATTATTTATATATATGCATGTCTATTAATTCTAGTACCATTTGTTGAAAAGACTGTCTTTTCTCCACTGAACTGCTTTGCTCCTTTGTCAGTTGACTATATTTGTGAGGGTCTATTTCTGGGTTCTCAGTTCTGTTCCATTGATCTATTTGTCTGTTCTTTTGCCAATACCACACACTGCCTTGATAATTGAAGCTTTACAGTAAGTCTCGAAGTCGGATAGTGTCAGTCCTCTGACTTTCTTCCTCCTCCTTAGTATTGTGTTGACTATGCTGAGTCTTTTGCCTTTCCATATAAACTTCTGAATCAGTTTGTAGATATCCACAAAACAACTTGCTAGGATTTCGATTAGGATTGCCTTGAATCTACAGATCAATTTGGGAAGAATTGACACCTTAACAATATTAAATGTTATCCGTGAACGTATCTCTCCATTTATTCAGATCTTCTTTGATTTCTTTAGAGTTTTATAGTTTTCCTCAAATGGATCCTGTGCATATTTTGTTAGACATATTCCTAAGTATTAATATTTATCTTTTGGGGGTGCTAATGTAAATAGTATTGTGTTTTTAATTTCAAATTCCAGTGGTTTGTGGTAGTATGTAGGAAAGTAATAGACTTTTGTATATTTACCTTCTATCCTGCAACCTTACTATAATGCTTATTAGTTCCAGGAATTTTTTGTTGTTATTGATTCCTTGGGCACCTAAACATTCACGTCATTTGTAAGCAAAGATAGTTTTATCTTTTCCTTCCCAATTCATATACCCTTCCCCCTCTTTTTCTTATTTTATTGCACAAGCTAGGACCTCCAGTATTATGTTCAATAAGATTGATGAGAACAGATATCTTTTCTTTGTTTTTGACTTTAGGGGGAAAGCATCTAGTTTTTCACCATTATGTATGATGTTAGCTGTAGGTTTTTTGTAGATATTCTTTATCAACTTGTGGAAGTTCCCCTCTAGTCCTAGTTTGCTGATTGGGTGTTCATTTATTATGAATTGTTGTTGGATTTTGTCAAATGCACTTTCTGCATCCATCAATATGATCATAAGATTTTTCTTCTTTATCTTGTTGATATGTTAGATTACATTAATTGATTTTGAATGTTGAATCAGCCTTGCATACCTGGAATAAATCCCACTTAGTCATGGTGTATAATTCTTTTTAAGCATTGTTTGATTGGATTTGCTAATGTTTTGATGAGGATTATTGCATCTATGTTCATGAGAGATATTGATCTGTAGTTGTCCTTTCCTATAATATCTTTATCTGATTTTGGTGATAGGGTAAGGCTGGCCTCATTCAATGAGTTAGGAAGTTGTTCTAAAATGTGTTCTCAGGATTTGTTTTAATCAGGTATGGTAAGGTGACAGACACAAGGACAACCACTTTTGAAAGAATAATTTATTACTTACATTTCCTAAGAGAAGGAGGGCATGCCACTACAGGCAGGGGCCTGTGAGGAAGCACCAAGGTTGGTCAGGAGGCAGAGGGAGCAAGGAAGTCTGGGGCAGAGCCTTTATTGTGTTTTCCATGGAAAAGGCAAGGCAGGTAAGGGAAACAGCTTAGGACTGGCTAGTTTGAATACTTCTGGTGGGCTTTGGGACATCAGGGCTGTTCCTAGTTGTCTGGTACTTGACCCTGGATTGATTTAGGGCAGGAGAAATATTGTCTTTATTTGTGAGAGTTAGATAAAGGGTAAGGGCTCTGGATTGAAGAGGAGATGTAAATAACTTTGCCTACGACTAATGGATGACAAATAGATAAATACAAAGTCTAAGAAAACATAGATCAGAAGTGTCCTCTCTGCTTCTATTTTCTGGAAGAGACTGTAGAGAATTGATATTATTTCAAAAAATGTCTGGAAGCCTTCACCAATGAAACTATCTCAGTTTGGTACTTTCTTTTTGGGGACATTATTAATTATTGACTCAGTTTCTTTAATAGGTGTAAACCTATTTGGATTATCTATTTCTCTTTGTGTGGATTTTGGTAGTTTATGTCTTTCAAGGAACTGGTCCATTTTCATCTAGGTTATCAAATTTGTGGGTATAGAGTTGTTCATTATATTCCTTTATTATCCTTACAGTGTCTTTGGGATCAGTAGTGATGACCCCTCTTTTATTTCTATTATTAGTGATCTGTGTCTTTTCTCTTTTTTTTTCTTGCTTAGCCTGGCTAGAGGTTTATCCACTTATTGGTCTTTGCAAAGAAACAGCTTTTGGCTCATTGATTTTTCTCTACTGATTTCCTGTTTTCAGTTTCATTGATTTCTGCTCTAATTTTTATTATTTCTTTTCTTCTCTTTGCTTTAGGCTTATATTGCTCTTCTTTCTCTAGATTCATAATATGAAGCTTAGATTGTTTATTCTTAGATCTTTCTCCTTTTCTATTATATGCATTAAATTTCCCTTTAAGCACTGCTTTCATTGCATCCCACAAATTTTGATAAGTTGTACTTTCATTTTCATTTAGTTCAAAATATTTAAAAATTTCTCTTGTGACTTCTTCTTTGACTTGTGTTATTTAGAAGTGTGCTGTTTAATCTCCAAATATTTTGGGATTTTCCAGCAATTTTTCTGTTACTGATTTCTAGTTTGATTCCACTGTGGTTTGAAAGCATACTTTGTATAATTTAAATTCTTTTAAATCCATTGAGGAGTGTCTTATGGCCCAGCTATGGTCTAACTTGGTGAATGTTTCATGTGAGTCTGAAAAGAAAGTGTGTTCTATTGTTGGATGAACTATTCTATAAATGTCAATTAGATCCAGTTGATTGATGGTGCTGTTCAGGTCAAATATATCCTTATGATTTTCTTTTTTTTTTAAGATTTATTTATTTATTATTTATTTATTTAATTTATTTTTGGCTGCTTCAGGGTCTTAGTTGTGGCATGCGGGATCTTCATTGAGGCAAGCGGGATCTTTCATTGCCGCACGGGCTCTTCATTGTGGTGCGCAGGCTTCTCTCTAGTTGTGGTGTGCAGGTTTTCTCTCTCTAGTTGAGGTGTGCGAGGTCAGTAGTTGTGGCACGCAGGCTTAGTTGCCCCCCGCTCCCCAGCATGTGGGATCTTAGTTCCCCGACCAGGGATTGAACCCGTGTCCCCTGCATTGTAAGGCGGATTCTTTACCACTGGACCACCAGGGAAGTCCCATATCCTTATGATTTTCTGCCAGATGGTTCTGTCAACTACTGACAGATGCTGAAGTCTCTAACTAAAAGAGTGAATTTGTCTATTTCTCATTGCAGTTCCGTCAGTTTTTGTCTCATGTATTTTAACACTCTGTTGTTAAGTGCATACAGATCAAGGATTGTTACATCCTCTTGGAGAATTGACCTCCTTATCATTACATAATGCCCCCCCCCTCTTTATCTCTGATATTTTCCTTGTTCTGAGGTCTGCTTGGTCAAATTAATATAACTTATTCTTGCTTCCTTTTGATTGGGTTTTGTATGTATGTTTTTCTCCATCCTTTTACTCTGTGTCTTCATATTTAAAGTGGATTTCTTCTATACAACATATAATTGGGTCTCTTTTAAAATCTACTCTGACGGTCTCTGTTTTTTAATTGGTGTATTTTTACCATTCACATTTACACTGATTATTGACAAAGTGATATTAATATCTACCATGCTTGTAACTGTTTTCTATTCATGGCAATTGTTCTAAATTTATTTTTTATTGTGGTAAAGTATACATAACATAAAATTTACCATTTTAACTGTTTTTAAGTGTATGATTAATTGGCATTAAGTACACTCACAGTGTTGTATAACCATCACCATTATCTATTTCCAGAACTGTTCACCATTGCAAACAGAAAATCTGTACCCATTAAAAAATAACTCCCCATTCCCCTCTCATCCTAGCCCCTGGTGAGCTCTATTTTACTTTCTGTCTCTATGAATTTGCCTATTCTAGCTACCTTATATAAATGGAATCACACAATATTTGTCTTTTTGTGTCTGGCTTAGTTCACTTAGCATAATGTTTTTGAGCTTCATCTATGTTGTAGCATGCATCAGAATTTCATTCCTTTTTAAGACTGAATAATAATCCATTGTATTGATATACCGTATTTTGTTTATCCATTCTTCTGTTGATGGATGGACATTTATTGTTTTGATAAAAGTTGTTTCCACTTTTGGCTGTTGTGAATAATGCTGCTATGAACATCCTTATCTATGTATCTGTTCAAGTTCCTGCTTTTCTTTATTTCTTTTTTATCTTCCCTGCTTTTCCTGCCTTTTCTGGTTTTAGTTGAGTATTTTCTAAATTTTATTTTTCTCCTCTCAGCATATCAAGTATATTTCTTTTTTAGTAGTTATCCTAGAGTTTGCTGTATACATTTCCAATGAACTAGATGTATTTTAAAATAAGATTATACCACTTCATGAGTATCACAAGTAGTGCAGGTACCTTGTAATAGAGCATTCCCAATTCCTCCCACTTGTCCCTTGTAAGATTGCTGTCATTAATTTCATTTACCCAGATGCTATAATTGCCAAATACATTGTTGCTATCATAACTTTGAACAATTATCAGTTAGATCAATTAAGAGTTAGAAAAAAGATTTTTAAACCTTTGTTTATTCCTTCTCTAACACTTCTTTTTTATTTTATTTTATTTAAAAATTTTTTTTATTGGAGTATAGTTGATTTACAATGTTGCATTACTTTCTAACACTTCTTTATGTAGATCTGATTTTCTGATTTTTATCATTTTTCTTCTCTCTGAAAAACTTAACATTTTTTGTTAAAATGAAAGGCAGGTCTATGAATGACAAATTCAGATTTTGTCTGGGAAGTCTTTATTTCTCTTTCATTTGTGAGGAATAATTTTATTGGATACAGACATCTAGGTAGGTGTTTTTTTCATTCAACACTAAATATTTCACTCTATTCTCTTCTTGTTTACACGGTTTCTGATGAGAAATTGGATGTAATTCTTATCCTTATTCTTCTATAGGTAAGCTGTTTTTCTCCTTTGGCTTCTTTTAAGATTTTCTTGTTGTCTTTGGTTTTGCAGTTTGAACATATAACCAGATGTAGATCTTTTATTTATTATGTTTGGTATTCTCAAAGCTTCCTGGATCTGTGGTCTTAAGCAGTCATTAATTTTGAAAAATTCTCAGTTATTATTACTTTAGTTATTTCTCTAATCTGTTCTCTCTTCTTCTGGTGTTCCCATTACATGTATGATACATCTTTTGAAATTGTCCCACAGTACTTGGCTATTCTGTTCTTGTTTTTCTTTCTTTCTTTACATTTCAGTTTGTGAAGTTTCTATTGACATATCTTCAAGCTCACTGATTTGGCCATGTCCAATCTATTCATATGGCCATCAAAGGCATTCTTTTTTTTTTAATTTATCATCCTAAACATTTAAAAAAAAAATTTAATTTTGGCTGCATTGGATCTTTGTTGCTGCGCATGGGCTTCAGTAGTTGTGGTGCGTGGGCTTA
Organism: Balaenoptera musculus; assembly: GCF_009873245.2. Classification (NCBI taxonomy): domain Eukaryota; kingdom Metazoa; phylum Chordata; class Mammalia; order Artiodactyla; family Balaenopteridae; genus Balaenoptera; species Balaenoptera musculus. Next base: position 15,379,590 of record NC_045797.1, read on the forward strand.
GTGGTTCCGCGGCATATGGGATCTTCGCGGACCAAGGATCGAACACACACAATGTCCCCTGCATTGGCAGGGGACACAATGTCCCCTGCATTGGCAGGTGGATTCTTAACCAGTCCGCCACCAGGGAAGTCCCCCATCAAAGGCATTCTTCATTTCTGTTACTTGTTTTGTTTTGTTTTGTTTTTTGCCTGCGCCATGCGACTTGTGGGATGTTGGTTCCCTGACCAGGGATTGAACCTACGCCCTTGACAGTGAAAGCACAAGTCCTAACCAGTGGACTGCCAGGGAAATTCCCTGTTACAGTGTTTTTTATTTCTAGCTTTTCCTTTTGATTCTTTCTAGAGTTTCCATCTCTCTGCTTCATTAACCATCTGTTCTTGCCTGTTGTCTACTTTTTCCATTAGAACCCTTACCATATTACTCATAGTTATTTTAAATTCCCTATCTGATAATTTCAAAATCTGTGTCATATCTGAATCTGATGTTTTCTTTGTTTCTTCAACTGTATTAAAAAAAATCTTTTAGCATGCCTTATAGTTTTTGTTGAAAACTAGACATGATGTATCTGTGATAGAAACTGAGATAATTAAGCTTTCATGTGAAAGGTTTATGTTAATCTGGCTAGACGTAGCTGGGCTGTGTTTAGTGTATACTATAGCTGTAAGTGCCAGAGGCTTCAGTTTCCTGTAGTTACCTTATTTTTTTTTTCCTTCATTGTTGTCTTTAGTTTTCTGAGAACTCCTTTTAAAAAATTGTGGCAAAAAACCACATAACATAAAATTCACTCTCTCAACAATTTCCAAGTATATAGTACAATACCGTCAACCCCATGCAGCTTGCCATGTAGCTGATCCCCAGAACCTCCCCATCCGGAATGAAATCCAACATCCACTGAACACCTACTCCCTGCCTCCCCTCAGCCCCTGGCAACCACCGTTTTCTTTCTGTGTCTGTAAGTCTGACTGCTTTACATACCTCGTATAAGTTGAATCAGGCACTATTTGTCTTTCTGTGATGGGCTTATTTCACTTAGCATGATATCGTCAAGATTTATCCATGTTGTAGCATATGACGGGAATTCCTTCTTTATAAAGAATGGATAGGTATATTCCATCGTACGTATATACCTCATTTTCTTTATTCATTCATCTGTTGATGGACATTTAAGTTGCTTCCATCTCCAAGAACTCCTTCTTAAATACAGTCTGTATATTGCAACTATCTCAGTTGTAATCCACTGTTATTATACAGGAGTCCTGCTGAAGTGGTAGTAAGGTATTGGATTCTATAATCTTTTGATTATATCTCAGTTCTTTTGGGGGGTGGGGGAGGGGAGGACCTGAGTCCCTGGGCTGTGACTTTCAGATGCACTTCCTTGACTTTTTTTCCTTCACCTTACTTGAGACAGGAAGGCTAGAGGGGGCTGGAGTTGCCTAATGCTCCCCCCATCCCCACCCCCAAGTCGGATAAAGCTCTGGTAGAGTAGTTGCCCTTAGTGGGCAGACATTTGTCATGGAGAATGATTTGGGCATATTTCACAATGGTTACATTTCCCCTCTCCCTACCTGAAACATCAGGAGATTTTTCTTGGATCTTTACAGCGAGAACCAGATGGGGGTCCTGGTGTCAAAAACTCATGAAAATGTGGAGCCCCTAAGACTGGACCCCCAGGGGTTTCTCATTCTCAATCTACTCCACACTTAGCCTCCAGGCATTAGTCAAAATAACTGTTAAGTTCCCTACCAGTTTCTGGCTCCAGCAGCGTCTGCTTGGCTTTGAGGATCTCTATTCCCCTTTCTCTCCATTTTTCATCTGCTTGGCTTTGAGGATCTCTATTCCCCTTTCTCTCCATTTTTCATCATGGAGATTTGCCCCACCTCTTCAATTTTTTGACGGATCTAAGAAAAGTTGTTAGTTTTCAGTTTGTTTCACTTTCTTCTTGTTGTGAGGAAGGGGATGACAATTTCCAAGCTGTTTACATGTTCTAGCTGAAACTGGAAGTCTTCATATTTTTTCATGAAAACATTCAAACATATTCAAAAGTACAGAGAATAGAAAAAGAATCCCCATGTACCCATTGCTCAGATTCAACACATATGAACATTTCCCCACATTTGTTTTCTCTACCTGTCCTCTCCTTTTCATTTTTCTTGTTTTAGTCTCTATTGAAGAAGTTTAAAGCAAATCCCGGACATCAGTCCATCCCTACATACATCAGAATGCAGCCCTAAAAAAAAAAATCAGGTTTTTTTGGCTTGTTGTTGGTTGGTTTTGCTCATGTAACTCTGGCATTTTAGTATGTAGTTTTCTTGTTTCATTTTGCTGACAAATTTGATGGCTGAAGCATTTTCTTTAAAAAATTAAAGAAATTAATTTAATTAAAGAAATTTTTTCTATACAAAAGAATATTTCTGAAAACATTTACTCAGAAAGCACTATTATTATACCTGGCAATTGCTTGTGAATTTAGGGGTTTATAAAAAATATGAGTTGAAGATTTGCTTGCCCTTGGACTTTGGACCAGTCTGGCATGTTTTTACTCTTTTTTATAGCATTTGTGCCACCTTGGGGTTGGGGTGGGGGGAAATCTGTATTTTATTTTTTTTAAATTTATTTATTTATTTTTGGCTGTGTTGGGTTTTCGTTGCTGCGCGCGGGCTTTCTCTAGTTGCAGTGAGCGGGGGCTACTCTTCATTGCAGTGGCTTCTCTTGTTGCGCAGCACGGGCTCTAGGCGCACAGGCTTCAGTAGTTGTGGCACGTGGGCTCAGTAGTTGTGGCTCGCGGGCTCTAGAGCGCAGGCTCAGTAGTTGTGGCGCACGGGCTTAGTTGCCCCGTGGCATGTGGGATCCTCACGGGCCAGGGCTCGAACCCGCGTCCCCTGCATTGGCAGGCGCACTCTTAACTACTGCGCCACCAGGGAAGTCCCGAAATCTGTATCTTGACTGACTCAGTTCCCTGCTTCCACTGGTGCGTTAGTGATGCTTGTCCATTTTGCCATTAGCTGCTGGCTGAAGCAGCCTTTGGACACCAACACCTGCTTCATTTTCTGACTGTCTTCTGCTTCTGTTTGTCCCCTTCTGTGACCTGAACACAACTCTCGTACTCACCTACGCCCCCTCCTGTTCCAACCTGGGTATTTCATTCCCTCAAGAATCACTCATGAATTCAAAAGACCTCTTATTTGCCAGCCTCTGAGTACACATACCTATATATGTATACCACCTCCCTTATGCCAGAATAGATTAAAGGTGACCTTAAAAATATTAACAGTGCAACAAAATAAAAAAAGAAGGAGAAGAAAAAACATTGGCCAGGGAGAGAATTGCAAGGATCATCAAACAGAAATATTCCATGCAAATTTATAATCCTTAATTAAGAAAATATCTAAGCTCAGGGGCATCTTCTCCTCTTACAAACAGTTTGGGGAGGGGTCATTGGTCCCAGACCTGCTTTCTTCAAAATGCCTTCAGACCTGCTCTCCTGTCTGTCTGCTAGTGGTGGTCAGCAGTAAAGGTGATAATAAGAACCCATGTGTCTGGTTTGGGACTCTACCCACTCATATCAGGCTTGTGTTGAGAGGTGCCCAACACAAGTGTGTGAGTATGGGTGGAAAAGCAGCTTTGGAAAGGAGGAAAAAACCCACAGGAGACCCGGCTGAGGCCCTAGTGGCCGCACTAACACCCTCTTTTAAGGGTCCTCTGAAGGCCTCCTCTAGGAAAGTTGCATCTCCTTTTACTTCTAAATGCTTCTCAAGCTTAAAGGTAAACAAGCTATAGAGTGCTGAACAAGAGTTGGTAGAGTGCAGGGATCTGTAGGGAAGCCCCCAAGAAAATAGGGGACCTCCTGAGAGCCCAAACTTAACTCCGAAGTTGGATCAAAGCAGGAGGAAGCTTTCTGAGGTCATAAACTCATAAAGGATCCTCCATCCTCAACCCTCCCAGTGTGAACTGTTTGGGGAACATGGAGGAGGTCAGCTGTGGTCAGAGAAGAGGGAATGTTTTACATTTGTTGTTTCTGGTCTGCTGTGGGCTTTAGATACTACACTACTCTCTGTATTCTTTCTGCTTTGCTCGAGACCTGGAACAGAGTTGGAACAAAATATAGAAACGTGTCCCAGTTCTCTGCTGCCACTCCAGAAATGGCCACAAGATGGCGCTCGTTCTCCCTTCTAAGGTCTTGGCTCAGTAGCCACCACCTGTGCCCTGGTGTACCTGGAACCTGCTTGTGGCTGCCTGCAGGCTGGTGGTTTGAGTTCCTTCGTGTCCCTCCAACCCTGCATGAGAGAAGTCTGCTCTCCCTCTAACACATCCAGTGCTTCCCTGAGAGAGGACAGAGTCACAGAGAATGGGGAGTCCTGGGCCAGGGAGGAAGCGGCAATCCTTGAAATAGGGGCAGCCCAGACAGTGTTGATCTAAGCAAGGACAGGAAAGCTGACCCTGAAGTAAGTACTCTGTGTCCAGGGCCTGGTAGGGACCAGGGCACAGCCTTTCCTTGGAAGCCTGGGCACCTCATATAGTGATGATGATTGGGGGGGGGCACTTCACCCCCAATCATCCAGTGAGAGGGAATGGAGTCTGATGGCACCCTCCCTCTCCTCTGCCAGTTCCTAGGTGTGCTGTCCAGAGCCAACACCCCATGACCGTGCAGGGTCATAAACTCATGCGCTTCAGGGCTGGGGAAATGATGCATAGGGGTGAGGCTGGGCATGATTGCAGACTACAGGGTTTGGTGGGGTCTGGTGAGAGCACAAGCTCCTCTTGAAGCCATGCCAACTCAAAATTTCTTAAAACACTGTGCTGGCCTAGCAATGCATATCTGCAAGCTTCTTACATTTAAAATGTCTGGGGGATGGGCTTTCCTGGTGGCGCAGTGGTTAAGAATCCGCCTGCCAATGCAGGAGACACGGGTTCGAGCCCTGGTCTGGGAAGATCCCACATGCCGCGGAGCAACTAAGCCCGTGCGCCACAATTACTGAGCCTGCGCTCTAGAGCCCACGAGCCACAACTACTGAGCTCGCGTGCCACAACTACTGAAGCCCGCGCGCCTAGAGCCCATGCTCTGCAACAAGAGAAGCCACCGCAATGAGAAGCCCGTGCACCGCAACAAAGAGTAGCCCCCGCTCGCCGCAGCTAGAGAAAGCCCGTGCGCAGCAACGAAGACCCAACGCAGCCAAAAATAAATACATTAAATAAATACATTTATTTAAAAAAAAATAAAATAAAATGTGTGGCCCAGGATAAAGCCTTAACTCCCCAGAATGGCCCTGGGGAAACTTCACAGCTATTCCCACCCTCTTTTTCCATCCCAATTCCATGCACTTAGGCTCTAGCCAGACCCAGCATGCCGAGCCCCTTCACAGCCTTTGCGCTGGGCACACGCCCTTTGTCCAGAAGGCCCTTTCTCCCTTTCCTCACCTCATCTGCGGTCCAGCTCAAGCGTGCTCTCTCCTCCACTTGCTTGTAGGTCCCTCAGGCTGAGACAGGACCGCAGCTTCGCTTCATTCCAAGGTGCAACTTTACTTTGGATTGTGTGAGAATGGCGCCCCCGGGTATCCCATGAGTTGTGCAACGCCGCTGCAGGGCACAGAGCAGGTACTCAGTGTGACGTAAGTGACTGGGGTCACTCTCTCTGTGGAAGCCTCCACGGCGGGCCGCCAGATGGCGCTCGTCCGCCCCGCGGGGGCTCCGCGCTCACCTGCGGAAGAGGACCTGGGGTCAGGGGTGGGGTGGGGTGGGGTGGGGTGGGGTGGGGTGGGGTGGGTTGGGGAGAGGGTGCAGGTTTACGCACGCGTTTGTTTGGCGCTCTTGGATTTCAAGCCGCTTTTTGCTCTACGTGGCCACGGACCCCTGAGCCCAGTAGAGGTCGGCCTTGGGGGGGTGCATTCCACTCCATCTTGCCCCATGGCTGATCCTGAACACCCTCAGGCTCAATTCCTTCCCACATGATGGACGGTGTTGACTCAAGAAATTGCTGCCCAAGTCATCAGACTCTCTCATGACGCTTGAGTTGAAAATAACAGCCCTGCGCATCCCACTTGCCTAGGCCTGCCCTGAATCCGCCCGTGGCATCCAGGCTTGAGGAGGCTGAGGACTAAGCCTGGCATCTGGGTGGGCCAGGCAGACAGGCCCTGCGCCCCCCACCCCACCCCGAGTGTGACCGAGAGGTTCTGGAAAGACCCCCTCAGCACCCTGAGCCTGTGGGCAGAAGAGGGGGACACAGCCACGTGAGGGCCTCCAACAGCCGGTACCTCCAGGTAAGCTGGGCAGAAGCGATGGCACAGCCTTGGCTAAAGGGCCATTCATCTGCCTTGTGTCAGTAGTTTGTAAGGCCTCTAGAATTTCTGAAAAGAAGGGGCTAGGCAGCAATGTGTTTGGAAGAGGGTGATCTGTGGCGTGGGAATGAGGGAGGTACCTACAGACTTGCTTTGTAAGGACACCCTTTTGCAGCTTAATAAAAAGAAGAACATTGTCTAGAGATGTCTTTATTACATTTACATGAAGGTATTATTATAAGTGTTTATTTTATTTACGAGTTTGATAAAGATTATAGTGGGGCAAACGTCTCTTGGTACAAATCACGTCCTGGGTGACAGGTACGTTGGTGAGCAGTGCTGGTGGGAAGCAAACTCTGTTGGATTTAACATACTTTACGCCACCCCAGGAGGGAATGGCCAGGAGTGGGGGTGTGGTGGCAGGGTGGTTCTAAAGACCAGTGAGGGCGAGATGGATGATGTGGATTGACCCCAAAGGAAGAGACTAGGGAGGAAGTGGCAGGACCTTCTGTTTCTCTAGAAACCCTGACTAGAGAACTCTGACTAATTTATCTCCCATCTTATGCAAATCTTGCTCAGTTTCCACCAGTAGACTTTTGGTAGTGTTCTGTACATCTCTTGCTAAATTTATTCCTAAACGTGTTGTGTTCTGGTTTGCTTCCGCTTAACAAATGACTCCAAAATTAGTGGCTTAAAACAACTATTTTGCTGTATCTCATGTATTCTGTGGATCAGGGAAATTTTTTTTTTTTTTATTGTGATAAAGTATACCCAACATAGAATTTCCTATTTTAACCATTTTAAAGTGTACAATTGAGTGGCATTAAGTACGTTCAAAGTATCTTGTAACCATCACCACTATCTATACCTAAAATGTTTTCATCATCTCCAACAAAAACTCTGTACCCATCAACAATAACTCCCCACTCCTCCCTTCCCCCAGCCCCTGGTAACTTCTATTCTACTTTCTGTTTCTATGAATTTGCCTATTCTAGGTCCCTCATATAAGTGGAATCATACAGTACTTGTCCTTCTGTGTCTGGTTTTTTTCACTAACATAATGTTTTCAAGGTCCATCCATGTTGAAACATGTATCAAAATTTCATTCCTTTTTATGGCTGAATAATATTCCAGTGTTCATATATACCGTATTTTATTTATCCATTCATCTGTTGATGGATCCTAGCGTTCATTTGTTGATGAACAGCCCTAGCGTTGTTTCCACTTTTTGGCTATTGTGAATAACGCTGCTATGATCTTGAGTGTGCAAACATCTGTTCAAGTTCTGCTTTCAGTTCTTTTGGATAAGTACCTAGGAGTGGAATTGCCGGGTCTTATGATAGTTCTATGTTTAACTTTTGGAGAAATCCCCAAACTGTTTACCACGGTGGCTGCACCATTTTGCATTCTGTGGGTCAGGAATCTGAGCAGGTTCAACTGGGCAATTCTGCTCCTGTGGCATCAGTTGAGGTCACTTCATGGTACTCAGCTAGCAAATGGGGTAGTCTAGAAGTTCCAAGGTGGAGTCATCACACATCTGGCCCCTTGATGGGGACGCTGGAAGGCTGGGCTCAACTGGGACTGTGGGAGCCTGTGGGCTGGAGTGCTAAGAGTGGCCCCTGCAACCTGGTGGCCTCAGAGCATAGGACTTCTTACCTGGCATGTGGATGGGGGCAGGCATCCAGGGGGAACCAGGCCTGACGTTTTCTGGCCTAGCCTCAGAAGTCAGCTGAATTCTCTTGGTTCCAAGCAAGTCACAAGGCCAGCCTGGATTCAAGGACCAGGGACCTGGACTCTGTCTCTTATAGGGGAGTGGCCAGGACACACTGAGGAAGAGCATGTGGGATGGGATTTACTGTTGCTGAGAATTTAAAAAATACAGTCTGCCAGAGTTTATTGAAAATATAATATGCTAGGTTTTTTTTTAACTTTATGAATGGCATTTTTTCTTTATATATTCTAACTGATTATTGCTGCAGTTGATTTATGGTTATTTTGTGATTTAAATAATCTAACCAAACTCTCTGAATAATTCTAACATTTATTTCCTGAATTTTAATTTGGATAATTATTTGTAATAATGATATTTTTCTCTTTTCCTTTCCATAATAATGCCTCTTATTTCTTATGGTGATAGTTAAGACTTCCAGAACAATGTTAAAACACAGTGGGGCTAATTCACAACCTGATATCCTTCCTGATTTTAAAGGAAATTACTCTAATGTTTCACCATTATATAATGTTGGCTAATTAGTATGAACCAGATATTTTTAGTCCTGTTAAGAAAGAACTCATCTATGATTAGTTTACCAAGAACTTTAAAAAATCAGATATAGCTGTTGAAATAAAAAAAAACAAAACAGCAAACTTTGGGGCTCATATCAAGATAAACATATATATGTATTTTCCTTTTCCCAATGAATGTGCTGAATTATGACAATAGATTTCCTGATATTGAAATATCCTTGCATTCTTGTAGTAAGCTTTAATTAGCAGCATTGTTGTAGTATTATTTTAATTTATTTCCTGATTAATTTTGCTAGTATTTTATTTAGTTTTGCAACAATATTCATAGTAGATTTTGTTTTCAGGATCAGTTTGGCTGTGCAAAATGTTTTGGTAGCATATGTCTTTTTCTAGCTACTGAAACAAATTTTGAGGTACTGAAGTTACTGCTTTCTTGCAGCTTTGAAAGAAATCATCTGTGAAACCATCTGGGCCTGGCACCCTTCTAAGTGGTAACAATGGGCATGTGTGTGCCTGTGTGTGTGTGCATGTGCGTGTGTGTGTGCGTGTATGTTATTCAGTGCATAAAAGTTTGTGAATGTTTTTAAGATAGTGGCAATATTAAACAACACTTTAATTGTTTACTGTTTTCTGGCTTGAATTTTAATTTGTTTGTTATTAACACCCTAACCTTTCTGAAAATTGTTGCTGATGTACCTTCCCTGAAAAAATATGATTGAAATGGTTTTGACCCAGTCTGAGAGTCTTTTAGAAGGATTTTTAAAACTAATTTATATTTATGGTAAAAAAAATCTCTGTAGTCTTATTTCCGTCATCTTGAATTATGCTTTATTAAAAAAAATGCTTCCTTGTTTAGTCCTTTGTTTATCATCTTTTCTTAAGTGAGTTTGATTTTCTTTGGTTTTTGTATTACATAGAATTGGGCTCATGTAACAGCTGCGTATAACAGAGAAGCCCCCCAAACCCAATGACTTAAACATCATAGAAGCTTTTTCCTCTCCCTCAAAAGAAGTCTGGAAGTAGGCAACCCAAGTCTGGCATAGTGGCATGGCGGTCCCAGGCTCAGAACTGAGGCTTCTCCCAGCTTTCTGCTCCATCATCCAGCATATAGTTCATTTCCTGGCCCAGGGTGGGAGTGGGAGCCAGACTTCTGCACTGGGCGTTCCTTGCTGCCAGCCAAGCTTGGCATGGCATGGTCCGGTGCCCAGATCCAAGGAGACAATGGCTGCTGGAATCCGGGTGCTTGTGAGGATGAAGTGGACAGTCAACCTCAGTCACTGTGATGATGGTTAATTTCTTGTGTCCACTTGACTAGACTGTGATGCCCAGTTATTTGGTCAAACACAGTCTAGATGTTGCTGTGGAGGTATTTTGTAGATGTGATTAACATTTACAATCAGTTAACTGGAAGTAAAGGAGATTACCTGCCATAATAAGGGTGGGCCTTTTTCAATCAGTTGAAGGCTTGAAGAGCAAGAATTGAGGTTTCCTGGAGAAGAAGAAATTCTGCCTTAAGATTGTAGCATGGAAGAACTGCTCAAGTTTCCAGACTGCTGACCTGCTGTATGGAGTTTGCGTTCACTAGCCCCCATAATCCTGTGAGCCAGTTCCTTAAAAATCTCTTTATATATGCGCACACACATGCACACATCTATACATGTATACATATATGTATGTATGTACACAGGTGATGTGTGTGTGTGTGTGTGTGTGTGTATGTCTTTTAATCTCAGGACCTTTGCCCCAGCCTTGGTTTTTGGCAGGGACATTGGGAATAGGGCTGTGATAACAGAGAAGTTAGGTTTTCTCCACCAGTTCACATCTGCCTACCCCCAGGATCAGACTCACAGTAGCCCCTGCAGTCCCCAGGGGTTAAGACGTTAAAACGGGACCTTTAGACTCCACTTTAGCACATGACTGTGGTGGATATGGAGGAGTTTGGGTGCTTAATATCCATTTACCCTGTTCTTAATAATAGTCCCTGATTTTCTTTTTCTATTTTTCTTTAAAGTCTTTACTGAATTTGTTACAATATTGCTCCTGTTTTATGTTTTGGTTTTTTGGCCGCGAGGCATGTGGGATCTTAGCTCCTTGACCAGGGATGGAACCCGCACCCCCTGCATTGGAAGGTGAAGTCTTAACCGCTGGACCGCCAGGGAAGTCCCTAGTCCTTGATTTTCATTCACACATGTACTCCTTCTGCATGTGATGTCCCTGTGATTCTGGTGAAGCTGACCCATCCCCTAACTCCAGGGATAGCATGGGACCTACTTTTTTATCTTATCTTATTTAATTATTTTATTTTATTTTATTTAAATTGGATCTTAGTTCCCTGACCAGGGATCGAACCGGAGCCCCCTGCATTGGAAGCACAGAGTCTTAACCACTGGACCACCATGGAAGTCCCCTTATTTTATTTTTTTTAAATTAATTTTTATTGGAGTATAGTTGATTTACAATGTTGTGTTAGTTTCTGCTATACAGCAAGGTGACTCAGTTATACATATACATATGTCAACTCTTTTTTAGATTCTTTTCCCATATAGGTCATTATGGGACCTAGTTTTAAACTAAGCTCTGTCTTCCCTTATCTCGGCCAGTGTGATTATGTCAGGGATGGACACTTGACCTAATTCAGGCCGTTGAAAGTTAGGTCCAGGGTTTATGTTTGAACTGGTTGAAGAGAAGTTCTCTCTTCTCTGCTGTTCTTACCCCTGGGAAGAATGCAGTCTCTGGGCTCTAGCAGCTGTATTGTCACCATGAGTGGGAGGGTCAGCCTGAAAAGAAAAAGTTTGAGGTGAGAGATGGAGAGAGAGAAACCAGGTCCCTGTGACATCATTTGACTATCTTCACATCAGCACACCTGAAGCAGAACCTACTCCTTGGATTTCTCATTGACATGAGTAAATAAATCCTTTTTGCTTAAGCCAGGTTGGATAGGATTTTTAAAAATAAAAAACCAAAGAATCCTCAGGATAAGATCATGCACTCCACTGAGTTTTTTTTCTAAGAACAAGCCATATCAAATAACCTGGCATCTGAGTAGCAGGAAACAAAGTAAGGGACAGCTTGGCAGGAGATAACACTTGGACAAAAAAATAACTCAAAGAATCGGTTCTTTTTAGTCACAGATGCCTCAGATGAAGGTCTTGGGGCTGCACTGATACAAAAGTGAGAATTTTTCTGTTTCCTAAAGAACAGGATTCCTCCATAATGTAGAAAATATTCTTAGCTGTGGTTTGGGTGCTCGATTTTTTTAAAATTAATTAATTAATTTTTGGCTGCATTGGGTCCTCGTTGCTGCGCACGGGCTTTCTCTAGTTGCGGTGAGTGGGGCTACTCTTCGTTGTGGTGCGCGGGCTTCTCACTGCAGTGGTTTCTCTTGTTGCAGAGCATGGGCTCTAGGAGCGCGGGATTCAGTAGCTGTGGCTCGCAGGCTCTAGAGCACAGGCTCGGTAGTTGTGGCGCAAGGGCTTAGTTTCTCCGTGGCATGTGGGATCTTCCCGATCAGGGCTCGAACCCGTGTCCCCTGCATTGGTAGGTGGATTCTTAACCACTGTGCCACCAGGGAAGTCCCTTGATAATCTTAAATAGCATTCATGGGGCCAGTGGTTTTTATCTTCTTACCAATAACAAAGTCCTTCTGATCTTGTTGATTTCTATGAAACACATCGATTTAACAATACAGAGATAGAAATGAATGCTACAGAAATTCAGAATAAATGCTGAAAATGCCAGGGCTGAGCCAACAGGGTCATCTCCCAGTGTTAAGGGTTCAGTCTTCTGAATTTCACTGGGGAGGTAAAAAAATAAGACTAGTGCCCTTTTAGTTTTAAATCAGAATACAGAATTCCCATATTTTGTCAGTAATCTAGGTTACCTGTTTATCTTACCTGTAAGAGAATGAGGTCCAGGAAATCCGTTTTGTTTATCCTGAGCATACCTAGCCTAGGACCCAGTACTTAACAGGTGCTTAATAAATTGTGGTGAATAAATGGAGAAAACAGTGGATCGATCGATTAATGAACTATAGCATCTCCACTTCGGCTGGCCCTAATAGCTTGCTGATTCTGGCCAACCTGGCCTGCTTTCCTCCTACCAGGTGCTTCCACGCAGACTCCCACTGATGTTTTGCCTGATGCAGGTTCTAGGACGCTGTGAGGTCCTACAAGTTCACCCTGCCCTTCCCAGGGCTCAGTGCCAGACACACCCACTTTATCATGGCCTCGTTTTATTGTATCTCTGTACAATGTGTTGGCCATAAAATTAATTTATGATACTTATTTGGGGACTGTAAAATTGCTCTCCAAAGTGATACTGTGTCTCCCAATGTACTTTCTGGGAAATGCCCTGCTTATTGGATGCTCTGATCTTCCACTCTTGAAGCACAGAAATGAAGTCATATGGACAAGCAAAGGTTTGTTTCTGTTTTCCTGTTTGTCAGATTACAACTTCTATAATTGCCCACACAATTTGAAGTCTTACTAATTCTCCCTCTGCAAAATCTTCTGTATCTGTCCTGATTTCCTACTCCCCCCCAGCCAGTGGTGTGTTGAAGCCAATTGGTGCTAGCTTGCAAAGATCCATTTGTTAAATTTTCAAAAAGCAGGGAAGTTGGTGGTTAAACTGTTGGCAGCTTGAAATTGGCAATACTTACACCATAGACATTGGCAGATGCTACAAATTCAGCTCCTTTCCACCTCCACCCCGAACTGAGAGCTGGTTGTGAAAAACATACCCGCATACCACTACGTGCATGTCTTTCCCTCATTCAAGTCCTCATTACCTCTTGCCTGCACTATAACAGTATCCTACAAACCAACATCTCTACCCACACAGTCTTCTCATTCCAGGTGATCATTGTAGAATACTTTTGACTACCAGGAACAGAAAACCCAATTATAGATTTCTTAAATGTAAGAAAAATGTATTATTTCACATAACAGAAAGTTCAAAGATGAGGCATTTTCAGGAAAACTCAGCAGCTCAAGAACTCCTCAAGTACCCAGATTCTTTTCATTTTTCCACTCTCAGCATCTGGGCATGGCCATTCGTGGCTTCGAGATGGCTGTTGTGGTTCGAGGTTCACGTCCTCACACAGTGACACATGCAACTTTTCCTTATGTCCTCAAAGTACAGATACCATCTTCCCTGAAGTCTCCCTGCAGGCTTCCTCTTGGGTCTCCTTGGCCAGGATTGCAACCCATACCTATTCTTCAGTCAGTCACTGCAGCGTAACGGAATTACCATGATTGGTTCAGACTGCTGGTTCTCAACCTCTTAGAACCAACATCTCCTTTTGTGTAAATATTTTATAGCACTCCTCTTTCCTGAGATGAAAATCAAAGACAATATAATCTATCCACACATGTACTTGAAAAACAAATCAATACAAGCTCTCATTGGAATATAAAGGTGAAATAAAGGAAGACAATTTTCAAAAATTATATGCATATGCATTTCAATATATATGGTAAATTATATTATGACTCCAAATTATTTCCTGCCTTCCCTATACCAGAATTAGATATCCCAGCCTGAGGGCATGGGACTTGCACCGCCTCACCCAATTGATGTCAGGCTTGCTTTATGATTTGCTTTGGTCAGTGTAATGTGAATGGAAGTGTCACGTATGAGAAGAGCTTGAAAAGCCATTGCGTGGTTCTGCCATACCTTTTTCCTCTGCTGTGACAGCAGTATGTCTCAGATAGGGCTGCCCCTTTATCCTGGCTCTCAAAATGAAAAAGACATGTGGAACAGGAGCACAGCTTCAACTGATGTATATATGAACAACAACAACAAAAAATACATTTTTGTTGTTGTAAGCCATTGGGATTTTTGGAGTTGTTTGTTACTGCCTCACAACCTATCAAAAGCTGACTAATATAATATGGCACAACAATATTCTGCACAGAAAGAAGCAGTCCACAGCTTCAGACAAACACTGATACAATTGTGTTGTAACAACAGTTCAAAACCTAAAAGAGATACTGCTCTCCATGCCATGATTTTCTGCAATGGCAATCAACTCTTTGTAAAGCTCTGAGTTTGAAAAAAAGGCATCCCTGGGGGAATTCCCTGGCGGTCCAGTGGTTAGGACTCTGTGCTTTCACTGACGAGGGCCTGGGTTCAATCCGTGGTCGGGGAACTAAGATCCCACAAGCCTCACGGCTGGCCAAAAAAAAAAAAGGCATCCTTCAATTTACATTTACATGGGAGTTGCATTCCCGGAAAATGCAATGTAGAATAAAATTGTGAAAAATTGGTTGTTGCTGGAGCCACATGATTATAAAGAGATATTTCATCTACATGAATGTCTAGTGGTTTATTCACAAGTCATGGGTCCATTTATATAAAGTTCAAAAATGGGCATACTGTGTACATGCTGTTAGCAGTTAGAATAGGTGTATGGCTGGAAGGAGACACTAGGCTGTGTTCAGTTTGTGAAGATTCATCGAGCTGTATACTTATGATCTGTGCATTTTTCTATACTTAATTATACCACAATAAAGAGTCTTTTAAAAAGTCATGCAGGGCACGGGACAAATCTTTGATATATGGGATTGCCCTGTGCATTGCAGGATGTCAGACATTCCTGATCCTTGTTCATGAACTGTCAACAGTGTCCCTCAATTTTTTTTATTTTTTTATTTTTTTATTTTTTTTTGTCCCTCAATTTTTATGACAATCAAACTGAAACAAAACAACCTCACAAATTTCTATACTGCTGAACCCCTGGGTGCCTTAGGTTTACATAATCAAGCATCGCTCCCGGGGCTGTGCCCCTTGAAGTTCATCAACTGCTTTATATCTAAATACAACTGGGCTTCCCTTGGCCATGAAGAAGGCAGGGTAGGAAAGGATGAGAAGTGTGTGGTGGTAGTGGTGGTGATGGTGGTGATGGTAGAAGTGGTGGTGATGGTGACAGTGGTCGGGTAGATAACCCTCTGTGTCTGCCACAACGTCCTTCTCATGCTATCAAATACATTCCAGATCACTTTGCCCCAACCTCAAATCTGCAGTGGCTCTCAACTGTCTATAGGATAAAGAGCTCAACTTACCTTTCTAGGCTAATTTTGAGGCGTCCTCCGTTTTCACTGAACCATTGCCCTTTCCCTCCATGGAACACGCTATGGTATCACAATGCACTGCTCCTCCTTCTGTTAAGAAAGCCCTGCTCCCATTCTCACTCCCTTGGGTCTTTATTCAAATGCTTCTTTCCCATGAAGCAACCTCCTGGCCAGAGTTAACAATTCCTTCATATACCTTCCCATGGTGCTTTGCTTATCTCCCTCTTTACCATTTACTTCATTCCACCTTTTGTGTAGTTAGTTGGCGCGGGTCTTTTACAGCTTCCACAGCCCTAGTACAGTGTTAGGAATTCACTAGCACTCAAAAAATGCCTGCTGAATTAAACTGAACAAGAGCACAGCCTCTGTATTTCACAGAAATCAGCAACCCAATATCTAAACTCTTTTAACTGGTTGAGAGTCACAGTTGCCATCTGGGTAATTAATAAATAGCTTTCCATCAATAGTCTCAATTGTGAATTCACTGTACTTCCCTTCATTGTCATAGGATTGCATCCTGTTCTGGTTCTGGAAGGGAAATGAAGCTATTTGGCTTCCCTGAACCATGGTCACTCCCACATGCCGATTATGCTTAGGCCCTTTCAATGCACAAGAGAACCCACAGTAAGACAGTAGGGGGCCTGATAGCAGCCTGGCTGTAGTGTGGCCAAGACGCAGAAGGTGAGGCCAGTGGGGTATTTCAGTGACAATTCAATAATTATTTATTGAGTGTCTATTACGTACTGGCTACTGTGGGTGCCACCAGTATCAATGAATACAAATCCTTCTCCATTCAGTCTAACTGAGGAGGTGACGTGTCCAAGTACCAGTAGAGAGGGGCAGATAGGAGCTGACAGGACAGAGAGAATGGCATTGGTTGGGAAATCAGGCGGGCTAATCGGAGAAGGTGGTGATTGGTAAGGCCTTGTAGGATGGCTAATATTTGACCAATTAGAAAAGAGATGGAGGGTCATTCAAATGGGGGGAAATACTCAAAGGCAGGGAAGAAGGAAGGAAAGGGCCAGAGAAACATGGTTTCCTGTTGCCCCTTGGAACCAGATACAGGCTCTGTTTATACAATCTTCTGATCTTCCCTCTGAGCTAGTAGTATGTGGTCTTAAAAGCTGGGAATCCTTAGCTCTTCATAGGATTAAAAAAATCTTTTTATTGAGGTAAAACATACATATAATGAAGTGCATATGAGTGTTAATCTTAAGTGTTCATCTTGATAATTTTTTACACACTCACGTAGTTACCACTCTGATCAAGATATATAACATTTCCATCACCCCAGAAGGTTTTGTTGACTTTCATCATCAAAAATTATTTTTGCCTTTTCTAGAATGTCATTTAGATTTAATCATACAATATTAGATATCAGCACTTGGTTCCTTTTCATTGTTGAGTAACTCAGTGATTAACTGTGTGAATACAACAGATTTGTCTATTCATTCTGTTGATGGACATTTGGGTTGTTTTTGCTCTTTGACCAATATGAATGGAACATTCTTGGACATGTCCTTTGGTGGACACATGCACTCGTCCCTCTGGAATGTATCAGTAGGCCTGGGGTCACTGTGTCATAGGGCGGCTCTGCTCAGCCTCAGTCTATTAGATGCATACTGTCCAGCTGGACTTGCAATTGGTGTCTGAAGTGGGAGGAGGGGGCAGTTTTGTGGTACTGAGCCCTTAACCTGTGGGCTCTGATGCTAACTCCAGGTAGATGGTGTCAGAACTGAATCGAATTGTGGGACACCCAGCTGGTGTCTGGAGAATCTGAGACTTGCTTGGTGTGGAAAATCCACCCATTTGGTGACCTGAGGTAGAGTATTCTGTGAGTAGAATGCTGGAGTGAAGGAGAAACAGAAGAGTTTTTCCTGCACGTATTATTGTTAAGTAGTGCAGGAAGAGTAGAGAGGAGAAACACAGGAGTGTTTTTCCCATGCAAGGGAAATGACAGAAGGTGGCAAAAAGCATGGGAACTAAGGCACTTAATATTTTCTTTCCACTCCAAAAAGAACGTGGTGCAGCTTACCAAAAAATACATCTAGAACATCAGTCCAATCATGAGAAAACATAAGACAAACCTGCATTGAGATATATTCAGCAGATACTTGGCCATACTCTTTATAAGTGTCAAGGTCATAAAAAACGAGAGACTGAGGAACTATTACAGATTGCAGGAGACTAAAGAGAAATAAATGAATGTTATGTGGGGTCCTGGATAGGATCTTGGAACAGAAAAAGGACGTTAGTGGAAAAACTGGTGAAATTTGAATAAGATCTTTGGTTTAGTTAATAGTAGTATAATTTAAAAAAAATTTATTGAAGCATAGTTGATTTACAATGTTGTGTTAGTTTCTGCTGTACAGCAAAGTGATTCAGTTATATGTCTTTTTCATATTCTTTTCCATTATGTTTTTTTTTTTAATAGGAGCACACCGTTTTTATTTATTTATTTATTTATTTATTTATTTATTTATTTATTTATTTATTTATTTATTTATTTATGGCTGTGTTGGGTCTTCGTTTCTGTGCGAGGGCTTTCTCTAGTTGTGGCAAGCGGGGGCCACTCCTCATTGCGGTGCGCGGGCCTCTCACCATCGCAGCCTCTCTTGTTGCGGAGCACAGGCTCCAGACGTGCAGGCTCAGTAATTGTGGCTCCTGGGCCTAGTTGCTCCGTGGCATGTGGGATCTTCTCAGACCAGGGCTCGAACCCGTGTCCCCTGCATTGGCAGGCAGATTCTCAACCACTGCGCCAACAGGGAAGCCCTCCATTATGTTTTATCACAGGATACTGAATATAGTTCTCTGTGCTATACGGTAGGAACTTGTTGTTCATCCATGCTACATATAGTAGTTTGTATCTGCTAATCCTAAACTCCCACTCCTTCCCTCCCCCAGCCCCCTCCCACTTGGCAACCACAAGTCTGTTCTCTGTCTGTGAGTGTTTTTGTTTCATAGAATGTTCGTTTGTGTCATATATTAGATTCCACATATAAGCGATATCATATGGTATTTGTCTTTCTCTTTCTGACTTAACTTCACTTAGTATGATAATCTCAAGGTTCATCCACATTGCTGCAAATGGCATTATTTCATCCTTTTTTATGGCTGAGTAATATTCCATTGTATATATGTACCATGCCTTTATCCATTCATCTGTCGATGGGCATTTAGGTTATTTCCGTGTCTTCTCTATTGTAAATAATGCTGCTATGAACATAGGGGCGCATGTATCTTTTCGAATTATAGTTTTGTCTGGGTACATGCCCAGGAGTGGCATTAATAGTACTGTAATGTTAATTTCTTGATTCTGATAATTAGACTATAATGAAGTAAGATGCTAACGTTAGGGGATGCTGAGTGAGGGATCTAGAGAGACTCTATTATTTTAAGGCACCTAATATTGCCTGAGAAGAAGTGCTTGCCTGAGGATGAGAGAAGAGGGTGGGAGAGCGATCTGGGGGATTGGGAAGTGTTGGGAAGACAGGCTGGGTCTTCCTTCTAATCTAGCCTAGGTGCTCCCTGAGGTGGTCTCCATCTCTTTTCCCAGCACCTTGAGCAGCCTGGGGTTCATACCAGGCACTCAGCACATGCTTATTGAATAGGAGATGGGGTGTGTGTATGGGGACCTTCTGTCATCCTAAGTCCCCTGGTGCACCCTAACAAAGACAGTGGAAAGTCCCAAGCCCTGAGCCCCATTCATAACATGGAGGCCGAATTATTAACGCTTGTCTTAGGGATGAAATAAGAAAATGAAGCCAGAAATTCAGGTTTAAAAAGAAAAGTTACAATTGTATTTTAGTTTCAGAGCAAGCCTCGTTTTGTGATTGGATTAATAATTGGTTCCTGAATGCTTAGATAGGAGGAAAAGGGCAGAAACCGGTAATTCAGTATAATTCTCCCAAGGGTGTCAATATTCCCAGGTGGCAAGGAATAGAAATGGTGGGATAAGGGAGGGAGGAAGGAAGGCAAGGGTGGGCCTGAGGTGCTTCAGTGTTCTCTGACACTCCAGCTCCAGGTTCTGGTGCTGACTCCACTGTGATGCCCATGGGATTCCCTGCAATCCACCGTGGGGAGAGAGGTGGGGCCTAGGAAGGCGGCCTTCTTGGCCAGTGCTTGGCCTTCTGGGTCTGTCTTCCGGGGGTTCTACCATTCAGACCAAGAGATGTGTAGATGTGCACACCTTGAAGCAGCTCAGGAGCTGGGATGGGTTGAGGAAGGCCAGCCTTACCTTGTAAACCAATGTGATGTGATAAGATTTCTGAAGTGATAACTCACAGCCCGCTTGCCTATCTGCATCTCCTTTCCCCACCTTGGCGAGGCCCCAGTTAGCTCACTGTCTCAGAGTGGAAAAACAGAAGTGCCCTTAAGTCTCCTGGATTTTTGTCTTCTTAAATTCTTAGGAAGAGCAAGGCTCTCATGGGCACCCCACCACCTCAGAATAGAAAGGATTTCCTGGGGAGGGGGTGAGAAAGTCATGGGAATCTTCCGAGAGTAAGAGGGTCCTGGGAATGGGACACTGGAGCTGTTCTCTTGGGTGAGCCCACTGGGGACGAGGAGTTTGTGGGATTTGGGGGAAGAGTGCCTGGGATCTGCCTTGCAGATGGAGCCCTCAAGAGCAGGTTGGTCCAGAAGAGGCCTTGGGTGTGGTGTGCCAAGACAGGATGCTTCATCCCCAAGAGGGGTGCCTACAGGGCACCTTGAGGTGGGGGAAGGGAACCCCTCAGCAGCCAACCTTGCAACAGCCCAAGGACGTCAAGATCTGCCTCCTCGGGAGGCTTCCCTGGTGGCGCAGTGGTTGAGAATCTGCCTGCTAATGCAGGGGACACGGGTTCGAGCCCTGGTCTGGGAAGATCCCACATGCCACGGAGCAACTGGGCCCGTGAGCCCACAAGTACTGAGCCTGCGCGTCTGGAGCCTGTGCTCCGCAACAGGGGAGGCCACGATAGTGAGGGGCCCGCGCATTGCAATGAAGAGTGGCCCCCACTTGCCACAGCTAGAGGAAGCCCTCGCACAGAAACAAATACCCAACACAGCCAAAAAAAAAAAAAAAAATTAAAGGAAAAAAAAAAAAAAAGATCTGCCTCCTCCATCTCCTGGCCTCTCACATCTCAGCTCCCTAGGCCATGCTCACTCCAGCCCAGCTTTCTGTTCTTCCCCAGAGGCCCCTGGGTGAGGGTGCCAGGTGTCCACTTTTCTCCTCCTCACATCCCTTAGGTCTTTGCTCCAAGACCTCCTTCTCCGAGAGGCCCTCCTTGACCATCCCAAGGAAAACGGAGAGGTGCTCCCAATCTCTCTCACCCCCGCACTCTGATCCCCTACCCAGCTTTATTTTTCTCCAAAGCCCTCTCCCCACCAACTGTGTTACTGTTTGAAGGTAGTAGTGATTTGTTTCCTTTTCCTCAGCCTCCCAACAATGGACCCCAACAGGGGTAATTATAAATATGCTTCAAGTAGTGGGTGCTCATGAAACGTTGGACACAGTGGATGTTCTGAACATTGGGGTTGTAAGAGCCCCCAAAGCACACCCTTGGCCCCAGATTATGGCTCCACTACTCATTGGCTGTGTGTCTTCAGCATATTCCTAGTCTCTCTGAACCCTAGTTTCCCCGTCTATAAAATGGGATGATAATCATACTGCCTTAATAGAGTTTCTGAGAATTAAAGCTCCAAGCACAGTGCCTGGCCCACAGCCGACACTCAGTAAAGGTTAGTGTCCCTTGCCCCGGTGGTCTGTTAATGTGTCCCTTCCTTATTTCTCCTCCCCAGGCCCACTTACCCTCCACAGCACAGGTTTCACTGTCAAGCCACTCCATGTCACATGGGCAGTGACTCCCTTGCCCCAGGTGTCCCTGACTGTGGTCTGCTGTGGCAGAGATCTCACCCAGTGGATTTTAAGGCCCCGTGGACCGGGATTACACCTCATTCAAATTACCCGCCCTCACCCAGTGTCCAGCCCCTGACGGTCAGGCAGATATGGGACAAATCTCTACACGATGTGTCATCTCCTCCCTTCTTAAAAGGAAACTCCACCCCTGAAATCACAAGCCTGTTTCTTGTGCTTTAGAATGCCCTGCAGCCCCAGGTTCTCCTCCTCCTCCGCTAGGGCCTCTGGGCGGGCCCGCCCCTTCCCTGTGGGTCCAGCGGGTGTGACCCAGCAGGGCTTTGCTGTTGCCCCTGCTGGCGCCAGCCCTCCCTCCACATTCCCACTCTTCCTGCTGACCACAGCGCCGGAGGCCGCTCAGCCCAGCACTCCCTCTAATGGCTAACGCTTTTGTGGAAGGTTCTGAGCCCGGGTTAAAAGACAAAAAGCTAGGCTGTCCCCCACAGCTTCTCTAGTTCTGGTGTTGGTTCCTCCAGTTCTGATGTTCTTGCTGTTCTTTCCTTGGATCCCGCCTTTGTTTTTGTTCCAATGCCTCCTTTTTCAAGCTCCAAGAGAAAGCCTCTCGGGGACTTTGTGACCTCGCCCAATTTCCAACATTCCAGATTCAGTCATTTCCCCCTTTCTTCTCAGACTTTAAATCACTGTTCTCTCCTGGTGTTAATCAGAACTATGAGGAGGCCAGAGAAAACGGTGAGACTGTAAAAGCTTATCAAAAACAAATTCTGAAAAAAACAAAAAACAAAAAACAAATTCTGCTCTTTTAAAAAAGCATTTTCCAAAACAGCTTCCAGGAATGAAAAGTGGGGTTAAATTTTGCATGGATTGCAAGAGTAAGCGGCTAATAACCCGTAAAATCTTACACAGAAGCAGGAAAACTCAAAATAAGAGATGGTCCCTGCAAGCCAGCCCATCCTGCGACCCCCTCCCCCGCTCTGCGGCAGGAACTCCGACTCCGGTGGCTGGAGCTCTGCTGCAGTGGCACTACCCACGCATACTCAACTAACAGACTCAGACCACGCCAGCCATGCCACGAGGTGTGTTTTATTGTCATTAATCATACAAATAATTTTCTATAATATCCCAGGGCAAACCGGAGAATTTGGCAGTCCGATTGGAGGGTCCCTTCAGAGACCCACAGGCCGGTGGCATCGGCACGGAGTGCCCGGGTTCACAGTGCAGCTTGTCGCTCGTGTCCATCTTGCAGGTGGCTCTTCCTCCACATCACGACTAGGGTCTCCAAGATGATGGGGGTGGAGAATACTCCGGGTTCTCAGGAAATTTCACTTCGCTTGCTTCTCCTGCTCAATGGCTGTGGAGGGCAGGAAGCGGGCACTGGGGGATGGGAACCCCTTGCAACCCGCCAACCGAGGCGCTTACAAACCTGGGCTGGGCGAGGCACCCACGAGGTCTGGGGATTAAGAAAGAGGCTTGGGGTTGGGGACAGGCGCCTTGTGCAACAGAAAGGGGAGCTGGGGCTGCCCGACGGGAGGCATCCGCCGGATGGGGTGCGGGGCTCGGTTTAGGGGAAGGGCGGGGTGGGGACTGGGCTGGGCTGGGAGCTCGAGGACCCGGAGGCGGGGGCGGACTCACTCTCTTTGGTCGGCAGGGTGTTCTTCTCCTGCGTCTCCGTCTTCTTCAGCTTGGCCTTATCGAAGCTGGCGATTTCCCCCATGTCCGGCTTGTCTGCCATTTTCAACCCTAGCGGGCAAGCCAAGGCGGTTGGCCCGGAGCCGGGACCAGCGGCCCCCTCCGCGCTCCCCGCCGCCGCCCCTCGACGTGGCACTCCGGCCGGGGCGTTCCCGGCAGCCCGGAGGCCGAGGATCTGGGCGCGTCCCGCACCCCCTCCACAGCCCCAGGGCGTGGCCGGCCGGTCCGGGCGTCCCGTCGGGGAAGGGCCGCTCCGACCCCACCCGGATGGGGCCTCCGCCCCAGCGCGCCGCTCACCGAAAAGTTCCGCTCCAAGCCCGCGGTTCCGGTGCTCTGACTTGCGTCGCTGCAGCAAGAGACAAAAGAGCGGCGCCCGCCCCTCGCCTTATATATGCCGCGCCCCGCCCCGCCCCTCGCCCGCCGCAGCGGGGGCGGCACCGGCGGCTGTGGGGGCGGGGCCAGGGCGGGCGGCTAGCTTTCCCGCCGTGCCCTCCGCCTGGCTGCCCGCCGGGTTGGGCGCGGCTCTTCCCGCGCGCGGGGCCTCTGCGCCCAGTGCCCACAGCTCTCAGGTTCCCCAGCGTGGAGGGTGCAGGCGCGGCCAGGGTGGGCGCCAGGCCCTCAGTTTTCTAGGGTGCTGCACTCCCGTCTCCGGCAGTCTGCTGCTCACCCGCAGGAGGGACGTGGGGGGCCAGCGGGGGAGGGGTGTATGGTTGGGTGTGGATGTGGGTGTGTAGCGTGTCGTTGTGAGTATGGGTGTGCTGGCGTGCTCGCGCGCTTTGCAGCAGTCCCGGCTCGCAGGAGACACCCCACCCCTGGGCAGTCCCCACGTCTTTCGCCTTTAGCACACCGGAAACCCCCCCACCCCCTTTTCCTCTCCTCGGGGAGGTGAACCCCTGCGGGGTCTCACACTAAAAGAATCCGAGCCAAGGGTCCTAGAGATGAAAAGACGGGGTGGGGGTGAGGGTTGCAGATAGGTTTCCACTGCTCCTTGCTCAGGTTGGGGGCCGGTTGTTTCCCTTCCCTGAGCTGAGCAGCTCCTGCCGGACCCATGGCTGGTGCTCCCTTAGATGTTTGATGCAAGCGTGGTCTGAAAGGCGGTGGTGAGAGCAGGCAGGCCCCAGGGCCTTGCGGTGTTCTTTCTCTCACAGGGCTCCTGGGGATGCTGTGTCCCCAGGTTCCATTTTCCTCCTTGAGTTAACCTTGAAGATGTCCCTACAAAGGTTCTTGTTTTCCTTTTTAACCCATTATGGGAGTGGTGTACTGCAACTATTCAAATCTTTCTTAGAAGCGTTGTATCTTCATCCTGTGCAACATCTTTAGTTCCACAAATGAACAACCCAGGAGGTGAAGCTGGTCATTGTTTTATTTGTCCTGAAGTTTCCAAATGTCAAGGAGTATTACCAAGCACTTTTGAAGTGGCATTTGATGGAAACATATTAAGTTCTGTCCCATCCCTTCCTGATTTTAACCGCTTTTTTTCACATTCCCTCAGTGCGTTTGGAACAGAAGGAAATAAATTTGGGCTTATGAATTTGATATACCAAACTCCTTATGTGACCTTGGGCAAGTCTTTTCTTGTACCTCTTCATATGTAAAAGAGTTTTGACATAAAACTTAAATGAGGTAAAGAGCAGGCATCAAGTGGAAGCTTAACATGGCAGCCCCGTGAGAATGGCACACACACTTCATTAGTGTATCAGCCAACTATTGCCACAGTATGCTGTGTAACAAACTGTCACAAAACTCAGTAGCTTAAAACAGTAGTCACTTATTCTCACTCACTCGTCTGCAGGCAGGAGCTGCTGGGTTGAGCTAGCTGAGCTAGCTAGGCTCACTGGATCTAGGTCTGCTCCACAGCTGTCTCATGCTCTGGCCCAGGATCTAGCTGGAGCTTGTTCTTCTCAAGGTGATGGGAAAACAGCAACATGGCTGTTGCATAAGAGAGTGCAGAAGTGTTGAAGTGTGTGTAAAAGCGTGTCATGTCACCTCTTGTCTGTTAACATCCCATAGGCCAAACCCACCATCAATGGAATGGAGAAGTATTATATTCCACCCATGGTGGGAGAGGGAGGCGAATGAACATTTCTTTTTTTTTTTTTTTAAACATCTTTATTGAAGTATAATTGCTTCACAATGGTGTGTTAGTTTCTGCTTTATAACAAAGTGAATCAGCTACACATATACACACGTTCCCATATCTCCTCCCTCTTGCATCTCCCTCCCTCCCACCCTCCCCATCCCACCCCCCACGCGGTCACAAAGCACTGAGCTGATCTCCCTGTGCTATGCGGCTGCTTCCCACTAGCTATCTATTTTACATTTGGTAGTGTATATATGTCCATGCCACTCTCTCACCCTGTCACATCTCACCCCTCCCCCTCCCCATATCCTCAAGTCCATTCTTTAGTAGGTCTGTGTCTTTATTCCCATCTTGCCACTAGGTTCTTCATGACCTTTTTTTTTTTTTTTTCCTTAGATTCCATATAAATGTGTTAGCATACTGTATTTGTTTTTCTCTTTCTGACTTACTTCACTCTGTATGACAGACTCTAACTCCATCCACCTCATTACAAATACCTCCATTTCATTTCTTTTTATGGCTCAGTAATATTCCATTGTATATATGTGCCACATCTTCTTTATCCATTCATCCGATGATGGACACTTAGGTTGCTTCCATGTGGCTATTGTAAATAGAGCTGCAATGAACATTTTGGTACATGACTCTTTTTTTTTTTTTTTTAAACATCTTTATTGAAGTATAATTGCCTTACAATGGTGTGTTAGCTTCTGCTTTATAACAAAGTGAATCAGTTATACATATACAATATGTTCCCATTTCTCTTCCCTCTTGCATCTCCCTCCCTCCCACCCTCCCCATCCCACCCCTCTAGGTGGTCACAAAGCACCGAGCTGATCTCCCTGTGCTATGCGGCTGCTTCCCACTAGCGATCTATTTTACATTTGGTAGTGTATATATGTCCATGACACTCTCTTACCCTGTCACATCTCACCCCACCCCCTCCCCGTATCCTCAAGTCCATTCTCTAGTAGGTCTGTGTCTTTATTCCCATCTTGCCACTAGGTTCTTCATGGCCTTTTTTTTTTTTTTTCCTTAGAGTCCGTATATATGTGTTAGCATACTGTATTTGTTTTTCTCTTTCTGACTTACTTCACTCTGTATGACAGACTCTAACTCCATCCACCTCATTACAAATACCTCCATTTCATTTCTTTTTATGGCTGAGTAATATTCCATTGTATATATGTGCCACATCTTCTTTATCCATTCATCTGTCGATGGACATTTAGGTTGCTTCCATGTCCTGGCTATTGTAAATAGAGCTGCAATGAACATTTTGGTACATGACTCTTTTTGACCTATGGTTTTCTCAGGGTATATGCCCAGTAGTGGGATTGCTGGGTCGTATGGTAGTTCTATTTGTAGTTTTTTAAGGAACCTCCATACTGTTCTCCATAGTGGCTGTATCAATTTACATTCCCACCAACAGTGCAAGAGTGTTCCCTTTTCTCCACACCCTCTCCAGCATTTATTGTTTGTAGATTTTTTGATGATGGCCATTCTGACCGGTGTGAGATGATACCTCATTGTAGTTTTGATTTGCATTTCTCTAATGATTAAGGATGTTGAGCATTCTTTCATGTGTCTGTTGGCCTTCTGTATATCTTCTTTGGAGAAATGTCTGTTTAGGTCTTCTGCCCATTTTTGGATTGGGTTGTTTGTTTTTTTGTTATTGAGCTGCATGAGCTGCTTGTAAATCTTGGAGATTAATCCTTTGTCAGTTGCTTCATTTGCAAATATTTTCTCCCATTCTGAGGGTTGTCTTTTGGTCTTGTTTATGGTTTCCTTTGCTGTGCAAAAGCTTTTAAGTTTCATTAGGTCCCATTTGTTTATTTGTGTTTTTATTTCCATTTCTCTAGGAGGTGGGTCAAAAAGGATCTTGCTGTGATTTATGTCATAGAGTGTTCTGCCTATGTTTTCCTCTAAGAGTTTGATAGTGTCTGGCTTTACACTTAGGTCTTTAATCCATTTTGAGTTTATTTTTGTGTATGGTGTCAGGGAGTGTTCTAATTTCATACTTTTACATGTACCTGTCCAATTTTCCCAGCACCACTTATTGAAGAGGCTGTCTTTTCTCCACTGTATATGCTTGCCTCCTTTATCAAAGATAAGGTGACCATATGTGCGTGGGTTTATCTCTGGGCTTTCTATCCTGTTCCATTGATCTATATTTCTGTTTTTGTGCCAGTACCAAACTGTCTTGATTACTGTAGCTTTGTAATATCGTCTGAAGTCAGAGAGCCTGATTCCTCCAGCTCCATTTTTCGTTCTCAAGATTGCTTTGGCTATTCGGGGTCTTTTGTGTCTCCATACAAATTGTGAAATTTTTTGTTCTAGTTCTGTGAAAAATGCCAGTGGTAGTTTGATAGGGATTGCATTGAATCTGTAGATTGCTTTGGGTAGTAGAGTCATTTTCACAATGTTGATTCTTCCAATCCAAGAACATGGTATATCTCTCCATCTGTTTGTATCATCTTTAATTTCTTTCATCAGTGTCCTATAATTTTCTGCATACAGGTCTTTTGAACATTTCTTAAATAAAAATCCAACTTCACAGTCAGGCAAACAATCGTAACAAACAACCTCCAAAGGAGGTTTATTCTCCATTCATGCAGCAACATTTTATGCTGTTTCTGTTCAGGCAGCTTTCCTCCATGTAGTGACGCATGCACCCAGGCCCCTTCTCTCTCATCCCTCTGCCCTCCTCTAGGTCCTGGATGTTTACTCCATCTAGCCAGTGGATGGGAAAAGAGAAGACAGAGGACTGCACTAGAGTTTTTATGGACCAGGTTGGAAGTAGTCTCCATGAGTTCTGCCCTCATCTCTTTGGCCTGACTCAGTCACATGATCTCACCTAACTGCAAGGGAGGCTGGGAAATGTAGTCAAGCTGTGTGCCCAGGAGTAAGAGCAGGGGTGGAGGGTCTTGGAGCAATCTCTGCCATACACGGTTGAAGGATCTGCCAAACTTGACCATGAAAATATCCAGACATCCAGAGACGTCGACTCTTTGGAGGGTCTCAGTGGCACTGGATTCCTCTTCAGATGCAATGCCAAGTGTTATTTAGGTATTACCTTCCTGGGTCCCACCTATGGCCTGTGAAGTTGTCTTAATTTGGACCCTTGGTGAAGTCCAATTCCAACTTCCTTTTATTTGGGAAACAAGGGAATCTATGTCTTCTCGATACAGTTGTAGAGACACATGTTTCAAACATATCAAGCCTGCAGGATTTCCAAACTAAGGAGCTCTAAGTAGACTTGCAGACATTCTTTATTCTCACTCAGTGCACTTCTGTGGCCCATCTCTAAGGAAGCAGGGATCCTCTCAGGCATTTGTTGCTTAAGAACGGTCAAACCTATTAGTCTCATTCAATCCTACGGGTGGTGGTTTTAAAAGTCAGCATATTCTTTGACAGTTGTCCCACTAATTCCTGAGTATAGACTGTCCTTCGTGACTTTCTTCTAGTGAATAAAATGTGGCAGAAATTATGCTTTTCGATTTATGAGCCACACAGCTCTGCCTGACTCTCTCTCTGGGTGCCTCCACACTCTGAGAAAACCAAGCACCTATAAGGAAAGGCCACTTGCAGGCATTCCAACCACAAGCCTCAGCTGAGGTCTGAGCTAGCATCAACCACTAAGCATGCAAGCACATGAGGTAATGCTGAGTAGAGCAGACACAGGCTGTCCCGGGCCAAATTGCAGATTCATGAGCAAAATAAATGTTGCAGTTTTTGTAAGTCACTAAGTCTTGGGAATTTTTGTTATGTAGCAACACAACTCATTTTCCCATGAGACAGAAAAATCATAACTTAGGGGTGCCAGGGTCTTAGGTCTCATTTGGGGATTTTTCCCTAAATATTTTCTATAATACTCACACACGTACTTTTCAACAGAGGTTTATCAAATGCCCACGGGGCATCTGGCAGTGTTCTGGATGTGGAAGACAGAAAGATGATGAGACTCTTAGTGACAAGTCTAGTGTAGTAACTGAATGACTCTGAGTCAGTCAGCAAGCTCATGCTTGTGCCCTGTGTTTCCTTATGTCTTGGGGCGTCATTTGTCTGACAACATATCAGCCTGCTGCTTGGAACGGATTGTGTACTGTTCACAGACGGTGTAGAGAAAGGAGAACCACTCAACTCCAATTACGTTTCCATCTTCATTGAGAAGGATGCACAGGAAATCGAAGAGCTAATAAGACGGACCAAAGGGAGTCTTGATGACTGTCAATCTGGTGTGGGGGGGGGGGGAGCCTCTGGAGATTTGCCATGGGACTCCAGCCCTCAGACCTGGCCAATTTGACGATATTTTTTTAGGGACTTGAATGGGGATGTAGATAGAATGCTGACTATATTAGGAAGGATGCAACACTGTAAATGCCAAAGCAAAGTGGATCCAGTGGAGAAATGGACAAAATATGAAGAAATGAACCTGATAGGGACAGATGCAGAGCCTTCTCTGCCTGACCATTAACCCTGCAAGTACAGGGAGACGTAACAGGATTAACTCTCAAGTGGCAGTGAGATTTCTGGCTGTATGAATAAGCAGAAAGAGTTCAGTCTAGGTTTCCTTTGAATGTTAGGAAGACATTTACTTCTGCTTTGTTTACTGCTTGCTGAAATGCTCATGTGAGATGTTCTTCTTAGTCTAGATATTCACATTGTGTACCTTCTCATTTCATTAAGAAAGCTGCTGGAGCATCCTCTCCTCAGAGAACCCTCCTTGACCACCCCTATCATTCTCTAAAGTTTTACCCTGTTTCATTTTTCTTCTTAGAATCTGATGAAAGAAATTTGTACATATTGAGGAATGGGGAAGTCATTCTGGTTTACACATGCGTTAACTTGAATTTTATGCTAATTAGAACAGCCTATTTGTGGCCTATCAAACGTACATTATACATCTGTTTTAATTATTGAAGAAAAGGGCGCATTGACCAGAAGTAAAGAATGCCCATGTTAAAAATAAAGATTAAATGCTTCCCTTCCTGGGACGCCAATGCTAGTACTTCTTCAATGAAATGACTCCCTTCCCAGGTGCCAAGGCCATTCTGACTCGCTGGGTATGTTCTCATCTATTTTTTTTTTTTTTTTTTTGAAATCTTGAAGGAATGTATCCCTGACTTGTTTAATGTTCTTTGCTCTGACAAGATATAAAACTGTGCTGAAAACTATGCTTCTCTGGAGTAGTTCCTCAGAGTTAACTGAGAGGCTATCTTCTGGGCTATAGTCCTCAGTTTGACTCAGATAATACTCTTTTCTATTCCTATTATAGATTGTTTATTGATTATTTCATCAACAAATCTATCTCTACCAAACATGTTATAAATTCATTTCTTTGTTTATTGTCTATCTCCCACACTAGGAAATGGGAGACCTCATTTGTCTCATTTACCACTGCACCACCAACACCAAATGCAACGCCTGATATATAATAAGTGCTCAATCAATGTTCTTTGAACAAATGCATAAAATTCTTAACCAAAATGGAATAAGCTACTCTGGGGGAGGTGATGAGTTCCCTGTCACTGGAGTCATTCAATGAGGAGTGGATAGCCAGGTATGTGGACGGTGATAGAGAAGATTCAGACCTTGGGATTGAGTAGGTTCACAAGTGAGCAAAACTGCTTCTCCCTAGATGACCTCCCTGGTCCTTCTTGTGTTGTTATTCCAGTTGGGAAACAGCCTCCTTTTGGTTGTCAGCTTTGCCAGCCTGAAAATAGCTGTGTGACTCTCACACCAAGGAGGTATGGGAAGGAAAGAAATCAAGATGTGATGTCTCTGTTTTCCATACCATTCAAACACCGTTTCTCTTTGTAGGTCATGGAGTTTAAGGACTCCCCAAGATAAAATCGTGAAGAAAGTAAAGTGGGCCTTTGAGGTTCAGCTTCAGTAATGATTGTTCTGCTCTGGAGATGTGTGGATGAACCCCTAAATCAAGCTTGGCAGTTGCTGAGGTTGCCCAAGTGGCTAACAGTCACAGGCTGTGTGAGGATATTATTGTTTCAGTTTTCACCTCTGGTGTTAGAGTAACAGTAATGAGGGCAACTAATATTTTTGTGCAGTTGCTGTGTTCCAGGCCCTGAGAGAAGAACTTTATGTATTATCTCACTTAAACTTCACCGAAACACTGTGAAATGGCACCATTTTGATCAACTCTGCTTTACAGGGTAGGCTCCGAGGCGTGGTCAAGGTCACACAGCAGGTAAATTGGCGTGGCTGGAACTTGAATCCAGGTCTGATTCCAAACCCTGAGCTCTCAACCACGGCACCACCCTCACCTGCACCTTGCAGCAGGGTTTGTAACCTGCCACTTGGATCCAGATGGTTTATTTATTTTGTTTGGCCACATTAAACTCAACAAAAAACTTCAGGCAATACTCAAACATCGGAAGATTTCCGAGTTGAAGATCTAGCAACCCTGGGTCTATATTTTCTCACTGCAGCGCCATGATTAGCAGCTGCCCCCTTGAAATGGGGTATGTCAACTTCACTTTACTGGATTCTCCAACACTCCCTAATGTCTTTGCAGCATGGAGACCAGTGTCAGTTGCCATGTATTATATATGTATGGGTGTTTTACTTATAATAGGTAAATATTTCTTGTTCCCAGGTCTCTATCTGTGGACATCAGCCTTCAAGATGGCCCCTAACAGTCCTGCCTCTTGTTCTCACTCTTGTGTCGAACCCTCCTCTATTGTACAAGGGTCTGTCTGGGTGACCAATGGCATATGGTAGAGGAGATAGTATGCCATTTCTGAGATTAAGTTATAAAAGATGAATTTCTATTTGGTGCCTGACTTTCTCTCTCTTTCTCTTGTATCTCTCCTTCTAGGGGAAGCTAGCTGCCACGTTGGGAACAGTCCTAAGGAGATGCCCGCATGGTGAGTTTCTGGTCAACAGTCAGTGGGGAGGTGAGGACTGTCAACTAGTGAGCTTGGCAGTCGATCCTCTGGCCGCATTTGAGTCTTCAGAAGGCTGCAGCTGTGACGGGCAATTCTACTGCAACCTCCTGGGAGGCCCTGAGCTAGAACCATCCAGCTCAGCCATTCCCAGAAACCGTGATATGATAAATGCTGTCTTATGTTGCTAAGATTTGGAGTAATTTGTTTCTTGGCAATGGAAAAACTAATTCACTATCAAAAGTGGTGGGAGAACACGTAGATTAAAAGTGCCATGTAGTTAAAAAAAATTAAGAAAGAGCATATGTGTCTGTGGAAGTAAAGAATATTTATATCGTTATGAAACCTGCCACTGTAATGACTGATATATGGGAAAAAGAGAGGTGATGACAATCTGAATGAACCAGGCCTGTCTCACTTCTTCATACCATCCGCCTAGGTCTCTGAGTCTTCCAAGCTTGCTATAAAGCAGTGGTTTTCAAACTGGTTTTGACCTTGATGACTGCCCTCCCGTCTCCCAAGAAGTACATTTCACACGGTGACCCAGGACTCACATGAGCACACACAAATGAAACAAATGTTTCACCAGAACTGATACTCTTACTGTGAGTGATGCCCTCTTTCTCTGGTCTATTCCTTTTCGTTTAAAAAATCGGTTTAGTTTGAAATAATTACAGACTCACAGAAAGTTGCAAAGACAGTACACTGAAGTCCTCTGTGTACTCGATAGCAACATCTTACACAACTGTAATTCTGTATCAAACCCAGCAAACTGACATTGGGGCAATTTATAGACCTTTTCCAGATTTCACCAATTATATGCACTCTTCCCTGTGTGTATGTGTGTGGATGTGTGTAGTTCTATGAAATTTTATCACGTGTATAGATTTGTACAACCACCACAGTCCAGATACAGACCTATTCTAACACCATAAAGGGAATCTCTGGTGCTACTTACTCTTATAATCTCATCTACCAGCACACCACCCCCACCTATAACCCCTGGCAACCACTGATCTGTTCTCCATCTGCAAAATTTTGTCTTTTGAGGTTGGCTTTTTCCACTCATCGTGATGACCCTGAGATCCATGCAAGTTGTTGAGTGTACCAGTGGTTCGTTCATTTTTATGTCTGAGTGGTATTCCCTGGTATGAACGTACCACCTATTGAAGGTCATTTTGACTGTTTCCTGTTTTTAGCTATTAAAAATAACGCTGCTATGAACATTTGTGTACATTTTTTGGTACATGTGGACATAAATTTTCATTTCTCTGGGATAAATGTCCCGGGGAGTGATTGCTGGGTCATGTGGTAAGTATATGCTTAGTTTTGTAGGAGACTTCCAAACAACTTTTCAGAGTGGCTGTACCATTTTACAGTCCCACTACCAATATATAAGAGATCCAGTTTCTCAGCATTCTCACCAGTATTTGGTATTGTCACTATTTTTAATTATAGCTCTTCTAATAGGCATGGAGTTATATCTCATCAGGGTTTTAATTTGCATTTCTCTCCTGGCTAGTGGGGTTGAACTATCCCTTTCTATTTTATCATTTCATTAAAATTACTAGCTGTGACCTGCCAATTTGATTTTATCACCCACTAATTCGTCATGGCCAGCAGTTCAAACACTGCTGAAGTGGGATTATTCAATCAGTGGCTTAGCATCTATTATTCAGAAATCATCCCTTTAACTTCCAAATTCTCCTTTCACTTCCACAACACATGTTTCTGCAATTTTATGTGTAATCCAGATATCCTCTGGGGTCTCATGAAGACATCCTATTTGATGCTTTCCCATGGTTCCTCTGAATTTTCAGGAATATTCTGCTCTTATGGTTACTTCTGGTCTCTCTGAATATTTGCTCCACACTGAGGCATATCCAAATATGGACAGCCCTTGGCCTTGATTTCCTTCTTCGAAGCAACTATGACTATAAGGCTGGTGTGTGCAGCATTCCTTTTACCAAAGTTTTGTGGGTTAAGGGGAGGGGAAAAATCTATATTTTTTATGACACATCCTTGATCCTAAAAGCCCTCTGGGTGCCTTGGGAGATCCCCCACCCTGTGCTTTTCCTGGGTAGCCCAAAATTCCCACTTTCTCACTCTGTCCTCTTTTCCATTTTCTGATTCCCTCCTTCTTCTCTCCATTTTTCCCTTTGAGAAATACCAACTCCCCTCTTTCTCTCCAGCAGAACAGTGTACTTGTTCTCTGCTACCTTGGTGTTTGTTGAAAGGAGATTTCTGGGCCTTTCTCTGTACCACAAGCAACTGATGGAGATATTCCTCTGAAGCTGGTTCCCTTCCTCCGTGGACTTTTAGTGTTAGCTGTTAAGATAATACTACTTGTGTCTTTTGACAGGTTAGCCTGTTTTCTGTGTTTTCCTTTCATTTAAATGTTAAAGAATTATTTTTTTTCCTGAATGAATATCATCCCCCCTCCCTGCTTGTATATAGCTCAATGGAAAGCCCCGAGGTCGTGGATTTTGCCTGCCCCTGATCTGTATGTGAAATCTGCTCTCTGCACTAGTACTTGCCAATGCGCTTCAGTCCTTTATTTTCTACTCCAGTTGACTTAGTCTGTTGGGGCTGTTGTAGCAGGATATTATAGACTGAGTGGCTTATAAACAACAAAAATTTATCTCTCACTGTTCTGGAGGCTGAGAAGTCCAAGGTCAAGGCGCTGGCAGGTTCGATGTCTGGTCAGGACGTGCATCCTGTTTCATCGACAGCCGTTCTTCTCACTGTCCTCATATAGCAGAAGGGGCAAGGCGGCTCTGCAGGGTCTCTTTTACAAGGCACTAATTCCATTCATAAGGACTCTACTCTCATGACCTAATCACCTCCCAAAGTCCTCACCTCCTAATATCATCACCTTGGGGGTTAGGATTTCAGCATATGAGTTTTGGAGGGACACAAACATTCAGTCTATAGCACCAGTGCTCTTAGTTGATAAAATTCTTTGAAAAGTCATTCTGATACAAGATGCATCTACCAAAAAACAAATGAAGTTTTTCCTAAGGTTGTGAAATTTCAATCTCTGTGTCATGGTATTAGCCAGTGAAGAGGTAGGGGGCATACCTGGGATTAGGAAATGAAGAATAAAAGGACTATAGAAAAAATGAGGACACAGATTCTTTTCTTTTTTTTTTTCTTAAATCGATGTATAGTTGATTTACAGTGTTGTGTTAATTGGGACATGAATTCTTACTTCTTCATTTACTCCACCAAGATTTTTCTGAGTACCTATGCTATGTCCTGTGAGTGACACAGAGATGAATAAGCTGTGGTTCTTGTCCTCGGGGATCATACAGTCTGGTGGAGGACACAGACCTGAAAAATCAACCTAAAATATCGGCTAAATGAAATAAGGGCAACGAGAGAGGAAAGACCACAGACATCATGGAACAGGGATGAGCCTCCCTGTTGGGCTCTGTCAGATTTCCTAGAACCCATGAAAAATACATACATGACTGCTGTTTTAAGCCACTAAGCTTTTGGGTTGGATTTGTTACGGAGTAACTGGGACATACAGTGAAAAATCTCTCTCCCACCTCTAAGCCCCAGACCTCCCATTTCCTTCCCTGGAAGCCATCACTATTGCCAGTTTCTTGTGGAGATAAAAGCATATATGTACACATACATATTCTTTTATTTATTTTCACAAATGATAGTATATTATTACACTCTCTGCACTTTACTTTTTTCCCTTACTCTATCTTAGAGATTGTATCATACCAGTGCAAATACTGAACATTTAATCCTGAGAGTGAAATTTACATACAACTTTTATGTGTTTATCACTGTTCTAAGCACTTTACACATATTGACTCTGAGTCCTATGAGCAAAGTACTAGTAATTCCCTGTTTACAGATGAAGAAACTGAGGCACAGGCAGGTTAAATAAATCAAGGTCACACATCTAGTGAGTGCTAGAGCCGGGATCTGAATCCTAGCCATTTGCTTCCAAGTCCACTGTTTTTAATTTTTCTTATTAAAGGCTGTATAAGATTCTATTATATGGATGAATCATACAGTAATTAATACAATTGATTTACATTTATATTGTTTCAGCAGTTTGCTACTGCAAACTACTGTCCCTAATGTTTACAGATCCCAGGGCAAGAGTATAAATGGAGACTCACACACCAAGTGTCTAAATATTTAAGTTATAAAGCAAACTAACATACTGTTAAATAAAATATATTTTATCCTCCTGCATAAGAGATTCAATTTCATAATGTAATTTTAAAAATGTGACAAGTGATGGGTTTTGTATGAGTTAAAGTGGGCAAAATATCACAGATAATTGAATTTGATAAGTCTTATGCAGGTCTGGGTGTTCTATTGATGGTCTGGGAATGTTTAAAAGAAGAATACAATTAAGACATACTAATAAAAACATTTCTAATAAATTATTAGAAATTTATTCCACAAATTTTTTTCTGCTGTCACTTAAGCATAATTAGTGATTGTGTGGTTAACAAGACTTTTACAAAACTTGTGTTCTATAGATGGTAATGACCTAAACAAAAATTAAAATGTAATTGTATTCAAAGTGTACAAAATTTAAACATATAGGTGATTTCCGTTATTCAGGGTAGTTTTGTACTATAAAGTCGCCACCAATGCTGAATTAGTGAATATCAAACCCTTGCTCCAAGAAATAGAGTTAGGTTCCTGTAAGCCTATGGTCAGAACATTTTCATCAGCTGATCAACACATAAGCTTTTTTTTATGTGTGTTTCTGTTGAAAGACACCTTATTTAGTATATACTGTTGATTCATTCACATTGAATGCACACAACCAACAGCATAAAATGCCTGGACAAAGCTTATGTAACAAGTGCATTTTTCTCTGTAAGGAACATCACAGCTTTCTTACACTCAGGAACACTAGACAGCACTTCAGCACTCTGGTCCCGCCATTTTAAACTGTGAAATCACCAACAGAAATGAGAAAAACGAGGTACTAAATAGACTGGAAAAAGGACACATTTATAGTATAAGAGCGGAAATAAGAAGGCAGAGTGTTGCCTTATTTGGCTTCCGCTGGGAAGGTGTGTGTTGGGGGCTCAAATACTCCGGCACTCTGTGCATGTCTTCATATGACTACAAAATCGCTGTGAGCTTGATTTGGGGGTTAAAAATAAATGTTAGCAAGTAGGTAATTCTCAACTATGGTATCCATGAATAATGAGGATCAACTTTATTTTCATCAAAAAATGTGAATGCAATTAGGTAAAAAACAGAAAAATTAAATTTCATACATTTTTAAAAAATAAATAAATTTATTTATTTATTTATTTATTTTTGGCTGTGTTGGTTCTTCGTTACTGTGCGAGGTCTTTCTCTAGTTGCGGCAAGCGGGGGCCACTCTTCATCGCGGTGCGCGGGCCTCTCACTATCGCGGCCTCTTTTGTTGCGGAGCACAGGCTTCAGTAGTTGTGGCTCACGGGCCTAGTTGCTCCGCGGCATGTGGCATCTTCCCAGACCAGGGCTCGAACCCGTGTCCCCTGCATTGGCAGGCAGACTCTCAACCACTGTGTCACCAGGGAATCCCCCCATATATGTTTTAAACAAGATATTTTGTTCTAAAATAGTAACATTATCTAGTATTCTAAAGCAAAATACAAATAATTATTAATACATTTCAAAATTATAAATCAACATTTTAAAAAATAAAAATTTTTGTAGGTGTAATTGAATTCAATGAGTAATTTTATAAAAACTAAACTATTTGTAGTTCTGGCATTCAGCATCCATCTCGTGGCCAATGGAAAGAACCTGTATTTTGTTTCATAAGTGTTATGTCCAGACCTACACGTACACAAATTAAAGAATAATATGAGCTGTTTACTATTGCAAAATATTCCTTAGCTGCATATGCAACTGTTGGGGATACTGTGTTAATTTGTGAGCAATTCCTGCAGCTGCAGGAATTCCTGTGCTAATTTTTGGAGGCCCAGACTGGAACCGGAAAAGAAGCAAGAAAATGGGCACTTGGTACTCCTGGGAATCATCATTAAGCAAGAATCTATGAGAGAAAAAGTTCGAGTGACAGAAGAGCTTGGGTAAGTGTCTCTATCACTCCAATCATCCCCAAACACAGAAGCACATCATTTTTGGTGCTGTCAGCAGCACAGCCCACAAAGCTCCCGGGTACTGAGGTGCGGTCACCCTTTGCTTCCGGAACACAGAGCAGAGGAAGCCTGTGCTCAGAGTTTGCATGGTGTTTGTGTGTGGAGGGAAGTCCACTAAAGTGCCAGCTCCCCTTGCCTGGGTCTACTGCAAGGGACCACCACAAACAGTGATGCAAATGAATTAAAGCAAACAAAACCTGGGCAAGCGTCTGTGTAGGATAAATTCTCTCTGCTTTTTGAATCATTTTTGTAGTTTTCACCAATTTTCATTCATTTCTAACTTCTTTTTAATTTGCATAATTTCTAGAAAACTGCCCCCTTCTGCATACTGTATTTTTTTTATCCTCCTCCTTAAAGAATATGTGAAATTTCTATTTTCTTTTTAGTTAATTTGCTCATTTGAAAATTCATATTCTTTTTCTGTCTCTTTTATGCAATGTGTTACTCTTTGGCTTGGAGCCAAATTTCTAAGCTTCCTCCCAATGAAGCCTTATGAAAAGCCAATTACAAGCTTTACTGGGAAAGGAGTAACAATTTATAACAGGCAAGTAGAAAAAAGGTTTTTCTGTACCTCCAGAAAGGAATGTGGTAAATGTGTGCTTTCAGGCAAACCCCTCTTTTCTGATGAAGGTGTAGATATACTTATGAAGCACCTCAGGACTCAGGAGACCTGGGTCCAAGTGCTGGTACCATTATGTACTAGCCCTGGGCCCTTGGACGGTCACTTCATTCTCTGGGCTTCAATTTCCTCATCTAAAAAATGAAGATAGTAATTGAGATATCATGATCAACTCTCTGAAAGAATTTTGTAGGTGAGAAGTATTATATGAAGGGGAGTGGTTCAACTACTTTGGTTCATTTTTATAATTTTCCTGCACTATGCTAATTACTTCTCTGGAGTATTTTCTGAGCTAGTCTCAGTATTGTTCTATTTTTGTCATTCCATTGTTGCCCAATAAATGCTCCCAAGCTGAATATGAATTCTTCAAAAGAGGTTTCTGGACATGTTAAAGGGACAGGGTCATTTGGGGCATAGTGGTGATTGGTGGAAAAAACTGTCAGAGTCCTGAAATTAAAATCAGATGATATCTGGG
This sequence comes from Balaenoptera musculus, assembly GCF_009873245.2. Classification (NCBI taxonomy): domain Eukaryota; kingdom Metazoa; phylum Chordata; class Mammalia; order Artiodactyla; family Balaenopteridae; genus Balaenoptera; species Balaenoptera musculus. The sequence continues at coordinate 15,418,938 of NC_045797.1, forward strand.
ATTGATTGGAAAATGTTTGCCAGGAAGTTAGGGGAGGTTTCCAGATACAGAAGTGGGAGGGGAGGCAGGGAGTAGGACTCACCTACTTTATCACCATTTGTATTGCCATAACAAAATACCACAGACTGTGGCTTAAACAACAAAAATCAATTTTCTTCCAGTTGTGTACACTAGAAGTCCAAAACCAAGGTGTGGGTAGGTTTGGCTTCCTCTGAGGCCTCTCTCCTTGGCTTGTAGATGGCTGCCTTCTCACCATGTCCTCACATGGTCATCCTCTGTGCATGCACATCCCTGATGTCCCTCTGTGTGTCCATATTCCTTCTTCTTATAAGGACACAAGTCAGACTGAATTTGAGCCCCACCCTAATAACCTCATTTTAATTTAATCATCTCTTTTAAGGCCTTATATCCAAATACGGTTATATTCTGAGGTACTGGGGATCAGGACTTCAACATATGAATTTGGGGAGGAGACACATTCAGCCTATAACACCCATCAACATTTAAATCACATGTCAGTACAGGTGCCAAGTTCGGTCCAGGACAGGAACTCTGACTCCTAGCTCTCTTGTGAACTGATGCAAACATACGAATTTTTGTCCCCAAAGCACGGGCCAATACATGTTGTAACCAGTTGAGTAAACCAGGGCACCTTTACATGGGAATCCTAGTTTCACTTGCCATGGCTCATTCTTTCATTTGCTCATGTATTTATTCAATAAGCATTTCCTGGTGCTGGGCAGGGGCTGGGCAGCAGAACAGGTGCAGGATTTTCCAAGGCATCTTGACCTCTAACCTTGAGATGTTCATGGTCTGTAATGGGAAACAGACTCGTAAATAAATAGATATGATGATGTGTGATGGGTATAACAGGACAAATCTACACCAGATTCAGTGATGATGTGGGCTGGTCCACATGGCTGTGGGCACTTGAGCTGAGTCTGAAGGAATGTGTAATGCCACTAATAATAATAGCTGACATTTATGCAATCTTTTCTATGTGGCTAGCTTGGAGCTATATGTTTTAATTGTGTTATCTCAATAATAATAATCTCAACCACAACTACTACTGGGTTGTTGAGCCCTTATGACATCCTTGGGAGGGAGTATTATTACCCTCATTTTACTAATGAGGAAACAAAGACCTAGGGAGCTTGTTATGGACTGAATGTTTGTGTCCCCTGCAAAATACATCTGTTGAATCCCTAATACCCGATACATTGGTATTAGGAAGTGGGGCCTTTGGGAGGTAATTAGGTTTAGATGAGGCCATGAGGGTGGAGCTCTCATGATGGGGTTAGTGCTCTAATCTAAGAAGGGGAAGAGACATGAGAGCTCTCTCTTTCTCTCTCCACACGTGCACAGAGGAAAGGCTATGTGTGCACCAGTGAGAAGGTAGCTGTCTGCAAGCCAGGAAGAGGGCCCTCACCAAGAGCTGAAACTGCTGACACCTTGATTCTGAATTTCTCAGCTTCTAGAACAGTGGGAGATAAAAGTCTTTTGTTTAAGCCACCCAGTCTACCATGTTTTGTTATGGCAGCCCAAGCTGACTAAGATAGAACCGAAGGAACTTGCCCAGGGTCTCATGGTCCTGAGTGGAAGAGCAGTGATTTGAAGCTATGTTGGTATAAATCTCAACAGAATTGAGGCAGGGAGGAGCAAGGAAAGATGCAAAGAGGGATGGAGGAGGCTGTCCAGATAAGACATCATGAGGGTCAGACTCACAGAGTGGACGTGGGGATAAAAAACTGGAGAATTTGAGAGTTAATCACCGCAGAAAATAAGCAGTAGTGGATGTGATGTAGCGGGTGACAGAGAGAGGTCTCCGGCTGGTTTGGGTGATGTAGTGACATTAATAGAAATAACTAAGGCTATGTCCTAGGCTCTGTGCTAAATGTCCCTCCCTGTGTATCCAGAGCCTCACCCAGCTTGATTACTTTTTCATAACATTTACCGTACCACCTGACATATGTACGTATATATTGAATACATATATATATTCAATAAATAGTCAGGACTATAACTTAGTCAAGTTGGCACATCAAAAAAACCATCACAGAAGTCAGGCAGCCTGGCCTTAGAGAACACCTAGTTCCCTGCGACCTGCATGACCGGCTCGCCCAGTGTAAGAGGTCCAAGAACGTCCCAGGGTCTCCGCGAGAAATATGGAAGTTCCCTGAAGGACTGGCTGATATGTTTGCAGAGGTGAGGGTGTCACCACGGCAGGGGTGAACTGACCCTGTGAAGAAGGCCCCAGGGAAGGCTGCCCAAGCCAGAGATTTAAGAAAAGTGGCAGTCAGATGTCAGGTAACCTGCAAAATCAGGAGGTCAGCCAGGAAAACAGGCTCTGAGTTACACCAGTGTCAGATGCTTCAGTGACAGGTGAACTGGGCCTTGGACCTCCTCGGGGGGAAAAGGAAAAGAGAAGGAACCACCCCGGACTGAGCATTTCTCCCCGGGGTGGTGGGGGAGAGTTGAATGAAGCCCTAGGAGACTGCTTTGAGCAGGAAGAGACTGAATTACCTTTAATTGTTTCACCCACTCCCTGTATGCCGGAGTGGGCTCCCAAGCACTCCCAGAGGAATAAAGCAAGCTGCGTCCCCCCACCCCCCCAAATATGGGTCGCATATTGCCCAGACACATACGATGTAAAAGTCTCTCCCATATGCTTTGTCTTTCTCCTGTCCTGATGTCTGTATGTTTTCTATGAATGGGGTGTAGTAGTTATCACAGCCCCAATATGATGACTTTCTGGGTGACTGCATTAATAATGATTTTTTTAAAAAAATTTTATTTATTTATTTATTTATGGCTGTGTTGGGTCTTCGTTTCTGTGTGAGGGCTTTCTCTAGTTGCGGCAAGCGGGGGCCACTCTTCATTGCAGTGCGCGGGCCTCTCACTATCGTGGCCTCTCTTGTTGCGGAGCACAGGCTCCAGACGCGCAGGCTCAGTAGTTGTGGCTCACGGGCCTAGTTGCTCCGCGGCATGTGGGATCTTCCCAGACCAGGGCTCGAACCCGCGTCCCCCGCATTAGTAGGCAGATTCTCAACCACTGCGCCACCAGGGAAGCCCATTAATAATGATTTTTAGAGAAAGGTAGTGTTGCACGTTGGGTTTCCAGGGAAGCAGACTCTGAGATGGTTTAATGTGCAGGATGTTTCTTAAGGAGTGCCCTAGGATTACCTCCTGTCAAAGGGGAGGAAAGAAGTGAGATTGGGCAGAGGGAAAAGTCAAGCTGTGACAGTCTCAGTCCTCCTGACACCCCAAGTGGCCTCTGGAGCTAGAGTTGTCCCGAGATGGGCTGAGACGGCCATTGGAGGTGCTCAGACAATACTGAGGGACCGGACCTCTGTCTGCCGGCAGTGCTCTCAGCCAGCTAGGGCAGCAAGCCCTCCCTTGAAGGGTCATCTGGGCTGTGCCTCACAGTGTCCATCCCAGGGGACTTAGGGTAAGAATGTCTTAGGGTTGGAACTTGACTGCTGCCAGCAGCCCCCCAGGAACTCTGAGTTCCACCCCCACCCCCAGCCCCTTCAGCTTTCATGACCCCTCTGCTTCCCCTGTGGGTCTGGTCTGCTCTCTCCTGGGTACCACCTGGATCACCCTCACGTTTTCCTTCTGACCAAGTTCTGAAGGAGCTACTCGCATTGGCTTAGGTCTGGGATTCCCAAACTCTTCTGTGGAACACTGGTTCCAGAGATGTTAGTACGACCTTCAAAAGCTGGGTGATATGTACACACGGGTTCATACTCTTCCCCCTTCTTTTGTGTATGTTTTAAAAAAATCTTCATAATAATAATAATATAAACAAATATATCTCCTTCTTAAAGAAAATGTGAGCTGGTAATGAGAGGAGGTATAGTGAAGCAGGTGAAAGTTTGGATTCTGAAGTTAGAGTATGTGAGTTTGAATCTAACATCTACTAGATGCAGTGACTTGGGCAAGTGACTTAACCTCTCTATGCTGTGCTCTGCTTCCCTGAACAAGAGCGGGTGGTTCTTGACAGATGGGGACACTGTCCATGTCTGTGCAGTTATTTTATGGAAAAATATCAAGTATGAAGCCCAGAATGTATTTTTTTAAAGTTGTACATGTGTGTATACAAGGACCAACTGGAGAAAATAATTTTATTGATGCCTCATTTCTGGGAGACTGTAAAATATATTTCTCTCTGTAGACGTACCTCTGTCCTTGGACTAAGCGTGTCCATACAGACTTGGAAAGAAGCTCACCCTTGGGCTGGAATTCTGGGCTACAAGGAAGTTCCACAGGGTTCTTAGGAAGAAGGAAAGCAGATCTCTGAGCCCCTGGAGAGGATGGCTTATGGCTTGCAGGTTAGAGGGGATTCGGGCAGAGATTCTCACTCACCAAGGCTACTAACATTGGTCTGTGAGGCCAGGCTGCATATTGATTGCCATTCATGTGGCAAAAAGAATCTGCAATTCTGGGAAACAACAGACCTTTGGTAAGGAATGAAGAAGCAAGGACGAGAAGCCTCCCCCCTCCATCGTGAAAGTATCAGTTGCCAGATGCCAGGGAGGTGTTCAAAGGCTGGTGAGGTCTCAGGGGCCAAATGGGGGTCACGGCAGAGGACAGCAGAGAGGCAGTGGCTGGGGATGCTGGTAGCACACTACATCTCTTGGAAGGGACCAGCCACTCGGGGCCACTGCTCCTAACAGACAAGTCAGAGTCATAGGCGTGATAAGCCCCACGGTTTCCTCAGCCCTGATTTTCTCCCCTGTACTATTCCCTGCAGAATTATTTATGATCATGAAAAATAGCAGGCAGGCCCGGTTCTGGAGAGTTCTGTAGCCGCCGGGAAGAATGAGGAGGTCGTTAGGTTTTGAAGTGGAGGCATGCTCCCAACTGGTCAAGCCACGGAGTGAGTGCTCAAGAAGCATTCAGTCAAAAAAAAAATCATTAAAATTAAATGAATTATAAAAGTTGTGCTTGGTATTAAAAAAAATCAGCAGTACAGAAGCATAGAGAGTAAAAACGGATGTCGCTCCACAGAAGTCACCAGTCTGATGTGAACATAAAGAACTTCCAGAACATAAAGATCTTCCTCATTTGTTCATTCGTTCCAAGGGCCACATAACTTTTCATTGTAAGGATTGCTTGAGATTTTTTATCGTTCTAATGCTTCAGTGAGTCCAGCTTGGTGATTCCCAAACTGTGGTGTGTGTGTGTGTGTGTGTGTGTGTGTGTGTATTTGCACATATGTGTCAATATTTCCTTTGGACAGATTCCTACAGTGGAATCTGTCCGAAGGGTAGAACTAGGTCAAAGGGCATGCATATTTTAAATGGTGCTGAATGGCCTTACACAAAGCCTTTACATTCCTACTGGATGTTGCATGCTTTTACTTTTGCCAATTTAAGAGGTGAAAAATGTACTTAGTTGTTTTATTTTGCTTTGTTAAAGGAATATTTTATTTTATCTTTTAACTCATGGTAAAATATACGTTACAAAATTTACCATTTTAATCGTTTTTGAGTGTACAGTTCCGTGAAATTAAGTACATTCTTACTGCTGTGCAACCGTGACCACCATCCTTCACCAGAAGTAATTTGCTTTTATTTAATAAGTTAATGAGGTGCTTGTCATTTATCTATTGACTTTTGTATTTTTCTTTCTCTCTCTTTCCTCCCTCCCTCCTTCTCTTTCTTTCTTCAGCCTCTTTATGATCTTTGCAGATTTTCTAACCAGACTTATGTCCTTTTATCTTTCTTGCCTTTTTAAAAATAATGCACTTTTCTATATTATGGGTATCATCTCATTTGAGTTTTATATCCTTTGCTTGGCTTCTTCTACATTACATTAGTTCTAATCTTCACATCTTTGCAAGACAAGTATTATTAGTCCCATTTTGCAGATGAAGAAGCTAAAGTTTACTGAGGTTCCATGAGGTTACTTGATTTGCCAAAGGTCACACAGGTAATAAGTGGCAGAGATGAGGTGGGACTCTAGATCGGTTGGGCTTTTTCACAGTTTTGGACTAAAGGGAAACTGTCTGAGGCAATAAGACTCTGCTAAGGGTGGGCAAGACTAGCAGGGGGTCTGGAAAGGCCAGGGGGAGCTCAAGAGACTTCAGGGGGAGGCTGGGGTAAAGGAGTTTCGGGGGATCTAGAAGAAGTTGGTGTTCCTAAGCATGGAGAAAACGAGAGACAGCCTCCCCTCTTCCCCTACTGCTCTTGCTGCATGAAGGATCATCAGAGCACTTTTGAATTGGGGTTCTTGTGGCTGCAGAGTAGAGGCCAGAGGGTGTGGTCTGGAGGCCCTTTCTGGGTGCTGATTCTGGGAAGTTTCTTGCTCTCCCTCCCACATCCAAGTCACACCCAGTGTGGTAGGTTTCACTTCCTTGATGTCACTTCACTTTTCTTCGTCCCCAGCCAGAGCCTGATCTGGGTCCCCATCGTCTCTCCTAACTGGTCTTACCACTTCCACTCTCGCTCCCTCCAATCCCCCCTCCCCGCTGTAGCCCCAGGGATCCTTCTAAAGTGCACATTTGATTGTGCAACTCCTCTGCTTGGGACTCTTGGGTGCTCAACAGTGCCTTGCGGATGGGGGCCAACTCTGCCCAGCGTGCAGGCCCTTCACCTGCTAGTGTTTGTTATCTCCCCGTCTCCCCATCACCTGCTTCCATTGATGGGTCCACCAGGCTGAATTCCATGAACTAGCTCACTCTCACTCACACCTCAGGCCTTTGCCTGCACCATTCCCTCTCCCTGGAATGCTGTTCTCCTGCTAACTCCTACTCAAATTGTAGGTCTCTGTTGAGATAACATTCCACTGGGAGGCTCTCCCTGGAAAGAGGGCTTGGTTATGGGTGGCCATGGTCCTTTGTTGCACACGTTCCACCATCTTGTAATTTTCTTTTTGTCGGTCTGTCTCTTGATCTTGGCTGCACATAGCATCACCAGGGCTGCTTTTAAAATACTGATGCTGGGGGAATTCCCTGGCAATCCAGTGGTTAGGACTCCGCACTTTCACTGCTGAGGGCGTGGGTTCAATCCCTGGTCAGGGAACTAAGATCCCACAAGCTGCGCGGCAAGGCCACCCCCCCAAAAAAAAAACTGATGCTGGGGCCACAGTACCCCAGAAGGTTGCCAGGTAACTAACCAGCAGTGGGCCTGGGCCTCAGGAGATTTGGAAGTCCCCCAGGTTGAGTCTGATGAGCATCCTGGGATGAGAGCAGCAGTCCATGGGGCCAGGGGGCCTGTATGTTAGAGTCAGCATTCTAGACCCCTCACTTGGCACCGAAATGCTCATGTATTTAGTAAGTGTGTTGAAGAAATGAACGTAGCAGTTTCTAGAAGGGATGCAGGAACCATCGGGGACAAAAATATCAATATAATGCACACCAAACATACATTGGGTAGCAAGTTAGAGCTTTTGAAAGGTTCTAAAGAACAATCAGTCACCTGTCATATAAAAATGCACCAATCATTTAGGTCACTTTAAAAAAAGTTTGTAGTTTTGTTTAGTGAAACTGACACATTTAGACTGTTGTCACTTGTGTGTGACTGGTTCCCCTTTGGAAGCCTTCTCTCCTCCCCAGGGCCCCTTGAAGCCAAATGCTGTACTATCAGAGACCCCAAAATCCACCTCCCTAGGATTGGTGTGTAATTTAAATTTTCCTGAAATTTTCCTAAATTTTAAAATTTTCCTGAAATATACTAAATTTTCCTGAAATTTTCATTAGTTATGGACAATAAAACATCATAAAAACTCAATGGCCAACATCTCCGCTTTCTTTTTCCCCCCAATAGCCTTCTCCAGTTTCCTTTGTCTCTAGTCTCTCTGTCTTTCCTCCCCTCTCTGAAAAAAAATTTCTCTCCAATGTCTGGCAATTCAGCTATTTGCCTCTGCTTGCATAGTCCACAGAGTAGGCCACAGCCAGAAGCTAGCTGAGCAGTGACCATTCACAGTGTCTCCAGTGCTCTCCCAGGAGGCCTCAGTCCATCCTGATTTACCATTAAGCCCCTTCTGTCAAAAATCATTCATACCTGGCACCTAAGTTGTGCCCGGTTTCCAGGAGCAAGGTACCATTCACCTCAGCACCGTGTCACCCACGCGGATGTGGGGAGGGGAGAGGCTGGAGAGGGGGAGGAGGGGCGGAGAATGGAAATGTGCCAACAATGGGAAACCTTCTCCCTACGCCAGGTCTGATGTAAGACCAGTAGAAGCACAAGGGATGGTTAGGGGAGGTGGTTGAAGTGGCCCCAAGCAGAACTGCAGTTATCAACACCCTTCAGGCAAAGACCACCAGAGACACACCTGAAGTTGAATTAGTTGGATTTATTGCTCTTTGCAACCAGGAAGAACGCATACCTTGGGGAACTGTGGGGCATCTCAGTAAGAGGGTGTTGGGAGGGCTTGTTATAGGATTTGGCTTGTGTTGTTAGGTGATCTGGGGGGAAGTTCAAGGAAGCAGGGCTTTGCTCTAGATTAAATGTTTTCAGGAAGTGGTTGTAATTCTGACTGAGCATCTATGTGAGTTTGCTACGGCTGTCATAACAAAAATACCACAGACTGGGTGGCTTAAACAACAGAAGTTAATTTTCTCAAGTTCTGGAGGCCAGAAGTCCAAAGTCAAGGTGTTGGCAGATTTAGTTTCTCCTGAGCCCTCTTTCCTTGGCTCGCAGATGGTCACCTTCTTGCTGTGTCCTAACATGGTCATCCCTCCAAATCTGAGGGCCCCTGTGTGTCCAATTTTCCTTTTCTTATAAGGACAGCAGTCAGATTAGATTAGGACCCACCATAACAGCCTCATTTAATATAATCACTTCTTAAAGACCCTATCTTCAAATATAGTCATCTCCTGAGATACAGGGGTATGGGCTTCAACATATGAATTTTGTGGGGACACAGTTCAGCCCGTAACAGCATCTTAATACATCTTGTCTATAAGGTGGGGGGAATGATGGAGGCTAGAGCTGGGACTGGTAAAGAAGCAGCAGTCACTCATTAGTCAGGATAGGGGGTGTTTAGTCCTTTTTGTGGTTTGGATAATGTTCATGTTTTGTCTGTGCTGTGACATGATCATGGAGTGGCCTTGTTTTTGTCTTTATCCATCATAGTCACAGAGTGGCCTTGGCAGATGTTGATATTCTGTGAATTATTTATGTTCAGCAGGACAACACCACAACCTGGCTGTGGATATTGCCAACCAAGTCCTCACTGATAGAGCCAGGTCAGTTCCTGGCTGTCAGGGGATGTTTCTTCTTTCTCAAGATCTGTGTACTGACTAAGCCAATGCAGCTTTGGGATGATTGCCACCCTTTCTCACTTAGAAATTCTGGTGCCAACCTTGGGTGACCAAGGGAGTGTGGCAAAACTCTAGTCCCCTTCCAGGAATGCATGGAGTCTGAAGACCTAGAAGTGTAGGAAATCCATTTTCAGCTGCCCACTTCGAAAACACACCCTGATGGTGAAGCACCACGCTGGAACTCCTGGGAATTCCTTGGCACCCTGCTTCACCTGGTGTATTTGTTTTCGGTTGTTGTGTAACAAATCACCTTTAACTCAGTGGCTTAACACAGCACACATTTATTATCTTTCAGTTTCTCTGGGTCAGGAGTTCAGGCATAGCTTAACCGGATCCTCTGCTTAGGGTAACAAAAGGCTGCAATCAAGGAGTTTCCCAGGACTGGGTTCTCAGCAGAGGCTCCACTGGGGAAGGATCTGTTTCTGAGCTCTTGCAGGTTGTTGGCAGAATTCATTTCTTCATGGCTGTAGGACTCATGGCAACTTGTTTTTCAAAGACAGCAATGGAGAGAGACTCTAGCAAGCTTGGCACGCCATGGACATTCCATCCCTCTTGCCACATTCCATTGGTTAGAAGCAAGTCCCAGGTCCCGCTCACACTCAAGGACAGGGGGTTAAACAGAAGTATGAATACCAGGAGGCAGCTGTTTTGATCACTTTGGGAAACCTGCGGTGTGGTAAGTGACTCAGGACTTGGATGACTGCAGGCTGGCCAAGCCAGGCAGGGCAAAGGCACAGAGGTGCAGCAGAAGCCACAGCAAATCCTCTGTGTATCCTGAAAGCTTTGCTTTTGAGGAAAGATCTGATTTTGGGGAAAGAGCAAAAAGATATCCAGGGCATAATTTCCTCAGGTGACTGCTATGAAGGGACCAAGACTCACAGGTTGGTGTAAATTCAGGAAGCCATGGGTAAGGGCACAAAGGAAGAAATTAAGAGTAGGTGGACAGAAGGAGGGTTTCCGGGGTATCAACTGTACATGAAGGAGAAACAGAAGGAGGAGGGAAAGGATTAGAAACATCCAGGTCTTTGGCAGTGGGATGTGAGAGGTATGGACCAAGAACAATACTCAAGTGGGGGAGTTGAACCTGATACAGAAACTCTGTGGATAGGCAGAGAGGAGGCTACAGGGACCTTTAGCATCTCCTTTCTGACCATGAAAGGGAAGCAAGGAAGACTTTCAGCCTAGATGTCTTTAGAAAACAAGTGAGGACCAGGCCATGCCCACCTGCCTGTCACCAGGTCTGGGGAAGCGCCCTGGAGTGATAGGGGACAATGTATGTAGGGTAGATGTGATTCTACTGAATGTTTGGACACTGAGTGTCTTATAGAATAAACCTTTCTTAATGATGGGTCTGACTAAGGCAGGAAGCTCCACCTGAAAAATGTTAGAACCAAACCAAACAAAGTTATCCATATACTAGACATTTCAAACTCAGTGTCTGACTGTATTCTGGGCCTTGAAATAAATCCCAGCAAATTTAAAATATTTGAAATTATATAGAGTATAATTATAATGGAGCTAGATTAGAAATCAATAACAACAAAATATCTAGGAAAAATCCATAACTTGGAAGTCAAGTAACATACTGCTAAGTTATCCATGTTCAAAGAAAAAAAAAATCACCAGGGAAATTAGAAAGTACTCCCAACAGAATGATAATGAAAATAAATCTTTTCAAAATCTGTGTGATGCAGCTAAAGCAGTGCTTTGAGGGAAATTTATAGTTGTAAATATTTATATTAGAAAAGAAGAAAGTTTAAAAGTCAGTGATGTAAGGTTCCACCTTAAGAAGCTAGAAAAAGAAGAGCAAAGTAAATCCAAAGTAGAAGGAAGGAAATAATAAAGGTAAGAGTAGAAATCAAAGGAACAGAAAAGAGTAAGAAGACTAACAAGTTCAGTCATGTCTTCTGACACATTATTCCTCCCCCTCTTCCCCCTAGCCACAGCTGATTGGATGAGAATTCATCTGGAGTGGGGGAAAGAGTATGAAATAATAGGTAATTACTTCCTTTTGAGTTCTTGATGCTTGTATCTCACAACCAGAGAGAACTTCTTTTGCCAGTAGGTGGCAGCGCTGGCACCTTGAAAACCCGGACAGGCTGCCTTCTGGGTCGGCTGGGGACCAATGATTGCCGCCGGGCTGAAACGAAGGAGTCATTTCAAGACAGGAGAGAGAGTCAACTCCAGAAAGCAAATCCTCACTCGAATTTAGAACAGGGAAAAGTTTGAGATCTCTCTCTCAATCCGCCTCTCCCTCTCTCCCCCTCTCCCTCCTTCTGTCTCTCCCTCCCTCCCTCCCTCCCTCCCTCCCTCCCTCTCTCTCTCTCTCTCTCTCACACACACACACACAAATCTGGAAAACCTGAATGAAAGCTTGAAAAACTTGCCTTTTAAAAACCTGGGGTTCTTAACTGGAAGTACTGCTGATGGGCACCGGAGGCTCAGAAAACTCCTCCCACTGTGAGCAAATCGCCACCCCCGCCCCCACCTCCCCGAGATCCTCCAAAGTTTACATCAGATCCCCAAAATGGACGGGGACTTAAAACAATTAAGATACCCTGCCTACGAATGCTCCGTTAAACACCACTCAGAAGTTAATCGGGCAGGAGTCTGGGCTGTAAAGGGAGGTGGTGGAGTGCACCCAGGCCTTGGGTGGGAGGTGGGAGAGGCCGAGCACACCCAGTTGCTTTTATAACTTTTTCTTCCTGAAGGGTCACTGCTGTAAAAAACCCCTTGGGGAGTTTAGAGCGGAAAGAGAGCGACCACTTTTTGCAGACCTATTATGTGCGTCCTAAATGTCCTCATTTAATCTTTGCAGTAATCCTTCGAGTTCGCTGTTAATCCTTCCTATTACTCTCCCAAATCCCTTAAGAGGGCACTTACTTAATGGACTGCCGGCTTTCGTGGTTCCGGGTTTTAACTGAATGCACACACTGACTAGTTCCCTCTTTTACAGACAAAACTTCCCTGCGATTGCCTTTGTTTACATGAACTTGCCTTTAAAAATAGCCTTTCATTTATTTCTTTGGTCTATTTCTTTCCATCAAGAGCCATCCTCAGAATTGGCAGCGTGAACGCAGAAGTAAGGGCAGGAGCTAGTACGATTTTCGGTTGAATTTAGAAGACAGTCCTGGAGCCTCACTTTTCCCTTCTGGCCGGCTCACGGGGTGGCCGGCGGCCGGGGCAGGGTTTGGGCGGGAGGACCGGGGCCGGGGATCCCGCGGCTGCCTCTGCGCGGGGCAGACGGGCGGCGGAGGGGTTGGGCGGGGTCGGGGTTCGGCCTCACGTGGCCGCCGCCTCCGGGCTGGCGGGTGAGCCCCGCCCGGAGGCGGTCGCGCTAACCGCGGAGAGAGCCGGCGAGAGGCGCGGGGAAGTGGGCGAGCGCCCCCGGGCCCTCGAGCCCGGCGCGCCATGGCAGGCGCCGAGCGAGTACGCAGCCCCGCGGCCGCCGGCTAGCCGAGCCGGGAGGCCACTGTTGGGTCCCTCCTTCCCTCTGCGCCCCAGGCCTCGGAGCCACCGAGAGGAGGATGAGTCCCTGGAGCTGGTTCCTGCTGCCGACCCTCCGCCTCCTGCCCGCGAGCGCAGCCCCTCCGCACGGCGCGCCCGCCTCCGCCAACTGCAAGCACAAGCCCCAAGTAAGGCGCGCAGCGGGCGCGGGCGCGGCGGCCTCCCGGCATCTCCTGGAGGTGGTTACCTTCCCAACCGCATTGAGCCCCGTGCTCTTGGACCCCGAGCCGACTCAGCGGGCCCGGCTCCCACCTTGCACGGCGGCGCCTCCTAGCTCGCGCTTCCCGCCGAGCCCCCGGGTTCCCCTTTCCGGCGGGGGCGCAGAACTCCGGCCACACGAGACCCTGTCCCCCAGCCCTCGCCATTCGTCAGCCGAAGGGAGTCCCGGGCCGGGTCTCCCGGGTCTCGCCAGCCTGCTTCGCTGGCGTTTGAGGGACGAATCCGCGAAGACCCAGTGGGCCCGGGACTTGGGCACATTTACTTTGAATTTTGTTCTGCCTGCTCGTCCCTAGCGTTTCATTTCTGCTCGTTTCGAAATGGTAATAGCCCCCAGCAGCTGCTTGATTTAACCTTCGTCTATTCAGTGCCTGAGTTAGGAGGAATGTGGGGGGAGCTGAAGCCATCCCCCTTGTTTTACTGATGTGGGAAACTGAGGCTCAGAGAGGGACTTTTGTGCTCCAGGTTACAGAGCGCGTTCGTGGAGAGAGAGACCAGGTCTGACAGCCTAGCGTTCACGCACCCGGCGCCTCCTTGGATCTTCGCATCAGCGTTTTGGGGTGAGGGGAGCCGAGGTGAGAGAGCCCCAGTGACCTGCCCGTGTCCACCCAGCCCTATAGGAACAGAAGCCGAACGGAAACCCGGCAGGTCTGGCGTCTCCGGGGCTGAACCTCTTTCGAGAAGAGCATTTCCATTTCCTGATCAATTTTCCTACGCTCGGAATTTTCTGCAGGTCTGAAGTCCCTCTTTCTGAGTTGCGTGGAAGTTGACTTTTGCGAGCTTGCATCGGTGGGTCCAAGCTCTGTGGATCCCTGGCGCTGGGGAGGGTGATCGTAGACTGAGCGCCCTCGGACGCCGGGTGCCGGAGTTCAGGGGTCTGCCCACCTTCGGTGACACCTGCGCAGCATCCAGGGCCGCGTCCACTTCCCTCCGTGGTTTTATTCATCGTCTTAACCACAGCAAGGGAGAAGGGGACCTCACTGAGCCGTTCCTGGCGCACAGGGCTGCCCGGGAAGCTGCACTGTGTTCCTAGGGCGCCCAGGGCTGCGGACGCGCGGAGGCCGAAGAGGGAAATCCTCACCAGGGATCGTTCCAAACTCTGCTGCGGGGTGGCAGCTGCGGGCTTGTTATACAAGGCAGAAGTCCATCCTTTCATATGAAAGCAGAGTGCCTTGCAGTTTTGCGAATCTATTACCAACTCGTAATAATATTATCGAGTGAGTCTTGATAAGGTCTCTGTTTCTCCCTTCTGTTGAATCTGTCTTCTTGGTCTTTCGTTCTGTCAGTTCTCATACTTTTTGGTCTCATAGTAAAACACTTGTGTGGGTTAACAGAAATATTAATAAAATGCAAGAATACTCAAGCACACATGCCATTGACTGTCGAAGGGTGATGTTATCTAGAGACTTGTAGCCTCTAGAAAATTCTGTTTGTACACTTGTGAGAGAATGAAAGAGGAAAATATCTTTGTATTATTATGAAAATAGCTCTGATCTTACAGACTGCTTGAAAGGGACTTGGGGACATTCACAAGTCCCTGGACCACACTTTGAGAATCAATGTTCTATTCTGTGGGCAAACTGCCTTGTCCTGTGTGGAGGTCAGAAGGTCAGTCACTGGCAGGGCTGTCTGCTTGACCTGCAGGCTGTAGAGGGCACTGTGGGTGGGTCCCCCAGGGGGTTGAGGTGTTGAGATTGTAGAGTGAGGCTCTGGAATCCAGCCTCCCATCCGGTGTGGCAGCTTCCTGTAGCTTTCTGGAAGGACTGTGGCTTGATAGCTGGCTTGGTTTTCAACTTTCGTTAATCATTAGAGAGGTCTTCTGAGCCGAAGTCCGCCACAGACAAGGCAGGCTTTACCCAGAGCAACACACAGGTTGAGTCTGTTCCTTATCAACACTCAAACACAATTCTGGAGTGTTCTACCATTTCTGCTAGCATCCTTTCAGATTTGCTGTTTCTTCACCCAGATATCCACATGCTTGCTCCCATACTTCCATCTAGGCTTTGCTCAAATTCTCTCTATGAGACCCTTCCCGATTACCTATTAAAGATTATGTCACCCCCCAATTCCCCGGCCACCCCGCCCTCCTCTCTGCTTTTCCGACTTTATTTTCCTGTGTAGCACTTAACCACCATCTGGTAAAAATGTTTGTTTATTGTCCCCCCCCCACGCCCCAATCTTCATAAGTGTAGGAATTTTTGTTTGCTGCTGCATCCCCAGTGCGTACAAGAGTGCCTGGCCATAGTAGATGCTAAATAAATATTTGTCGAATGAAGAGGGCAAACTAAAGCCAACTTACTTTAATATCATTCCAGCTGATCTGCTGAAGGGTCCTCTTGGAAAAGAGCAGTTATCTCAGGTCCAGGAGCTGGATGGGAAGAGCTGAGGGGGCCCGTGGCTTAGGGGTTTAGCCCACATGACACAAGCTGTCATTGTGCTACTTTGTTTCATTGTATGGATTACACGTGTGTTAAAATCTCCAGTGAGGTGATTCAGTCCGCAGAACTTCGTGTGTCTCTGTCATCCAGGGACATGTCTTTTTCTTTTAAAAGAAACCTGTTCATGGTGTTAAGTTTTTTTTTTCCTTTGAAATCATCAGAATGTTAAGATACATGGCTCCCTCTAGTAGCATGTAGGGGCCACAATTACAGTGAAAGGGGGGTGGTAGAGCCATTTTGGTTTTCTTTTATGGAGACAAATAGCCCTTCCCCTGAGGGTGTCGGTGTGAGACAGGGGCAGCTGCACCCCTAAGATCAGTGCAGCAGCCTAGGGGCTCACCTGTGGGCAAAGGCAAGGTAAGAGCTCCCTGATCAGAAGCCCTGAAGACTCCCCTTTCAGAAGGGCCAGGTGGAGAGGTGTCAGTAGCCAGAGTGGGAGACAGGGTACCCTCCTGGGTCAGAACAGAACTCCATGTATTGAAGAAGCTCCACAAGATAAGGATCATTTCTTTAAAACCACTTTAAAACCCCTGGCTTAAAAAAAAAAAAAAAAGTGGAAAAGCCCCCCACCCCCCCAAGCTGTGTTATCCCGAAAAGAGAGAACGGGAAAGGATGGCCCTCTGAGGAGTTAAAGATGTCAGTGTGGGTTCATCTGGGTAGGTCATTGAGGCCCAAGATGGGGAGCTGGACAGAGCCTCTCTAGATGTGGAGTCAGGTGGTCCTCCCGAGTGATGGTGCACCTAGCAGAGTACGAATTGAAAAAGATGTAAGTCTGAATCGCGAGGGATGTCTGTTGCATGCTAAGGCCACCTGATACGGTGTTTAAAACCTGGGGCTCAGGGGCCAGCCTGCCTGGCTTTAAATCCTGGATCCACTACTTAGCAGCTATGAGACCTTCAGTAGCATAATAAACATCTCAAGGCCTCGATGTCTCCGTCTGGAAACAGCCAGTGTCTTACTTAGGTGTGTATCCTACCTCTTCCTCTCTTCCCCATCTCGCCTATGTGGGCATCGGGCAGGCGTTCACCTGCACCATGCCACCAAAACCGTTCTTGTCTGGGTCGCCAGCGACCTCCGTGTCGCTCTATCCAGAGGGCAGTTGTCCACATCCTCGACTTATTTAGTCCCTCAACCACACCACTGGCTTACTGTCTCCTCCCCGAAGCTCTTCCTTCATTAGGCTTCCTGTTCTTCTGATTTTCCCTGCTACCTCACTGGCCACTTCTCTTTTTCTGGCTTCTCTTCTTTCCCTTGACTTCACAAGGTTGGACAATTTCTAGACCCATTCTCTCCTGTTTGCCCTTAGTCCCTTGGAGATCTCATCTAGTCCTATGGCTTTAAATAACATCGAAATGATGATAACCCCCAGATTTTCATCTGGGCCCCAGATCTCTCCCAGACTCCAGACTCATGCATCCGCCTAGCCACTC
This sequence comes from Balaenoptera musculus, assembly GCF_009873245.2. Taxonomy (NCBI): domain Eukaryota; kingdom Metazoa; phylum Chordata; class Mammalia; order Artiodactyla; family Balaenopteridae; genus Balaenoptera; species Balaenoptera musculus. Next base: position 15,435,797 of record NC_045797.1, read on the forward strand.
GACCTCCCCACTTGGATGTCTGCTTGACATTTCAACTCAACAGGACCAGCACCGAACTTCTGACCTTCTCTCGAATCCTGTTCCACCCCATCTTCTCCATCTGGGGTGATGGTAACTTCATCCTTTTTTTTTTTTTTTTTTTTTTTTTTTTATAAATTTATTTATTTATTTATTTTAGCTGTGTTGGGTCTTCATTTCTGTGCGAGGGCTTTCTCCAGTTGTGGCAAGTGGGGGCCACTCTTCATCACGGTGCGCGGGCCTCTCACTATCGCGGCCTCTCTTGTTGCGGAGCACAGGCTCCAGACGCGCAGGCTCAGTAGCTGTGGCTCACGGGCCCAGCTGCTCCGCGGCATGTGGGATCTTCCCAGACCAGGGCCCGAACCCGTGTCCCCTGCATTGGCAGGCAGATTCTCAACCACTGCGCCACCAGGGAAGCCCCATCCTTTTAATTAACCGATTCATCAGCAAATCCTGTTGGCTCTCGCTTCCAGAATACAGCCAGAATCTCATCTCTGATCACTTCTCATCAAGTCTGTCACTACTGCTCTGTTCTCTCACTTGGGTCATTTCGGTAACTTCCTAACTGACCTTCTTTCATCTGCCCTCATCTCTCAGTAGTCTGTTCATCACAGCTGCCAGAGTGATCCTGTCAACACATTAACTCAGCTCGTTTCACTTCTCTCATTAAAAACCTGCACCAGCTTCCATCCTACTCAGCATAAAAGCCTCCACCCTTCCAGGAGCTCGGGGGCCCTGTGCGGCCAGGCCTTGTTGACCTCTCTGACCTTTGCCTCCTGCCTGCCTCTTGAGCCGTCCAGCTGCAGTCATGCTGGCCTCTTTCCTGCTCCTCCAACACATTGAGGGCCTTTCTGCCCCAGGGTCTTTGCACTTGCTGGTGCCTCCTCTTGGAGGGATTGCTCTTCTCCCAGATAGTCCTGTACTTTGACCTCTTACCTCCTTCACGGCAAGGCTTAAATGACCTACTGGACATTCAGGGACTTCCCTGGTCACCCTATTTAAGACAACATCCCTCCTCCACCAGTACTTCCTGTTCCCCTTCTGCTTCTGTGTTCTCCTCAGCAGTTACCATTAACATACCGGAGGCAGAGACCCATACTTCATTCACTGCTGTATTCCTAGTGCCTCATGCCTAGAGCCGTGCCTGGCGCTTGGTGGGCACAGCATTAATAGTTGGGAAAGAAATGAGTGTTGAACAAAGGCAGCAGAACCATCCATGTGCAACGCTTGGGTGGTGCCTGGCACACAGCGAACAGTCAATATCAGCCAGCTGCTTTCAGCATCATTACTGTCAGTGCATGGCTAGATGCCAGAACATGAGTACTGTTTTTTAAAAAACCTGAGCAGACACTTCCCTGGTGGTGCAGTGGTTAAGACTCCACGCTCTCAATGCAGGGGGCCCGGGTTCAATCCCTGGTCAGGGAACTAGATCCCACATGCATGCCACAACTAAGAGTTCGCATGCCACAACTAAGAAGCCATCGAGCCGAAACTAAGGAGCCTGCGAGCTGCAACTAAGACCTGGTGCAGCCAAATAAATAAATATTAAAAAAAAATCATCAACCAAGAAATGTTCTTAGAAAAATATTATATATGAAAAAAAACCTGAGCAGTTTTCAGTGAAAAGATCACACAATAACCCTATTTCTAGACTCATACTGGTTGAAAAGACAACAATAACATAAATAAGAAACTAAGAATGGATACATGTAATTGAACAGACTTTGTTCCTGAAGAGAAGTGTAGGCGTTTTGAGGTAGGATGGGACATTAGGGACATTAAGTGTGTTGGGTGAAAACAAACCAAAACCAAACCAAAATGAAACACCCCCTCACCACTCCCCACCAACCCCACACTATGATCCTTCAGTATCGGTTTGGTTTTTCTTGGAATATATTTGTTTACTATCATGGTCTCCTGATAGATGACAATGAATCAGGTGCCCATGTGTTTAATAATAATAATATTTCAACTATTTGCCATGTCTCCAGTTGGAAACTGTGTAGAAGCCCTTTAGTAGATTGTGTGGAACTTGTGTGACCAGATGTATAGGTCAGTGGTCTCCAATCATATCATCATCCAGGACCCCTTTGATCACCAACACTTCCCACTAAAATGAACAAATAAAACAAACTAAACCTATGCTTGGAAGCCCACCTCTAGCAAACCAGTTGCATTTAAAGGTAATTATTCTGTTACCCATTTAAAATTAACCAAAGCCGAAACTGTCAACCTCAGCTTTTGATTGCTGTCTAACCAGTGTTTTTCTACCAGCTTGATCTAATTCTAACCAACAGTGAGACATTTGATTGCTTAATTAGCCTTTGGCAACCATTTTTCAGTAGACTACAGTTTCCATGTGGCTTTTTGAAGTGGTATTTAAATAACCCTGGGGACTCTCATTACTCCCTAAGAGGATGCCTGAGGACTGGCTGGAGACCCTGTACACCATTCATCTCTTAATACTAATTCAACCGTTAACAGGTTTTAAAAATTATTTAAAAAATGTATTCTTTCTCTCATTTGTTCAGTCATTTAACTTGTACTTGTCTAACTTGTTTATTACCATTACTTATGATAGGGGTTATTATCTGACTTTCACCACCTGAGTTCCATCCCTGGTTGGGGAACTAAGATCCCGCAAGCCATGTAGCACGGCAAAAAAAAAAAAAAAAAAAAAAAAAATCTCAGTGGGGTGGCTGAGACAGAAGCAGAATTGAGCATAATTTGTGCATTCTTGAAAAGCTGGGTGTGTGAGCAGAACTATGATTTGAATACTTTAAAAAACAAGGTCACAGGCTGGAGGCTAATGAGATATGCTCCGTCTGGTGTGCACGGTGTTTTGAGAAAATTGAGGTCTCATTTCCCAATTGGAAGATTTTATTTAACATCAGGATTTCTAGTTTCTTTGGAAAAGTCCCTTCTGGGGCACCAGGCCTGTTCCCCTGTGGCCAGCACTGCTGAGGCTGCTTAGCCAATGTCCTTTGTGGAGAGTTGTGGGCTTGTTGGCCCCTGACCTCCCCCTGCTGTTATGTCACCCCAGCCCACGTGTTTCCCTGCCTCTGCTCTCCTCTGAGTGGTCCCATGGTGTTTTTGTGAATGTGGCAGGGGGACAGGTGGAGAACAGCAGGCTGAAGAGAGTAGGGCCCCTGCTTCAGCCAGCTCCACCCTCATCGATCTTATATTTTGAGATTCTGTGTAATATTTCATTTGAGACCAGGTTCCTGCTGCTGAAACAATGACACAGAAGTGCAAATATAGTTGACCCTCATTATTTGTAGATTTCATGTTTGTGAATTTGCCAACTTGTTAAAATTGTTAACCCCAAGCTTGTGGTGCTTTCACGTTCTCGTGCAGATGTGCCCAGAACTGCGAAAAATTTGAGTGGCCGGATGCACAGGCTCCCAGCGGAGGTCGAATAAGTCAGTGCTCTGGCTTGTCTTTTCACCCCTCAAACTAGAAACAAGTAAACAAGTGTACTTTTTGTAGTTTACTTAGTGCCACATTATTTTTGCATTTTTGTGCTTCTTGGAGGTGATTTCACTGTTTAAAATGAATGAAGTGCTGTCTAGTGTTCCTAAGCACAGGAGGGCAGTGATGTGCCTTAGGGAGAAAATACATGAGTTAGATGAGCTTCATGCAGGCATGAGTTACGGTATTGTTGGCTGTGAGTTCAATGTTCACGAGTCAACAAAATATACTAAAGAAGGTGCTTTTCAATAGAAGCACCCATAAAACATGGTTATGTATTGCTCTGTTGACTAAAACGTTGTGACCAGAGGCTCGCAGGAACCTAACCCTGTGTTTCCCCTAGGAACAGTGGTTCAGTATCTGGTAATTTAGTGTTCACAGTGACTTTATAGAACATAACTATGACACATAATGAGAGCTGATTGTAAATTGAAACCCCACAATCCAGGAAAGCATGCTACTTAAAAGGCTGCTGAAATGAAGCCTTTGTAAGGAGAATGAATTCCAAATGTTCCTTCCTATAAAACCTGGATTTTCACATTTCTGGGTTGCTTGATGTGGGGCTTGCCTCATGCGTATATCTGACCTTTACGCTTGAACTCCTTGAGGGCTGCCCTGTGCGCTTCTTTGTACGGTAGCTCTTAATAAACAGGTGTTTCATAAATGCCCGCTCTTGAGACTGAGAGACACTCAGGGCCAAAGGGCAAAGTGGCTTGGCCTCAGGATGTAACCACTGCTCAGCCTATAAAACTGTTGGGAGAGATCGTGGAACTATCCAGTTCTCTGCTGCTGAACCAGAAGGCTTTTGTAAGAGAGAAATGCAGGACAATGCATGTCCTAAAGGGACAGGGGCAAACTGTGCAATCAGGGGCTTCTTAGGACTGCGGAGTCAATCTTGGCTGCGCATTGGAGTCACCAGGGAAGCTTTAAAAATATCACCTCTTATCTCACCTCCAGGGATCCCAATGTGATTGATCTGGGATGAGACCCAGAAATCGGACTTCTAGAAGCTTTGTAGGTGATTCCAAATGTGCAGCCAGAGTTGAGAGACTCTGCCTTTGGGGTTGTTGAATTTGAGGTCTGAAGAAGTAGAAACCACCAGGTGTGCCTGGGAGGTAACAGTGGGATTCTCAGGTGTCCCTTACCTGTGTCAGGTGCGTCCTTGTAGCCCCTTGAGAATCCCCTCTTTAACTCCTGTCCAGTTGCTAGAGCAGGCACGGGGCAAACTCAAAGCTGGTGATTGTATTGCTTTCTCATCTTTTTTTTTTTTTTTTTTGCAATATGAAGAAATTTATTGCTGTATTTTATCAGATGTAATTGGGGAAAAAAAGATGCTATAATGTAATTTGATCAGATTTAGTGCTCATTCCTAATCAAATTAATTTAAAATGAAAATAAAAGAATACTTTAATAGCATGATAGGACGAATATTCTTTTTTTTTTTTTTTTTTAAATTTAGATGTAGTATATTTGTCAATGTTTTTCTTTATGGCTCTTATAGTTTGTGTCTTATTTTATTTATTTATTTATTTATTTATGGCTGTGTTGGGTCTTCGTTTCTGTGCGAGGGCTTTCTCTAGTTGCGGCAAGTGAGGGCCACTCTTCATCGCGGTGCGCGGGCCTCTCACTATCGCGGCCTCTCTAGTTGCGGAGCACAGGCTCCAGACGCGCAGGCTCAGTAATTGTGGCTCACGGGCCTAGTTGCTCCGTGGCATGTGGGATCTTCCCAGACCAGGGTTCGAACCCGTGTCCCCTGCATTGGCAGGCAGATTCTCAACCACTGCGCCACCAGGGAAGCCCCCAGGACGAATATTCTTAATTATTAACTAATAACCAAATTTAAACAAGGAGGGAAAACTGTGGTGGGGTGGGGATGGTGGTGTGCTGAATTGGGCGATTGGGATTGACATGTATACACTGATTTGTATAAAATTGATGACTAATAAGAACCTGCAGTATAAACAAACAAACAAACAAACAAACAAACAAAATGCTTTCTCATCTTTAATCAACATTGCGATGAGAAAAGGGAAGGGATGCTGAAATTCAGTCTGCTTTGAGGACTCCTGCTCCTGGTAGGTGAATCCGCCTGGACTCAAAAGAAGTCTTAGCTCTATTTTGATCATTTTTCTCCTGCAGGGTGACTTGTCTCTCTAATTTACCTCTCAGGTTCCTGTCCCTCCATATCATGCCTTGATGTTGTCTCTTTTCCTTTTAGCAAAGTGAGTTGAATTCCTTCTTGTGGACCATAAAACGAGACCCACCGTCTTACTTCTTTGGCACGACCCATGTCCCGTACACCCGGGTTTGGGACTTCATCCCAGACAATTCCAAGGAGGCTTTTCAGCAAAGCAGCATTGTGTACTTTGAGCTGGACCTCACGGACCCTTCCACTATCTCGGCCCTCACCAGCTGTCAGATGCTTCCACGAGGTGAGAACCTCCAGGACGTGCTCCCCAGGGACATTTACTGCCGCCTTAAGCGCCACCTTGAGTACGTCAAGCTCATGATGCCCTCGTGGATGACGCCTGACCAGCATGGTAAGGGTCTCTACGCAGACTACCTGTTCAATGCCATCGCGGGCAACTGGGAGCGGAAGAGGCCCATCTGGGTGATGCTCATGGTCAACTCCCTGACCAAAGTGGACATCAAGTCCCGTGGGGCGCCCGTCTTAGACCTGTACCTTGCCCAGGAGGCTGAGCGGCTGAGGAAACAGACGGGGGCAGTGGAGAAGGTGGAAGAGCAGTGCCATCCATTGAATGGGTTGAACTTCTCACAGGTAAGACCCTCTTTGCATGTAGGACTTGGTGGCAGTTGATTGTGTGGCTGAACCTATTGAATTACAAGACTACAGGAAATAGACCAGAAGCACAGTTGACCTAACAATTGTCTTTGCTCAAGAAATTTATTCTACGGATGAAAAAATAAGCCTGTCAGTCACTTTTGTCACTTATCTGTGTATTATCAAGAAAGAAAACTTGTTTTTTCTTGTCATCCCAGCAAGTATTGCATGCTTTTGTTACTCATTTTAATTCAGGTCGTTGTTTAGGAAAGTGAAGGCCAGACTGGCTGTCACGGGGTGTGGCCTGGATCACAAATGATACCGGCCGTGGCTGTTTCAGGTAACATCAGTCCCTTTGAGATCATTGCTGTCTCTCTTCAGGACACTCGCCCCAGGACATTCCTTTCTAAGGCAGAGTTATGGTCCTGTACCCATCGTTTAGAGATCCTACCCCAGGGCATTAGAATTTAGGTTGATTTTCAAGAAGTTCTTCACTTCTCATAAGACAAGAAATACTTTATTAAAGTGCCATTATTTCAGTGAAGTTTCTTGTTGCTGTTGATGTTTTAAAGTGCCTTAGATACCTCTAGGGGCCAGTGGGAATTTTGCAACATGAAATAAGTATTCTTGTTTTGCAGATAGTCTCAGTGATTGGCTTGGGATGTTGGTGCGCAGAATAAAATCCAATCATCCAGGCCTTAGCAGATCTTGAAATACTGAAATTGGATTGTTATTTAAAGGTTTAAGGACACTCAACAGCATAAAAATGCCGTTCCTGAATTGATAATGAAATTTTTAGGGAATTTACCTTGCTAAAATTCTATAATATTAATAAATACTCAGATGCTAAAATATAGTATTTGTTTGGCATGTTGAGACTTATAGATAAGATAGGGAACCGCTAATTTTGTTGGTCTCCTAGGGGAGTTTTCTTGCATTGTTTTGGAAACCTGCAAAGCCAATATTCTAACTTTTTCAATGTCTGCATTTAATGCAAATGTTTTGAAAAAGAAAGGTGCTTTGATTTAAAGGCTCATTGATTTTGACCTTACAGATTTGAAATTTGTGAGCATTTTTAACTGAGCCAAAGCCTTCTTTCATACTTCCAGTTGCTGGGAGACAAAAGCTTGGAAGTAAAATACTAGCTTGAGCAAGATATCTTTGCATGCATGTGTGTATTATCTCTTAAGGTGATACATTTATGAGATATTTTAAGGACTGTAGTTATAGTATAGTTATACACTACGGTGTCATGTTGATTTCATGACATTCTTAAGGATCATATAGGTATTTAATATTTACAAACTAAATTTCTTATAAAACCTTTTTTAAATTGAAGTATAGTTGATTTACAATGTGTTAATTTCTGCTGTACAGCAAAGTGACTCAGGTATACATATACACCTTCTTTTTTATTCTTTTCCATTATGGTTTATCCCAGGACATTGAAAATAGTTCCCTGTGCTGTACAGTAGGACCTTGTTGTCCGTCCATTCTGTATGTAATTGTTTGCATATACTAACCCCAAACTCCCAGTCCATCCCTCCCCTCCCCACCTCACAACCTAAGTGTCAGCTCAGTGCATTTTAGCATATGCGTATACCCACTACGAGATCAAGACGTTGAACATTTCCATCACCTCAGAAAGTTAGTGTAAAGTTTTCATCGCAGCATAACTCTATAGAAAATTGCACCTGATGAATTTTCACAAACACAGGCCATGTGCCCCATACCCAGGGCAGGAAACAGAACAGCTCCAGCTCCCCAGAAGCCCTTCAGTCCTACCCCCATCCCCACCCCAAGGATCGGCACTGTCCTGAAAATCTTTGAGCATAAATTAGTTTGACATTTCTAGAACGTCACATAAATGCAGTCATCCAGTATGCTTCTTTGGTGCTTGGCTTCTTTCCCTCAGCGTTACCTTTGTGATTCATTCATGTTGCTATGTATAGTTGTCCATGGACCGTTCTCATTGCTGTGTAGAATTGTAGAATTCCATCCGAGTTTTAGGGTGTTGGTTGATGGAGTCTCCTTTCTCGGTAAGCAAGATCATTTGTACTCATTTTGATAAAAGACGAAACCTAACTCATTCCCTAGGGCCCCTGTTTTCTGCTCATTTGAGGGGTGGTTGGTTCCTTCCTCTTTGTTCTGTAGCAATCCTTTCTGTAGTTCTTCTTCCTTTTTTTTTTTTTTTTTCTGCCCACGTGCCCGGTCAGGGCCCATCTCTGGGGACTCTAAACGGCTATGGCTGCCCCTTCTGGTGGAACTGGCCTGGGTCAGCTTCTCTCCATTGATTTAGATGGTCTTTGTTTTTAGCATATCACCATCAAACACACACACACACACACACACACACACACACACACACACACTCTCTCTCTCTCTCTCTCTCTCTCTGTTTCTGGACTTTCCATTTTGTTTCATTGTACTGTTTGCATATTTCTGTGTCAATATGACATTCATTCATTTTATGCTATATTAAAAAATGGATAATGATGTTGCTTTCCTTAATGATTCTTAAAACCATTTTGATTAAGATTTTGTTAATTTCTAGATCAATTTGGGAAGAACTGAGACTTTTCCTCACATTAAGTCCTGTAATCCAGGAGCATGTTATCCTTTCCATTCAGTTTAGTCCTCTTTTTTATTTTGTAGTGTTCTTGATCAGATTTTGCTCAATTCATAAGTTTATTCATTGTTTTTAATATAAACTTTGTTGGTGTAAAGACTCTTTTCTCATATTTTCCAGCTGGTTACTAATTTTTATATATTAATTTAACCACTTAATTGAAATCTTGTATGCTAACAATGCTAGTTGATTCTCTTGTTTTCTTAGTGTTCAGACATATCATGGATAAATAACTATTTTGTGTCCATCTTTCCCCAGTTTGTCTCATTTCTTTTTCTTGCCCTAATGTGTTGGCTAGGATGCCTAAAACAGCATTAAGTAGTAGTGGGAAGGTCAGGCACCCTTCCTTTCCCTAACTTGAATGAGAAAGCTTTTGATAGTTCACCATTAAACATGGTGCTGCTAGTTGATTAGTATTTATGATGTGAATGAAACATACTTGAATTTCTGTTTTGCTGGGACTTTTATCAGAAGCAGTTGTTGAGTTTCATCAAGATCTTTTTTCTTGCTTCTGTTATGATCTGTCGTGATTTTTTAAAAAAAATTGAGATATAATTGACATATAACATTATATTAGTTTCAGATGTACAACATAATGATTTGATATTTGTATGTATTGAGAAATGACCACCACAATAAGTCTAGTTAACATCCATGGCCATCCATAGTTACTAAACTTTTTTCCTTGTGATGGGAACTTTTAAGATTTACTCTCTTAGCAACTTTCAGTGATGTCTTAATCTTATGACTTTCTTTGTTTGACCTCTATTTGTAGATTTCTCAGTATTAAACCATCCCTGCCCAGCTGGTCCTAAACTTCAAGGACCAGGGTGTGAGCTCATCAAGAGTTACCCTCCTAGCCACCCATTCCTATATTCATTTAGTCAGCACACCCATTGAATTCCTATTGAATTTGGTGCTGCATAAAAAGGTAAGGTGTAATCTGGTTGTTGCTCCCTAGAACCTGAAGTCTTCTTTTTTTTGGCTGCGCCATGCCACGTGTGGGATCTTAGTTCCCTGACTGGGGATTGAACCCGTGCCCTCTGCAGTGGAAGCGTGGAGTCTTAACCACTGGACTGCCAGGGAACTCCCGAACCTGAAGTCTTTATAATACAGCTAACTAGCTTCTCAAGGGCAGGACTCATCACTGTTTTCCTAGGGCTTAGTGCTGTGTCGGCACATAGTAGATGCTCAGTAAGCTTTTATGGGGGGTAAGGGATTGAAGGAGTCTGTAACTCTGCCTGGAAAGGGAACAGAAAGTCTCTCTCTGTTCTAGATCCCTCATGATTCCATTATTTTTCTCCCTTCTCTCTTCCCCTTCACCTCTTCTCTACTATCTGAGAACTAATTGTTCCCTTCGGTTATTTTGATTTGGCATCGGGAGAAGAATGCCTACTTCCTGTCTATGGATTTGATCTTGCCACCTCAGGGCAGACACCACCCTTATCCTGCAGGATGGAGTCAGGTTATGACTCCTGATTTTTTTCATCCAAAGTTCGTGCCTGCTTGATACTTCTGGCAGCATTGCCATTCCCTATGTGAAGAAAGCACATGAACTCAGCCATGGGTCTCACCTCACTTCCCTCCCCTTCTGCATAGGTGGGCTCCCATGAAAGATTTCGGGTTCCTTAGAGAAGTGATCTTTCTAAATCCCATTTCCATGGTCATGCACCACCAGGCATCCAGACATGGTGCACTGCCTGGCTTCCTCTGAGGAGCTGACTGGAATGACTGTCCGACCACAGGATTCTCCTGCCTGCTTCCCCAGCGAGGGACTGGATGTCAGGGTGGGGTGGGGTGGGAATTTGAGACAGCTCCAGTCCCCTTGGCATTGGGGTCTGTCCTTGGGACCCAGTCATACTTGGGTTTGCGGTCTGAGTCTTGGGATCTGAGAGCTAATACGAATGCAGCCAACAGGTCTGGGGTTGCCCTCTGCTTTCCACGTGCAAGGACTCATCTCCGGACTTCCAGGATCCTAAGAGGCAGTTAGTTGGATGTAAAAGTCCTGTGCAAACACAGCAGTGCTCTTGCTGTCAGCAAAGAATCATTCCTTTGTTATTGTTTACTCTTGCCAATAGATGGCACTAACATATATCATATTTGCCCTGTCAGCTGTCACTCTTCTGTACGGTCCAGCAGTAGGTGTCACTACCGGCTCCCGCCCTCTTTACCCCAGGACACTAATAACTCACTCTTTTGGCTGAAAAGCACCCCCCCCCCTTTTTCCCACAAAGTGAAGCCTTAAACAGTGGTTTTGTCCAGGGGACATACTTGCAGGTCTTATGAAAAAGTCCTTTTCCTGAGTCACAGTTTTGGGGTGTTGGGGAAGATGGGGATCTTTCTTCTTTGGAGCAAGTTCTCTTTAGGTGGGTCAGTCACTTAATAGAAGAAACAACTGGTTCTAGGGTGGAACACTGGAAAGGTCCAGGGCAGGGCGGAGTCGGGGAGGCAGCCCCTGCCCCCAGGAGATTGTGGTCTGGCTGGCGAGGCAGGGTGAATTCCTAGAAGGATACCCCATCTCTCCGTCCTTGGCTATTGGTGGTGAAGGTCGGAGGAGTGGGAGGTTGGGAGGTGCTGGCCAGCCTAAGAAAGCTTCCTGAGGAAGGAGGGTCAGATCCTTTGAGGAGGAGGTGGACCTGCCAGGCCCAGGAGAGGCTGACTGCAGGAATACCGCACGGTGCCTTGTTTTGTACTTTGCAGGGCTCTCTGCATCTTCTCCCATCAGTGTGTTGGATTTTAAGAACAACCCTGTGAGGCTGGCAGGTCTCTGTTCCCAGAGGCCACGGCAAAAGTGAGGGTGGGTCAGCGAGCAGAAGCTGCGGGGGACAGTTTCCTGTTGGAATGACCCTGGTGGATGGCCTGGGGTCTCAGTGAGACTGTGCAGGGCTGGCCTGGCCCCCTGGTCTCCCGTTTTCTAATCTAGTTCTGCCGCTGAGTGCTGCCACCTGCCCAGATTTACAGTCTGATTTGCTGAGGGAGTTCCTGCTGCTCCCTAGTCATAAATGCCAATAAAAAGCAAGCGATCATATCTTTGAGACTGACCACATTTTCCATAATTGAGATGGAATGTGCTTGAAGATGGAGATCTTGATACAAATGAAATTATTTACAAAACAGAAACAGACTCACAGACATAGGAAACAAACTTCCAGTTCCCACAGGGGGAAGGAGGGAGGTGATAAATTGGGATCTTGGGATAAGCAGATACACATTACTGTATATAAAATAAACAACAAGGACCTACTGTATAACACAGGGAACTATATTCAATATCTTGTAATAATCTATAATGGAAAAGAATCTAAAGAAGAATATATAGATATGTATGTGTAACTAAATCACTTCGCTGTATGCCTAAAACTAACACAACATTGTAAATCAATTATACTTTAATTAAAAAAGATGGAGGGGCCTTCCCTGGTGGTGCAGTGGTTGAGAATCTGCCTGCTAATGCAGGGGACACGGGTTCGAGCCCTGGTCTGGGAAGATGCCGCGGAGCAACTAGGCCCGTGAGCCACAACTACTGAGCCTGCGCGTCTGGAGCCTGTGCTCCGCAACAAGAGAGGCCACGATAGTGAGAGGCCCGCGCACCGCGATGAAGAGTGGCCCCCGCTTGCCGCGACTAGAGAAAGCCCTAGCACAGAAACGAAGACCCAACATAGCAATCAATCAATCAATAAAAATAAATCTTAAAAAAAAAAAAAAAAAGATGGAGATCTTGACATTTTACCTTTCCTTGATATGTTTGGTTTAAAATAAAGACCTGGAAAAAAATACGTGAAGTCTCTGAAAGGGAACTGCTTCCTAAAATATGGGCAGATTTGCTTGTGAACAAGAACATCCTTCTGAGAATTCTCTGATGTTCCAGTGGTTAGGACTCTGTGCTTTCCCTGCCGAGGGCCTGGTGTCCTTGTACCCCAGCCCCTAACGTGGTGTCTGGCACGTGGGAGGTGCTCACTAGTGGTTGTTGGCTAATGTGTCAGCCAGGTAGGACGTGTGAAAGTCTGATTTCAGTGGGCAGAGCTTGGAAAGAGCAACGGGAAACCAGTGAACTTGTGGATACCTTGGCTAAACTGAGATACAACATGAGTGTGTGCTGATTACTTGCAAAAGTTGATTACAGCGTTTCTGACGGCTGTGTAGATATAGACCGACATCTTAAAATTCACATTAAATACAATCTTTTTGCTTGTACCTCATTCTTTTGCTTTTTAACATTCTTTCCCAACATTGCCATATAGTATTTTTGTGTTCTTATACAGAGCGGGGCGAAGTGCTGCAGTTACTGTAAATGCCCCAGGAGCTGGGACATCTCGTCCTTGAATTAACCTGTCCCTGCTTTCACCTAGAGCATCAACCCAGGCGTTGTAGGTGGGCACAGTCTTCAGAAATTGGAGGTCTGGGCTGGGCCACTAGCTCCCCCAGCGGGGTCTTCCACAGCATGTCTTCACCTTGGCCATCCCCTTAATTTCTTATTTTTTGACCAGAAGTGGAAAATTGAATCGACTGTGTCCCTGTGGCTGGCTGTGATGTTCAGACGCCACAGACTCAGCTCTGTGTTTCCACCTGGGCACAGGCCTGCTCGGGAGTCATCTTTCCTTTTACTGCTAATCTTTATTTGGACACATTTCTTAAGCACTCAGCATGGGCTGGGCATGCTGTTTCTCATTTTTGGGATTCAAAGACAAAGCAGTTGTTGATCCTGCCTTCCCCTGGCTCTGGGCGGCCCCTCTAAAGTCTAAAGCAAACTTAAAAAAGATAGGTCTTTTTGTACACATGCATGGATCCCACATGTGGGATCTGGGGTTCTGACCTCAGCTGGATCGGACCCTGCTTGGCCGCCTTTGGGGTCGTAAGAGAAGCACTTCAAGGGATGCTGCATTTTGGCCCCACGTCCCTGCGTCCTATCCTGGTGCACCAGGCTGGGAGTAGAGAGCTCCTCTGAAACCCCGGCAGCCAGCTCTTGGTGGATCAGCTCCACAACACGCTAGACTTTAAGAATAACACCCAGCGTGTCTCTTTAGGAGGGGGAGGAGAGCTGTCTGTCCCTCTTCCTGCCCAGCAGGATTAGGTGAGGCAGAGTCTGCCTGGCTTGGTGGAAAGGGGGAAGGGGAAGAGGAAGTATCCGGGTGGGACTGGGGCAGCTGTTACCCGGGACGCTGCAAGGAGCCAGGTGAGGACTCTGCAGGTGGAGGTGCTCTGTGGCCTAGGGTTGGAGAAGGGGGGCTGTCCTGGAACCTGGAGTTGGATGTTGTATCATGTCACACCATGGGCATTATGGCATCTCTGTTTTCCTCTCTCCCTCCTAATGCTTCCCTGACATCCTCCCTCCCCACTCTCTTCCTTGAGGCCCTTCCCTTTCTATTCACAGCCACTCAGAGCTTAAAGGGGAGCGAGCAGGGCTCTGGCGCCAGCTTCAGCAGGGGCCTGGAATCACGAAATGTGGAGTTACCCCGTTCCTGCCTTCCCTGACGGGGCTCCTACCAGCCTCTGCTCTCCAGGGGAGTCTGGGTAGGTGAGGTTGCTTATCACTGAGCAGAATATCAGCAGTGAGGGCGCTGCTGAGTGACTTCTCAGGGAGAGGCCAGCTCTGGGAATGCCCTGTGCTGTCTGTGACTAGGCAGCCTTGTCCGCATTCGTTATGGTCATAGGCTGGCTGCTGTCCGACAGGACTGCTGATATCTCTGACCTCCCCTCAGGTCCAGAAGTGATGTTGAGATGCTGTAGGGTGAAAAACCCCTTCTGGATGACCCCGCAAACCTAGCGCTGGGCAGAGAGAAAGTGTTTGTAGACATCTGAGACAATTTGTGACTGAACCCGAGCTCAGGGTCCTGATACTTGGCTGTGCCTCTCTGCCCCCACTCCCCCTTGTCAGCCCCTCCTTTCGGGCTCCGATTCTGGCCCTCCCCTTCCCACCTCACACCTTCTCTACCTCACCCAGCCCTCCCCCTCCCCCTTTCCCTGCTCTGCTCTGGGGTGTGACAGTTCAGAATCTAGGTGCCAGTGCCTGGAAGAGAGAAAAGACAAACAGTGGGCAATGAGAGAGAGAAGGAATATGCAGAAGAGGGGAAGATCAGTAAAGGGTCAATCTTGTGTGATAGCGCAAGACTGGAGTTTTCATCTTGCTTTTCTGGTCTATTCCCTAGGGCATGAAGTGGGAATCGCTGTTAAACACCTTCAGTGGACATAAGGGGCTGTATTAGTTTGCTGGGGCTGGCATTACAAAGTGCCACAGACTGGGTGACTTAAGCAACGGAAATTAATTTTCTCACAATTCTAGAGACTGCTGAAAGTCTGGGATCAAGGCATCAGCAGGGTTGGTTTCTTCTGAGGGCCTCTCTCCTTGGCTTGTAGATGGACGTCTTCTCCCTGTGTCTTCATATGGGCTTCCCTCTGTGTGTGTCTGTGTCCTAATTTCTTGTTCGTTTTTAAAAATTTTTATTTTATATTGGAGCATAGTTGATTAACAATGTTGTGTTAGTTTCAGGTGAACAGCAAAGTGATTCAGTTATACATATATATGTATCTATTCTTTTTCAAATTCTTTTCCCATTTAGGTTATTACAGAATGTTAAGCAGCTTTCCCTGTGCTATACAGTAGATCCTTGTTGGTTACCTGTTTTAAATATAGCCGTGTGTACATGTCAATCCCAAACTCCCAATCTATCCCTCCCCCCAACCCTTCCCCCATGGTAACCATAAGTTTGTTCACTAAGTCTGTGAGTCTGTTCCTGGTTTGTAAATAAGTTCATTTGTATCATTTTCTTTAGATTCCACATATAAGCAATATTATGTGATATTTGTCTTTCTCTGTCTGACTTCCTTCACTTAGTATGACAATCTCTAGGTCCACCCATGTTGCTGCAAATGGCATTATTTCATTCTTTTTAATGGCTGAGTAATATTCCATTGTATATACGTACCACATCTTCTTTATCCATTCATCTGTCATTGGCCATTTAGGTTGCTTCCATGTCTTGGCTATTGTAAACAGTGCTGCAATGAACATTGGGGTGCATCTAATTTCTTGTTCTTATAAGGGCACCAGTCATATTGAATTAGAGCCCACCCTAGTGACCTCATTTTAACTTACCTCTTTAAAGACCCTTCTCCAAATATAGTCACATTCCGAGGTACTGGGGGTTAGGTCTTCAGCATGAATTTTGAGGGGGACACGATTCAGCCCATAATAAGGACCCAGGGTAAAGTTTCAGAGTTTGGGCGGTGGGGGGCAGATTTTGGCATCATTTCAAAAGTGTCTCATTGTAGGTATCCACCTCATGGTGAAAACCTGTGTATGCCATGGGGAGAGGCGAGGGGGGTTCCAGCAGCTCTGAGTACACTGTAGGCACTTGCAGTGTGGCTGATTCTCTTGTAGCAAAGTGGTTTTTCAGGGTGTCACTAAAGGATGTTGTCACAGAACCTTAGGTGGCAGAAGTTATGGAATAAAATGGCAAGTTTAACTGGATGTTAATATTTATGATATTAGAGGGTTTAAGGTGGAGCCAAAATGGAAGGAGATGTAAGAACTGCCACTGGTTAATTTAAAATGACCAACTAGAAAACAGTGTCATCTAGGAACTTCCCTGGCGGTCCAGTGGTTAAGACTCTGTGCTTCCAATGCAGGGGGTGCGGGTTTGATCCCTGGTAAGGGAACTAAGATCCCACATGCTGTATGGTGCGGGGTAAGGGGGGGGGGGAGAAAAAGAGAGTGTCATCTAGCTAGCTGATTTTTCTCATTTTGTGTTATAATTGATTTTAAATGGTATCTTTAACCTTTTTGCGGGTCTACTGTGTATCAAATTGACCCAGCAATCCAACTTCTATGAATTTATCCCATGAAATGATTGAGCAAATGACACAGATGTGTGTTGGTTGTTATTAATTGCAGTGTGATTGATGCAAAGTATGGACCCAGCCACTGGGAACTGGTTAAATTATGGTCTCTCCAGGTTGTTGAATCCCATATGGTTATTTAAGGTGCTTATGTAGATCATGGATCGCAGGGGCTGGGTAGGCAACAGGAATGCATGAAACTGGCCTGTGTTGGGAGTGGGGAGTGACATGAATTGTGGCATCTGTGGGGTGAATATGCCAAGTGAAGAGGACAGTGGCTGCTTGGTCCTAGTCGATTGCTGGCCATGTAGAAATGTGCACCCAGTGTGGCCAGACCTTCACATTTTTTAAATTCATAATTTGGAAGTATATTATATAATTTATTCTTTTTTCCCATTAGTGAGATATCATTGACATAGAGCACCATGTAAGTTTAAGGTACAGTATAATGATAGGTTGTGAAATGATTACCACGATAAGTTTAGTTAACATCCATCATCTCCTATAGATAACAAAAAAAAAGACAAAGAAAAAAATGTTTTTTTCCCTTGTGATGAGAACTCTTAGGATGGACTCTCTTACAAACTTTCATCCATAGCACACAGAAATGTGCACTGCAGTCATCATGTTGCCTGTTACATCTCTAAGTACTTATTTATCTTATAACTGGAAGTTTGTTCTTTTTGACCACCTTCATCCAATTTCCAGACTTTTCTATTTTTGTTTTAAAAGAGAAGTCAGAAGTCTGGGTTTTTCTGGGAAATGCCCTGGTTTTTAAATGTTGGTAAGTACCTAAAAAAAAGTGAACCCCTTGTGTAATACTAATAAGATTTAGCTGTGAGCTGGATCGGTCATTAGGGCACCCATTTCCTACTTCTGATGCAGAATGTTCTCAAAGTGTGTGCTGCACCGGCTGCATCAGCACCACCTTGGAATTGTTAGGAATGCACAATTTTGGGCCACACTCCAAACTTGCTGAATTAGAGACTGTGGGGTGGGACTTGGCAATGTTTGGTCTAACCAGCCTTCCAGGTGATTTGATGCACACTCAAGTTTGAGAACCATTGGTCTCTATTCTTGGTCACCATTCTGGTCCCCGTCCTTGTATTGGCTCTGGGAGTTACCTCAGGTTGCCAAAGACTCCTTTTTCTCCCCAATTAAAAGCATCTGTTGCCATATCCCCACTGGGCAGCTGTTCTTTTGCTGCCTTGTAGTGGCTCTTTATGTTTATTTAATTCTTAGATTGGTGTCTAACTTTCCATGTGTTTGTTTATTTCAGCTCTCAAACTAGCATGGAAACTCCTAGAGAGCAAGGATGTTGATTTAACTTTTTTCTTTTTTTAAAAGAGTCTAGCACAGTGCCTTGCACAGGTGATATTTCCTAATTGGAAGGTACTTTCTGAAGATTGTTGTTTTCTCATCACTCTGTCTGGCCACGCTGTCTTAAACAACCAAAACCACAGCATTGACTCTGCTGATTTGTTTCTATCTTTTCCCTGACTTCTTCTCCTGTTAATTCTCCCAGAGTAACTTCTTTCCTGCCACCAGGGCAGGGAGGCTGGTTGCACAGTAATGGCAGGGTGCCTCTCCCAGCTTCCTGGTGGGTGGCTCCAGGGCCAGCAGTGCAAGGTAGACACACCTCATGGGGGCCGTGAGCTGTGTGCTCATAGGCTGTGGGGTGCCCTAGGGAGGCCTTCCCTTCCTTTCTAGGAGTGGTTTCCAGTTCTGTGGTGCAGTTTTATAGCTTCTCTCCGAACAAGTCCTGAACCTTGAGAGCACCATGTAGACTGAAGAGCCTGAAAATGAAGGTGCCTTCCAGGCCCCCTGCTGCTGGCAGTTGAAGTGACCCACTGCAGGTGGGGTGGGCTCTCGACGTGGCCTCTGCTGGAGGAGGCCCACCTTCTGCAGCCACTGTGGTGACATGACTGCCAAAGAATGTGATTGATGGGGGAAAGGTATAACAGTATTACTTTCTAATTGTTATCCGGCTTACTTTAATAAGCATATTAGAATTTGAGCTGATTTTCAAGGAAAAGCTAGGATTTACACAGGCAGAGGAAACAGAGGGAGATATTTCAGATGGGCCAGCAGTGCAGGCGAACCTGGCCAAAAGCACGCTGTGCTGGCTGAATGGTGGTGAGCTGGGCTGTGCAGGGGTGAGGTGTGATGAGGCTGGAGAACGAGTGTGAGGTAGGGAAATCACTGTATGCTCTGAGGGCAGGGGGGCAACACTGGTGTTTTCCAGGGGAAGTGAGAGTATAAATATGAGTAGAGTTGCAGGACATTCACCTGGCAGCTGAGTGTGGGCTGGATGGGGCCGAGGCACGGGTCACTTCTGCAGGGGTGTCAGAGGTAGTTAGACTCTTGGCTGAGAGCTTCAGTTGTGTTAGCCCTGGGCCCTGGGCCATCAGGAGTGAGACACCTGGGGTCTGGGGAGTGAGACAGCTGGGGAGGGTGGTAGCTGCCATGTAGAGTTGTTCTCTGTGCGCACTTGATCGTGAGCATCATCTAGGTTGTTGTGTAAAGGAAAACCTACCATGATTGCTGATATTGGAGAAAATGCAAAATAAGAGAAAGGCCAGAGGCAGGTTGGACTGTAGAAGTGTTGGCTGGAATAAACACACACAGCGTGAGGGCTGTGAGTTTCAGTTTTATGTGGGGACTTCCTGAGGACTATAGCTTGGGAGGCAGCCTCTCTGATAGCTCTGAGGAACTGCTGCCAAGAGGAACGGGGAGCAGTCAGTACATATGTGATTTTGACGATGGGGGTACATTCGACCAAACGCACATTTTGGTAAGAAGGCTGCTGCTAGTCACAAGGTCTCTGTTAATGATTTTAGTGCTTTTCTAACAATGGGAGGATGCAAGAATCCAGGTTCGCAAAAATTTTCTCCTAAAAAATATCTGTCTGAAGGCCTGTTCTGCCAGTTTTCCCAGAGCAAAGAGTGCCTCATTCCTGATCTCTTCCTTGAGGTTAGGCTATGTGAAAGGTCAACAATTGCAGTGGCTAATGACTCAGTCCTTGTAGAGCCAGATGGCTAGTGACATTGTTTAGTTGGTAGTGCCCCCTCATGATCATAAATTTAACCTAGGTTTGGAAGGCATTTCCTGACTATTTTGTACCACAGTGCTAGGAATGCTCATTCCTAGGTCAGGCCGGGACTTTGTTGGTAGGCCATTCAATGTGCTATTACTGGACTAGGTTAACAGTAGAGAAAAGTCTCTGGACCACCTGTCTTACTAGTCTGTTATGGTCCAGGAAAGATTCCCTCTCATTCCTTCCTCCCATGTCTAGAGTTACACTATTCAATCATTAATCTCAAATAGAACTATATATTGGGTCAATTGTTTCAAGTTGTCTAGTCATCACTTTTATTGGAGGCTCAGTAACACATTTTGTAATGCAAGAAACAACGATCTTGTAAAATAGGTAGAATATAAGTAATGTAGCTAGTAGCATTAATAGGGCCAAAAGTAAGAATTTAAGCCAAGAATTTCCATTAGGTGCAGGCTACTATATTCCCAGTTGCCTGCCCAATCTGTTCCATACCAGCACCAGCCCAATTTCCTAGTGTTATTAGTTTGATTAGCCTTGGTATGGTTTAATTGTTCCCAACATAAGGGGGCTTTTAAACTTAAATGATCACAGCCTGGTGTTAGCCATATAAATCCATCCCATAACTGAAGGAGGTTATATTCTTTGACTGAAGTTTAGCTCGTTGCTCTGACTGAGCTTGAGTAACTTTTAAAGAAAATTCATATCTATGGTCACGGTCAGAACAAGTATGATTCTCATTGAGTAATGTCAATAATGGCCTGAACAGACCTACAGCCTCTTTCTTCTAGAATAAATTTCCTAAGGGCCATCTAGTTAGAGCCTTGGAGAAGAAAAATCCACCAAGGTAACCCAGAAGTACTGGATGTAGGTAATTGACCATAAACCCAACACTTGTATTAATTTTTAAAGTCTGCCTGGGATTTGTGACCATGATAGAAAAACACTGATTTATGCAAAAGTCCAAGAAATTAAGAAAACACTGTAAATAATCATGTGGGTCAGGTCTGGCATCTCGAGATAGCTGTCTACTTCTGATGTTGTCTTCTTGTCCTGCTGTGGGTATAGTTTTCTCCTCTGTTTGAACATTGTTTTAAGGTGATTTTGAGGTCAGCAGTCCTCTCAATAGACCAGTGCAGTTCAGCGGCCTTTTCTAAGTGGGAAATATTAATCCAAGAGTCAATTCCCTTCAGTTTCACTTCGCATGAGCTAGTTAAGAGTACCCGATAAGGGTCCTTCCATCTAGGTTGGAGATAGTTCTTTAAATGATGCCTTTTCCTGTATGCATAATCTCCTGGTTGCAGCTCATGGGGCACCTGGTCTTCATCCAAGGATAGAATACTGAGATAAGCTTCAGAAACAAACTTGGAATGTCCTTTTAATAATTCATTTAAACGTAACAATAATGTAATATAACCACAAGGAACTCTCTGGGAAGTGAGTATAGGCAGTAAATACAGAGCTCAGTGAACAAAACTAGCATTTAACATTCACTGAAACATAATCTTTTTCTCTCTAAAATTACCCTAATTTCTACCACATACAGCCAAATTAAGACTAATTTGTTTGCAAAATAAATCTGGTTAATGGGTCACATAGGCTCTTTTAAATTGGCTGGGCTGGAGCTTTTCATAAGGAACCTCAGATTGAGTTTTTAAAAGGCCTCCCAAGACCAGGGAAGCCACACCAAGGGCTTGGCACAGATTCTGCCTGTGATATCTATAGATTTGGGTGAATTCCTGTGTTCCTGAGGTCCCCAGAATATCTTGAGATTCCTGCACCTGTCAGGAGGTGACCTTTCTTATTCATCTGATAAGGCTGCTGGGAACATAAGTTTCCCAATTTCTGGAGGGATCAGGTAGAGAGAAAAGATAAATGTTTCAGTTCTGCTTACAAAGGTATAATTTACCATGTGGCTATAAGTCATAATTAGCTTGAGGGGAAAGGTTTCCTTATATCTGGAAAACACACATTAAAAGTCAGTAATACTTCAGACAAAAACTATAAAAATTATGACGATATTCACCAGTTCACTCATTCCTATGTAACTAATCTTTTTTGCTAACAGTTTTATGAAGCCATCAGGCTTTCCATTAGGATTCTTTAATTTCTTACCCAGTTCAGTGGTGTGATCCAAATATCAGAAATCTGTTCTTGTCAAAAAGTTCTTTCTATGAATCTTCTTGAAGATGAAGGATTTTTTGCAAAAGCACCAAAGTAAAACAATAACTGTCTATAAATGAGAAAATTCTTTGAAAGGCATGGTTTAAACACCTGATTACAATTCAATTGGCAAAGAAACTTGGCTACTGCTGTGACATACAGCATTTTTTCCTTTTCTCAGTCTCAGGAATTGGAGATGGTCTGATAAGATAAGAATTCCTGTGCACAGGGAAAGAAATACAAATTTTTCCTAGAAGGACTTGTTCCCTTAGGGTCAGAATTCTGAACAGATGTTTTATCAAGCTAGCTTCCTCTAACTTAACTGTGTATGCAAGAAAAGAGCCCCATTTGGGCCATTTTCATGGTGATATTTCCTTTAATACCCAATTAAGTAACTAACTTGTAAGTATAAGTTTCGTTAAGTACATGAACCTGGCTGGAGTGTTAGCTGGAGGCTGGATTTCTGATGCCCCTTGTTTAGGGAAGACTTTAGGCCTGCCCACCTAGTCACCCAGACCAGACTGCTCTGTGTCTTTCAACTGAGCAAATCCCAGTGTCTTTCAACTGGGCTCCCCCAGTGTCTTTCAGCTGGTGGGGGGGGCACCTTTTTTCCCAGTGTCTTTCAACTGGTGGGCTAGGTACCTGTTATATATCACCAAATAGAACTCAGGATCATCAACCAATTATCAGGAGATCCAAGAACCAGGAGAGGCTTACTTAAATTTGTTTGGACCTGCTGAGGAGGTGGATGGGCACAAAGGACCCTGCTGGTACCAAGGCTCCAAGGCTCTGGATCCTTATAGAGTTCAGGTGAAGGAGAGAAGTCTGCTCTGGGTCCCTTTGTGGTGGTTAAAGCTGTTGACTGAAATAAAAACACTTGTGAGAGATGTGAGTTTCAGTTTTATTTGGGGACTTACTGGGGACTATAGCCCAGGAGGCAGCCTCTCAGATAACTCTGAGGAACTGCTTCCATGAGGTCAGTGGGGCAGTCAGTCTATATGTGATTTGACGAAGGGGGTACGTGCAACCAGGCACACATCTTGGTAAGAAGGTTGATGCTAGTCGCAAGGAACAGATGTCTCTGTTAACGATTTTAGCGCTTTTCTAAGTATGGGAAGATGCTAGAATCCAGGTTCATAAAACATTTCTCCTAAAAATATCTGTCTGAAGGCCTGTTCTGCCAGTTTTCCCAGAGCACAGGGTACCTCATTTCTGATCTCCACCTGGAACTCCTTTCAGGATGTGTTGAAGGTCAGTGACTGCAGTGGCAAGGGACTCAATCCTTGTAGAGCCAGATGGCCAGCGACATTCTTTATGGCAGAAGCAAATACAGTGTGTAGCCATTTTGTGAGCTGCTTACCACTTATGCCTAATTAGGCCCAGTAGCCGGTCCAGATGTGGTTAAGTGTGTGAAGTTAGCTTTATTGTGCTTTTCATTTCGTTCTTCATATCATTCTTCATAGCTTATTGCTCCTGAGGCTTGTCTGTCTTGTCGGTCTTGTCTATCTTGTTTTCCTTTAAACAATTTAAAGGAAAAATTACCTTTCAGGACAGTAGAAATGAAAAGAACGGAAATTTCTAGGAAGGGACTGAGACAGTCCTGAAGCGCTTAGCAGAGGTTGTAACTTTCACTGGGCCTTGGAGATGGAGAGATTGGTGTTAATTCTTATCATTACCCCAGCATGGTGTGGGATTTGGGGGAAGGAGGTGTGCTAGTCTGCTTGGGCTGCCATCACAGGCTACTACAGACTGTGTGGCTTAAACAACAGAAATTGATTTCCTCACAGTTCTGGAGGCTTACAATACAAAATCAGAGTGCTGGCTGGGTTGGTTTCTGATGAGGCCTCTCTCCTCAGTTTGCAGATGGCTGCCTTCTTGCTGTGTCCTCACATGGCCTTTTCTCTGCACAGAGAGGGAGAGCTCACCAGTCCTATTGCATCAGGGCCCCACCCAAATGACCTCGTTTAACCTTAATTACCATCTCCAAATACAGTCATAGTGAGGGTTAGAGCTTCAGCCTGTGAATTGGGGGTCGGGGGGTGGGGCACAGTTCAGTCCACATCCATAACAGGAGACGGATGTGCTCAGTCAGCCATGAAGTCAGGGCAGGATGTGGGCTGGGTGGGAGGGGAGGGTGGTCGGGGAACCTGACCAAGGGGAGGAGAGGGCTTGGAGGGTGTGCAGAAAGGCGGTGGCAGGGATTGCAGAAGAAGAGGCCCAGTCTGCCCGGTGTGTTCTTCCAGGTTCCCTCGCTGTCCTCTCCTGGTATTCAGGAATTGTCATCATTTACAAAATGACACTCCTTCAGGTCAGAACATCCCTGAAAGTCAGTTTCTCTGGTCCTTACGCTTGAATCCTTTGTCTGAGAAGAACTCAGGTCCAAGTTTTGAGAAACACCTTTCTCCCCCTGAAAAGCAGACCTCACGTTCAGAGAAGTGTGTGGAAGCTTTAGTTCCGAAGTCTGGCACCGTCTATTAACATGACAGAAAAGGAGCAGGACCTTCTCCGTCGTCTTGCCATGAGGGGTCGGTCTAGACTCTTCCAAGGGCATAGTCCCCTTTCAGGTAAAGAAGGAGAAGCGATTTTTAAGAGTGGCTGGGAAAGGGGGAAATAAATGAGCTTGAGGGGGACGTCCTGACTGCCTGGATACCCAGGTGAGGTGGGAGAGGCAAGGACCAGAAATCCTCAAGGTGTCTTGAAAAATTATGCGGGCGGAATGTTCTGAGGATGCGGGAGATCTTCCCCTCTGCTCCCCAACTATACTTCAAGGGACCGAATGGCTCTCAAAAGTGAACTAAGAAAAAAAGAAAATGCAACAACCCAACGCCCCAGAAGGTGAGGACTGCGCCTGAACAGATGCCAGGGGCTTTGTTTGAGAGCTGGGCGGCTGGGGGGTGGTGAGGTGGGGCTGACGGGAGCCGCATAATGGGTGGTGCCTTTCATATTTAGAGCAGCCCTTTGATCGGAGGGCGATGAAAGTGCTGGGAAGTGGAGGGGCTCGATGCGGGGGTGGGGGGCCTTTATCTTCAACAAAAAAGGCATCTGCCGGACCCCAGGCCCCCCGCCCCCCCCCCTTCAGCCTGTGGGCTCCCGCAACAATGCCCCAACTGGGACCTGGGTCTCCCCACAGCTGAAGAAGTCTCGGGAAAGAGAAAGAAGTCTGCTGCACGTGTTGGACAGGGAGCTTAATGGATTCTTTCCACAAGCCCAGAAAGAAAGGGAGAGAGAAGAGGGGATGTGGGGAAGCAAGGGGGGAGTGGAAAGGGAGACATGGCGGGGAGAGCGGGGAAGGAAGGGTGGCATTTGAACACTGAATTAAACTGTCAGGTAATAAGCTTGTTACTTCTTCCAGTGAACACAACTTTTCAGAAGACAGTGCAGATGGGGTGAGTATGTGTCATTGGAGGGAAGGGGAAGAGTATTCAGCTGACAAGACATGGTTTTGGGTGGACTGATAATTTTTTTTCTAAAAGACAGTATAATAAAAGACAAACATTAAAGTGAAAGCAGAAATCTGTCTATCTAGCTGTGTTTTCGAAGGGGAAAAGTAAGTCCCTTTAAGTCTTTGCACTGTTAGAAACTTCATGCTAATTGGAGTTTTATCATAATTGCAATAATTTCCACTAGTTCTTCCTTTCTTGCTGTCTCTTACCCCTCATACAATCTCAACCGATGCAGATTAAGAGATTTGAAACGAAACAATTGCTTTTCGGCCTGGAGATGAGTATTTTCTGCTTCTGGATGATTTTTTGAGTCTATTCTGTGGGGTAGATGTACTCTTTGGGTGTAAATCTCATGGCTCAGCCAGTGCTATACCATTGAGTCAGATGTCCACCCAGGTGTAACTGGCATGGCCTGGGGAGGGAGGGGACAGGCAGAATCACATCCTATGTAGGGCTGTCTCTTCAGGGGCTGTGGTTTGGGTAGAGGGTTGGGGGAGGAGGGAGCACAGTGATTTGGCACTTCTGGAACACCTAGCAGGAGAAAAAAGTCTGAAATAAGAGGATGGTTTTGTGGATTTTTTCCCCCAGTGGTGGAAATTGACCTGACACAGTGATCTGGGTGAGGGCCATTAATTAACAGACATGGAAGGCTCCATGGAGCCTCATGGCCTGTGCTGATGGGGGGAGAAACAAGGGAGGCAGAGAGGACAGAAAGTGAGACCAGGGCGTCTGCTTCCCTCGCTTCCTGAGATGGAGCAACTCAAGGACTTATAAGTAGATGACCATCTGAGGTCATCACATCCAATCTCCCGCCCTGTTGGGGGCAAGAATCCTCTGTATGTGGTCATTCCAATTTTTTTTTATGGCTTCATTCACTTTATTTTTCTCATATAAAACTATGTGGTGGCTACAGCTGGAGCCTGGGTCCTCTGCACGGAAACTCTGGTGTGTGGGTCTTTACAACATCGTCAGTGAATTCCTGATACGGAGACTTGGTGAACGCTGTCTCTTTCCAGAGATCAGGAGTGAGATAACTGTAGGTCTTGGAAATGGCATCAGAAGTGGCCTTGGCAAAGTTGCCCAGGGTGGCAGTGCAGCCCCTGGCAGAGGTGTAGCAGTCGTCAATTCCAGCCATCATCAGTAGCATCTTGGGCACAGGGGCTGAGAAGATGCCAGTACCCCTGGGGCATAAGGCACATCAGCACAGAGCCACAGCGGCCAGTCACCTTGCAAGTTACAGTATGGGGCTTGCTGATCTTGTCCCCCCAGTAGCCTCGCCACACGGCCATGATGGAGAGCTTGGCCAGAATGATGGCCCCATGGATGGCAGTGGCTATCTGCTTAGAGCACTTGACACCCAAACTGACATGTCCGTTGTAATCCCCAATGGCGACAAATGCCTTGAACATGGTCTGCTGGCCAGCACGGGTCTGCTTTTGCACAGGCATAATCTTGAAAACCTCCTGCTTGAGAGATATTCCTAGGAAAAAGTCAGTGATCTCAGATTCCTTGATGGGCAGAGGGAAGAGATAGCTCTCCTCCAGGGACTTGATTTTCAGGTCCTTAACCAGGTGGCCCAGCTTGGTGATGGGGAGCCACTCCTCGTCCTCAGCCTTGCCTCCACGTGCTCTGCGGCCCCGACCCTGGCTGTGACCTTGACCCCGGACGCCGCTGCCAAAGCTTCCGTGGAAGTCACCGGGGCCTCCCATTCCAGGGCCCCCAGGGGCCTCTGGGCCCTCCCGCAGCACCGGCGTCATACGCCATTTGGTGTTTTTACGAAGAAGAAGGGTCATTCAAATTTTTTTTTTTTCACATCTTTATTGGAGTATAATTGCTTTACAGTGGGGTGTTAGTTTCTGCTTTATAACAAAGTGAATCAGTTATACATATACATATATCTCCATATCTTCTCCCTCTTGGGTCATTCCAATTTTGATTGAACTGTCCCAGTGTCAGGGAGAGCTCTGTTACAGTTCCCCAGGGAACATCCTTGTGCCCTAATGAAACAGGAGGGAAAGGGGCAGGGCACAACCTTTAAAAGAATGACATAGCCATAGGACATGATGAAAACTAGTGAGAACCAACTGGGTCCAAGATGGCGGAAGATTTGACTTCCAGTGGACCTTGAGCCTCATTATATGCTCATTGTAATACATTAGCATATGCTAAATGACACACCCACAGGCGCCATGACAGTTTTGAGGCCCAGCATTAAAGGCTAAAAAGTGGGCCGTGGCCCAATTCCTGGAAATCCCCGCCCCTTCCCCCAAATAGTTGGAATAATCCTCCCACTCATTAGCCTATGAAATTACCCAGCCCATAAAAACTAACCACCCCATATTTCGAGGCCTCTTGCTTCTTGCCTTTCAATGACCCACACTCCGTCTTTGGGGGTGTGTTTCTCCCAAGGCCTCTCACCTTCTGAGATAGTGCACACTTTGTCTGTGGAGTGTATTTCTCTCTAAATAAATCTGATTCTTATCCATCACTTCGTCTTCGAATTCTTTCACGATGAAGAAAGAACCTTAAATTCACTGGCGACACTAGCATATTTATTACACACTTGTGCTTGTATTTCTATAGGAGTGATTCCTAGAAGTGGGACATGTACATTTTCTCTTTTGATGGCTGCTAACAAATTATGCATGTGTGGAAACACACACTGTATTGATACATACAAAAATGAGTACATGGCAGTCATGGCGAGACAGGGAGCTCAAAAAGAAGTAAGGACTTTCTAATAGTTAAAAATGTCTCACAGTAGAGCAGAGCACCTGACTTGGGGTAACAGGTGTTCAAAAAGTAGAGCTTGGCACACTCTGGAGACCACTGGGAACCTCTCCAAGGAGGCAAGTCCCCCACTGGTGGCTTCTGTGGCCCTGAGTCCTTCCAAATACAATGCATTTTCTAGGTGAGGCTTGGAGAACAACAAAGGTTTTGCAGGACCCATTCAGAAGCACTCTGAGCCCATCTCCTTGCAGAGGCTGCCACTGGGCTTTGCTTGTCCTCTGCTGTAGACACAGGCCTATCTACTGTATCCCCAGCTAGGATGCCCTGGATTCTGCTGGGACCCTCCCCTGGTGGCCTCAAGAGATAAATGAGTTTTTCCCAACAGGTCAGAAGTCTTCCTATGAGCCCAAGGGGGACACCCTGAAGATAGCAAGAATGGCTGGTGGCAGAGCTTTAGGCAAAGCTGCTATTTTGCATGGTTGAGGACAGAAATCTTTACAGGTTTCAAGGGAAGTAGCCTGGTTTGCTCTAAGGTCTTGGAGGCTCTTGGTGTCACCTTTTTTTTTTTTTTTTTTTTTGATGTGGAGGACCAAACTATAGTTCTGGGGTGAGGAAGTGACTGTGATGGTTTCTCTCTGGGGTCTTCACCTGGGCCTGAGCTCCCACTGAGTGTTCGTGTTTATCCTTTACTGCCCTCTGTGACCTGTAGCCATCACAGGCCCTTTTGTCCTGTCCCCCTGCCAACAGCCATGCCTCAGGGCAGGGGCCCCATCTTCCTTCCCGAATGCAGTTCCACCTCCCGGAGAACGGCTGACTGCAGGGTGGGGGAGGGCTTGCTGCTACTGTTATTATCATTATTGCTACTACTATTATTGTAAATACATCCTGCTTATCCCTTTGTTGTCCCCTCCAGGCGCTCAGAGCTCTAATATTCCACCACCTCCACCTCTCATCCTCTCTTCTCTAATGCATCTTGCTTTGCCCTCAGGCGCTGTTAACAGATTGACAGAGAGTGACAAGGACCTGTGTGAAGGTGTCTGTTACCCAGCAGTTTTCCTTTAAGAGAATTGGTTGTTGCTATGGCAGCACAGTAGCTTGGCAAGGTGGCAACCATATAGGAGGCGTTAGAGAGGAATTCTTGGAGCTTCCTGGTGCATTCCCAAAGCCGGACTGAAGAAGGCAGAATGTGGATTTCTTCTGAAATAATGTTTTAAATGGAGGTTTCTAGTTAGTTGAGTCCACAGAACGGCTTATGTTTGTGGAAAAACCGTAGAAACGGTACTGTTTCAGGAGCATGCTGGCCCCATCCACCAACACCCTTGTAGCCCACATCCTTCCTTGTGAGGATATGAGTCAGACTCTGAAAACTATGGTGCGGAGAACTGTCAGTCAGGGTCGGAGGACTGAGCCAGTAACTCACTGCAGCTCTCGGAAGACATTTCATATTTGAAAGTGTAGAACGTGGTCGGTATTCATCTCTTGAGGTTCTTAGAGCTCTGACCCTGACTGAATTCAATCAATCGCTCCCAGCCCCGCCTGCATGTCGGAGTCACCTTGGGGGGGAAATGTAGGTGGTGCTTCACACTAGCAGAGCTGTCATTACAGAAGCGGCCCCTCCAAGGGGGCTAGTGCACGTGCTTGTCCTGGTTTATGTGCAGCTGTTAGGAAGCATGGGGCAGCCCTGGATGTACCGTGTGGACTGATGCCCGGAGGAAAAGAGATGAACAAGCTGCAGAGCGGTGCGTGAGGCCTGCTAAGACTTATGTCCATGATGATGTGATGGATAATGAGTTATAATCTGTGTTTTGGAAAAAAATTGGCTTAGGAGGTTTCTGGGAAAACCAAACCATCTGGGTGTTTGGCTCATCTGAGATCTTGGAGAAATGAACCTGAATCTTTGCAGGATTGTATGAAATCTTCAACTGTAGACTTCTGCCTGGATTTCTCCTTGGGATCTGCCTGAGTCAGCCTGAGCCCAGAGCAGAGGTCCCAGGACACCTTTGGATTAGGGGCAGTGGGGTCACCTCTGGGATGCCTCCAAGGGGCTTCCTGTATCCAACCTGCTTTCTCACTGGAAAGGCGTAGGAAACCTTCATTTTGTCCCTTCTTGCTGTCAGAAATTTCCCTTTTCCTTTTCTATGATTTGCCTTAGTCATTGATTTTACCTTGTGGATAGAAAGTCTCAGCCTGCTTTTACTTCAAAAATAATGGAAGTTATCTCTGTTTGCCAAGACTTGGCTTTTTATTCCTTGATTGTTTTACATTACATTGTAATGTATAGCTTCAGTATTTATTTATGGAAAGGTTTTTATTTGACTGCTTAAAGGCCAAAGGAGCAAAAACAAAAACAAAACCAAAAAAAGTGGAGGCGATATCTCTGCTTCTTTCTATCTATCTATCATCTATCTATCTATCTATCTATCTATCTATCTATCTATCTATCTATCTATCTACCTATCAATCTATCTACCTACCTATCTATTATCTGTCTGTCTGTCTGTGTATCTATCTGTCTGTTTTTACATGCAGAGACTATCCTTGGAAAGAGATTCAAGACACTGGCAGCAGTGATTACTTGTAGAGAGGGTGATTGGGGAACAGGAATGGGAGGGAGATTCATTTCTTTGTACTGTTTGAAATTTTTACCATATGCATATTAACTATCTTTTAAAAAAGTTATTTACTTAATTTAGTTATTTTTTTGGCTGCATTGGGTCTTTGTTGCTTCGCGTGGGCTTTCTCTAGTTGCGGCGAGCGGGGGCTACTCTTCGTTGCGGTGTGCGGGCTTCTCATTGCGGTGGCTTCTCTTGTTGCGGAGCACAGGCTCTAGGCGCGTGGGCTTCAGTAGTTGTGGCTCGTGGGCTCTAGAGCGCAGGCTCAGTAATTGTGGCGCATGGGCATAGTTGCTCCGTGGCACGTGGGATCTCTCCGGACCAGGGCTCGAACCCGTGTCCCCTGCATTGGCAAGTGGATTCTTAACCACTGTACCACCAGGGAAGCCCCATATTAACTATTAAAAAGAGGGTAGAGCTGAGATTGATATGCTTTATGAGTAGACTTTGTCCTCAAATTCTTTTTTTGTGTGTGTGTCCTTAATTTCTTAATCTGAAATACTAATCCCCAGGACCTGTGACCGAGACCTTATTTGGAAGTAGGGTCTTTGCAGATGATCAAGTTAAGGTGAGATCATTGGGGTGGGTACTAATCCAATATGACTGTGTCCTTATAAAAAGAGTAAATTAAGACACAGAGAGACACACAAGGGAAAACGCCATGTAAATATTGGAGTTATGCTGTCACAAGCCAAGAAAATACCAGAAGCTAGGAGAGAGGCCTAGAACAGAACCTTCTCTAACACCTTCAGAGGGAGCATGACACCACTAACACCTTGATTCTGGACTTCCAGCTTCCAGAACTGTGAGACAATATGTTTCTGTTGTTTAAATTACACAGTTTGTTAAGATAGTCCTAGCTATCTTAACAACCAGTGCAACATGTGAGAAAATGTTAGCAGAAACTCCAAAGAAAGGAATTGACTGGATACAAGGGGTAGTGGGCAGTGGGGAGTTGATTGGGGAGGAGGTGCGGGGCAGCATGCACGGCCAGGGACCCTCGGCTGGGACCCCGTGCCTGCTCCTTTGCCCTGGCTCCCCTTCCCGGTTGCCTGCCCCTGGCCCCCGGCTGGACGTGCTGTCCAGTACACCTGGGCTTTCTGGCTGTCTCAGAACAGTCCTTGTGCCCCACCTACGATCACCTGTTACTGATCCCGCAACATAGGAGGTTAGGTCATTGACAACGCCCATCAGGATGAACTTCCTGGAAGATGCCTCTGGGGTTAACTTAGCCAGACAGAGTTGTTTCTTAGGAATTTGCTTCTCTGTGAGTCACATCCTGGAACCCCACATTTGTTAGACTGGCCCAGAATTTGCCAAGCACAGCAAGGAGAGTAAACTACATAAGGACGATTGACAGTTGATAATCCTTTGGAGGGGCCCCTGTAGGTTTCTGAGGAAGCTGGGTCTGGCTCTTAGTGGCTTTAGCTGGGGTGAGTTTGGGGCTGTGTATTGTCTTCGTGCAGCCGTCATGTGCTCTGTGTCCTCTTCCTCAAGACGTGGAGACTTCCTGCAGGGACGTTGGGGTGGTGACCTCCTCTACTCAGGGGCAGACAGAAATGACCACCCTTGCTTTGCACCAGGGGTTTGCGGCAAGGAAGGCACCTCCAGCAGTGCCTCCGGGGCCCTGCCCCTGGTTGGACAGAGCTCTGGTGGCCCCAGGAGTGGACATTGAGCCGAGGTCTGGGCAGCAGAGGTGATAAAGGGCTGCTGTTTGGAGGAGGCAGAGACTCACCTCCTTGGCTGTGTGGTGGTGAAGATGGTAGCTAACAAGGGCTCAGAGTCACTGGGTGTGTTAGGCTCCAAGGAAACCCTGGGCCTCACTCAGAGACTTCTTCCTCTGGAAACCATGTTTGGTCTTTCTCCCAGGAGTCTAGTTTGTGTCAGTAGAGCTTTTCTCCGTTAGACATAAACTGCACTAGAGGCTTGCCCAGGTCCCTGCTCAGCCACGGAGGGGGGAGTTGGGGTGGCTGCCTTCTAGGAACACCTGGGCCAAACTGTCCCTTTAGGTGCTTCTCTGAGCCTTCCTTTGGCTTTCACTGAATGCGTTTCATGGAACAGATAACGAGCCCTGTGTTTGGTGCTCAGGATCTTCCGGGGAGCGCTGTGGGCTGGGATCCTTGCTCTTTCCAGCCAAGAAAACCCAGCCCCTTCCGCCAAATCTCTTAGGTGGGCACTTGAGGCAGAGTGGTCAGTGGCTTATCCGGTGCTGGCTTTTCATCTGCAAGATGCTTAAGGCCTCTCAGAAGTAGTTAGGCTATAAATAAGCACAGGATTAAAGCCTCCAAGGTTAATAGTTAGAAGGTTGTAGCAGCTCTAGAAGAAAAGACTCGGTGAGTATACGAAGTTGTGTTAGAGATTTAAAAAGGGCGTTTCTGTGGTTTTTTAGGAAAAAAAGAAAGACTTAGCACCAACTCAGACACATGCACAGTTCACTGTTCACACTTTCTTAAAAGACATGTATTTGTAGTATGGCCTCCTCAGAGTTGCTGGGTGCCACAAAGAAGGACCTCCTTCCTGCCAAGGCAAAGCAGCAAAGGGCTAATCTGGGAAGGGTTTTGATTTGCTTGTGGATGGGCTGTCCTAGCAAGCCTGAAATCATAGAGTGAAAGTTTAACATTGGGCCACTGCCTCTGGGAGGGTGATGTCTTTCTGTGATACACCAGCCCCCTCCTCCTCCTCCTCTTCTTCTTGACATCACCTCCCGCACTTCCAGGTAAAATGAAAACCTTAGATGGCAAGGATCTTGTCTTTCTTGTTCATTACTGTATCTTCAGTGCTTGGATCAGTAGGCACCAATAACAATTTATTGGCTGAATTAATGAATGGAAGAAGAATGAATGAACTTCAGGAATATTTAGCACTGTACTTGCTGTGATTCTGTTCTTTATTAGTTGACACAAGAATGACCTTTCATGACACCTTTCAGATCCATTACACTCTCTCATTCTTGATGATGCTTGGTTGGCCAACCACTCAATTTCCAGAATTCTAGGCCAACCCAGGATTACGACTGGCTTTTTGCTCCCTATCTTGCGCTTCCCCCCACCCCCATCCCCAGCCTCTGCTGTCCCCAGATCTTCTGTTGCTTGAGGACCACAGGCTGCCAGGGAACCTTCAGGATGAGCACCATTGGCCAGGTTACTGTTCTGATGTTCTTCTTCCACCAGGGACTCTGTGTAATTCTGAATAGGGACGTGTCTGATATCTTGACTAACTTAATGCACTAAACTCCCCGTCAACCATTTTAATGTCTCAAGGACATTACTTCTTCCTAGGCAAATGGGAAGACTACATTTCCCAGCCCCTTTGAGGATTAGGCAAGGCCACGTGACTACTTCTAGCCAATGAATTGTGGGAATTCCAGGCTGAGGCATTTAGGAACTGTAGGTCGCCTGCCATGTTGACTCCATTGCCTCCCATGGAAACCGATGGGAGAAGAGTGTCACGAGATAAACCAAACTGGATTCCCAAGGGACTAGATGGATGAAAGGGCCACTACCTCACTCAGACTTTGTGTGAGCAAGCTACAGACATTTGCTAAGCCATTGAAATTTCAGGTTTAATTTGTTATTGTGACAGAGCTTAGCCTATCCTGATTTATACCAGAAGAATATGGGAGTTTAAGAGAATGGAGGCTTGGTAGGCACAAGCATTTAAGGAATAAGCCCAAATGCAGACCTCCCAAAGCTGGCTGAGGGATAAGCTCAAAGAAAACGTGAGTCTCTGGGGGTAAGATTTACTCCCCCCACATTAGGCCTAATACTCCTCCCCTGCCTCCACCCCCCATTTACTTTTCTGAGAAGTTTGGTGAGTCTGGCTTTTCTGGAGATGCTCCCTATTTGGCTTGGCTGGCGAAATTTTGCTGGACTTCCTTTATTAAGCGTCCATCCTGCCTCAGACTTCAGTTTTTGGCAGAGTCATTTCTAAACCTTATTCGTTCAGTCAAAATTTATTGAATGCTTACAGTATGTCATGTCCTGTTTGCCAGATGGGAAGGATGCAGAGGTGAGGAGGACACGATTGCTACCCTTGGGGTGGCTACACAGGGCGATGCCATTAGCGGTGTAATAGAATAGTCACAGGAGGCTCTGGGCAAAGAGGAGATGGTCTCACTGTGCCTGGCAGTTAATGACAGAGACTTCACGAGGAGGAGATTCTCCTGTTGCTATTTCAAAGGACATGTGTGTGTCTGCCATAGGGATGAGGGTAGGAGAAGCCTTCCAGGCAGAGGGAACCGTGGGCGTGTGCAATCGCAGCAGCGCGGTTCCCCTGGCACGCAGCTGGGGCTGCATCAGCTGGGATGTACAGATTGTACTGGAGGCAGGGCTTCTGTATAAAATTGGCTTTGGGAGATTGTCTGTGTTACCACTTAATGCTTATTGAATTTGTGTTTTAACGGAGAGTTAAATTTTTACTAAAAAAAAAAAAAAGCAGAAGTAAAAAGGTTTTTAGCAAAAAGAAAAGTAAAAATCTTTTGACTGGTTAGGCATCAATACCAAGGAAATAATTTGAAAATAGAAAAAACTTTCTGCTCCCGGATGCTCTTGATGGTGTTATTCATGATAGTTTTTTTTAAAAATGAAGACCTAACTATTTGACAATAGAACGTTTAGCTAAGTGATGGCCTATCACATGCAATGTGAGGCTAAGAACTCTGTCATGTGAGGAGATGCTTACACTGTCACACAAAAAGTGCAGGATACTAATTTTTTTTTTAATTGAAGTATAGTTGATTTAGAGTGTTGTGTTAATTACTGCTGTACAGCAAGGTGACACAGTTAAGGATACTAAATATTATGTATAATACAACCAATTGTATAAAAGGTATGAATAAAATGAAAGAAAATATACTCAAAATATACCCACATGTTGTTAAAAGCAGTTATAACTCGAGTGTTGAAATTATGGGCAATTTAAAACTTCTTTTGTATAAAATTTTCTGTTTTCTAGATATAGTGTGAGTGCTACTCTTATCTGGGTGAAAAAAAGCTTTAGTGTGCCTTTCTTTCTGATTCCTTTTCTGCTTCCCCATTTTCCTCTCTTCTCCCTCCTCTAACCCTCCCTCCCTTCTTCCCAATTTCAGACTCCTAGGTCTTTAGCATAAGTCTAATAATTTAAATTAGACCATATGATAAAAGTCAGTTACGCTACTTGGTAGCAGCGTACCTCGTGTGCAGCATGGTGGTGAAGATCTCGGGCTCTGGTATTGAACTGTTTGGGTTCATACACTTTGTGTGGACACTTTGGTTTACTAAGCTATGTGACCATAAGCAAATTATTTAACTTCTTTCCCCCTCATTTTCTTGTTCTTTAAAATAGATTTAACAATAGTTACTACTTTAGGATGTTGAGAGGATTAAATGAGAACAGAAGCGAACTATTTAGCAGGGTAGATAGTCAGCACTCAGAAAATAATGTTACTGGCTTAGTTTTGGTATGCAAACTTATTTAAAGCTTAATCATCAAAAGCAAAGACAAACATCCTAGCAAGTCTTTGTAAGCTTCTTGCCAACAGGTGACCCTTGAATATGTTGAGAGGGGACTGAATAAACAAAGTTCTTATTTAACATATAATGTGGCCCATACAGTGTTCCCCAATTTGCAGACTGGTGAGTCTATTGGAATGAGTGGCTCAATCTTCTCTAAATACCAAGAACACTTTAATAAAAAACATTCCAGAATCAATGGAAACTCTTAGAGGAAGATCTCTTAGCAACAGGTAACCTGGGCTCATCCTGAATGCCTTTAGAACACTAAAAGCCATCAGCAGGTGTTTGTGAGCCGATCAGACCCTGGGATCTTGGTTTGGATGAGTTATACTGAGACAGAATGTGTGAAGCCTTAGCCTGGGGCATGGCAAACAAGAGAGGTGCTTCCATAACACCCCCTCGCCTCCCCTCCAAAGGTTCGTTCCTCCAGCTGATTGAAAGCCATTTAGCAATACCCAGTGGTGTGGCTAGGTCCTCACTGTATGGCTTTAGAACCCAGGGGCTCATCATGAGTTTCCTCACTTAGACTGAAATTTGCGGACATGCCCATGGATATGTCTGCTTCTGTCAACTCACATCACCAGCAGAGGGGTGGGGAGGGTGGGAACACAGCATGGCCTGGAGGGTCCTGTCCCAAGATAGAAGTGGCTGGTCTGCAGATCCTTGGGGAGCTGACCTCCAGGAGAGGCTGGAGGAGGTGTCTCTGACAGGGAGGGGGGGATGTGGAGAGAAGAGAGGAGAGGAGGGGATTTTACAAAGAGGGAGCTGCCCCCCTCCGCATTTGGTTAAGGTGCCTTGACAGGGACAGAGTAACCCAGGGAGGAAGGGGTGTGGAATGGGGGTGTGTGGCAGGCAGGCTCACGCGCGGTGGCCTGTGGGAAGCAAGGTGACAAGACTCCTACGCTCTTTGCCACTCAGAATGAGGAGGAGAAAGAAGGGGATTGGGGCTGCATAGTGTCATTTGATGACTTGAGACCTGCAATGTGTTATCCCCAGAGAATTGAAAATTTCCTGCTGAAGACCTCATGATCAGACAGGTCCCGCCTGTCTGCATTTCAGCCAGAGGGAGAGGGGGAACATTCCAGCAAAGGCAGTATCCTATACACTGACTACTGGGGCAGCTGTCAAAGGTGATATGTCTGTGTCCATACTTGAGCGAATGAGAGGGAAAATGCCACAGTGCTGTTAGGAGCCTTGTAGAGGGTGGCTGGTCCCAATTCCCACCTGGTGCCAGAATCCCCGCCTTTCCCCCTCTGACCTAGCTCTCCAGTGCCAAGGGGAATTCACTGCTTTGTAAAATTCCTTGAGTCTGGATTGTCCCCAAAGATGTTCCAGTTAACCCTTCTCTTGTGATGTGTGCCTGAAATCAGCTTGGGAAACCCAGCACGCTCTCCCCTCCTCGGGGAGAAGCAGAGCACACTCTAGTGTGTCAAGACTTGGCAAAGTTCCTAAAGATAAAAATCTGTTTGATTTTGTGTAGCCTTCATTTCCCCTCTTTTTCCCACAATAACTTCCATTAACATTCCATGGAGCTAATGAATCCATTAGCTGGCAAATGCCACCCTGATGGTTGGAAAAGACCTGTGTGTACTGTGTACAGTCCTGTCCAGTCCTTGATGTAACTGAAACCTGTTGGTTCGTGTGTCTGTCTGTGTGTCCCTCCCTGCCCCACCTCCCCAGGTCCTCACAGCCAGCTCTTTGGGACCCTCACCTCTTGATCACTGTCATGGGAGAGTTCCAGGTTGTCGGTGTCCCTCTTAAGGCACTTCCCCAGGTGTCATCTGATGGGGGCTGACTTGGGCAGGACTGTCCTCCTTTTCTTTGGTCACGGTCCAGGGACTTGCATTCCCTTTTTTAGCAGCAGGTCCATGTCCTTATATAACGAACACAGGTGAGGCTATTGCCAACCATGGACAAAAGAAATAAGACGGCAGCTAATGATTGCTGTGCCAGTGGACTTAAAAGAGACCTATATTTTCTCCACTCAGGTCATCTTTGCCTTAAACCAGACCCTCCTGCAGCAGGAGAGCCTGCGAGCGGGCAGCCTTCAGATCCCCTACACAACAGAGGACCTCATCAAACACTATAACTGCGGGGACCTCAGCTCCATCATCTTCAGCCATGACAGCTCCCAGGTGAGAGTCCTTATCCCCTGCTCAGCTCAGGGTGCATTTAAGTGCAAGAATAAGGACATTACCTGCCGACACTAGGACATCCTGTGTACAGAGGATCGAGGTCATGAAGGGCTCTAAAAATACAATTGGGCAGATGTAGGTGTGGAGTGGGATGCTGCAGCTAACAAAAGCATTCTTTAAGAAACTTAAGAACTGAGAGGGGGACTTCCCTGGTGGCTCAGTGGTTAAGAATCCTCCTGCCAATGGAGGGGACACAGGTTCGAGCCCTGGTCCGGGAAGATCCCACATGCTGTGGAGCAACTAAGCCCATGCGCCACAACTACTGAGCCCACACGCCACGCTACTGAAGCCCTCGCGCCTAGAGCCCGTGTTCCACAACAAGAGAAGCCACCACAATGAGAAGCTCGTGCACCGCAACGAAGAGTAGCCCCTGCTTGCTGCAACTAGAGAAAGCCTGCGTGCAGCAACGAAGACCCAATGCAGCCATAAATAAATAAATAAATAAATAAATTCATTAAAAAAAACAAAAAAAGAACTGAGAGGGGCATTGATGAGAGTTAATTCCCAGATGAAGTCAAAGGATGAAGCTTCAAGGGACTTGGCGGCAGGCCCCATGGCTTAGGCAGCAGGCAGCATGAACCAGCCTTCAGAGAGGAGAAGGGGTCTGAGTCTGAAAGCCTCCTTGCTGACTTAGGTAACTTCTGAGAAATGATGGAGCAGAGCTTTGGCTGCAGCTTCCGGTGACTTCCAGAAACATGTGAGCACGATGCAATGGGAAGTGTTCATGGTATTCTTACGGGGGGGCACATAAGAAGCTGGGGAGGCTGCCAGCATTTCCGGACATGGATTCCATCCTGCAGTACTGCAGTGAGTGTGGCCGAACTGGCGCAGTCGGTGTAGACAGGACAGGCCTTACCTGGGGGCCACCTAGGGGAAGAAAGTGGCCGGCCAGGGCTCAGAGGATGTCAGTCTCCCTACAGGAGGGAGGTAGGATGGATATTTGTTATGCTTCGATCAACAAGCTTCCCGTGGGACAAACCCTGGCTTCCTTCCCTTCCCCACTAAGATCACGTGGAAGTGGCGAGTCCAGCTGAGCTTCTGAGATGGGGGAGCGTGTTGTCTTGCCCACCCTCAGGACACTGGCAAAGAGAGAGGAGGGAGCTGGTGGGTGTGAGGGATGCTGTCCAGGTCTGGTAGGTCCGGGGACCCTGTCATAGGACATGTGAGTGAGTATAAGAGGTGAAAAAGGAATGTCCCAGGGAGAGGGACTCACCCTGCAAATATCAAAAGATAAAAGGAACTTTCCAGAAAGTCTAGAGAGGGAGGAAGTAAAACCAAGGCAGAGCAAGCAAGAGGAAGTGGAAAAGAAGAAATACACTAAAAACGGCATAGCAGAGTTTATGGTGGTGATCATTCTTACGTACACCCTGGGTGGGGGAAGTGGGGAGAAGGGTGAAGGTCAGTTGGGAAATTAAAATTTGACGCGGCAGATAAAAGTTAACATGGGTTGGGAGGTGCTTGGGAGTTAGTTATATGGGCAGATGGCACGGCTGACAGAGCTGTTTGGGGACAGCTGTCTTATGCGTTCCTCTCCTGTGGCTCCTCCACGCCTGTCCTGTTCACGGGGCCCCTGCGGGTGGTGGGGGGTATGGGGAATGTGCCTGCCATTGTGGAATGAGGGCCAGGCGCGTGGCCGAGTGGTGCAGGTCGTAGGGCATGTCTGGCATTTAGAAAGTGGAGCAGGACGGCAGAGGGAGGTCACCTTGCACATTTGGGGCTGCCTGCGTGGAGAGGCTGCTGGTGGAAAGGCACTGCTGTGCGGAAGAGAAGAGATTTTGGGAAACGGAGGGAAGGATCTTACATAAATGACATGATCAAAAAAAAAGATGACAAAGGAGAAGATGAAGGCTCTTGACTTGAAAATGAAAGAATATCATTTCAAGGAAATAACAGAAGGAGAGCTGGTTATCCAGAAAATGGAAATTGATGTCTACATTACAGAGTGTGAAGATTTTCAAAAGGTCTTTTGGAGGGTACTGGACGTAGGAGAAGGAGGCGGGTACATATCCTACTCTGTATTTGACTAGGGTAATGGTTAACCTTGTTAAATGCCAGGGAGCAGGAGAGGGAGCGGTGGGGGGAGGCCGAGGTTTGGGGCTGGGGAGAGAACCAATGCAACGTGTCAGCTTCGCCTACAGCTACTGTGTTGCAAAAACCACCCCTGATTGTCACAGTTTTGGTGCATTAGCACCCTGCTGTTAGCCAAAATACTGAAACTGGCTAAGATGTGCACTGGAATCAGGTGAAATATTCACCAGTAGGGCAAAGAACAGTGGAGAGAGCGAGAGGGAGAAATGGGAATTGGAGAAATAATGAAAATGTAAAGATAAGGAATTTATAAAACAGTTGAATGTCTATAGAAGTTCGATGTATTTGGTAATTGAATCATAATGGTTGATTCTAAAGTATGTAATTGTGTAAAATTATTTTTATGAAAAAATCATGTGTGAATCAAACAAGTTAAAACTATGGATGTGCTGTGGAAGCATCCCAAGTGTCCACTGACAGATGAATGGATAAAGAAGATGTGGTATATATATATATATATATATATACACACAATGGAATATTACTTGGCCATAAAAAAGAATGAAATAATACCATTTGCAGCAACATGGCTGGACCTAGAGATTATCATACTAAGTGAAGTAAGCCAGACAGAGAAGGATGAATGTATGATATCATTTATATGTGAAATCTAAAAAAATAATACCAATGAACTTATTTACAAAACAGAAACAAACTCAGAGACATAGAAAACAAACTTATGCTTACCAAAGGGAAAAGAGGGAAGGGAGGGATAAATTAGGAGTTTGGGATTAACAGATACAAACTACTAAACATAATTAGAGAAACAACAATGAATTACTGTATAGCACAAGGAACTGTATTCAAGATCTTGTAAGAACCTATATTGGAAAAGAATTGGAAAAAACTGTATGTACAGCTGAATCACTTTGCTGTACACCTGAAACTAACACAATGTTGTAAATCAACTATACTTCAATTAAAAAAAAAGCACAACTGTGATGTGCTATGCACAGAAATGGTTTCCTTATAGAAACACGTGGCATCAAACAGAATCTTTTTTTTTCTTTTTTTTTTTTTGGCTGCCTGTGTGGCTTTCAGGATCTTAGTTCCCCAACCAGGGATCGAACCTGTGCCCCCTGCAGTGGAAGCCAGGAGTCCTAACCACTGGACCGCCAGGGAAATCCCCAAATAGAATCATTTAAATGGAACAGAAATACTGTTTGACATAGCC
This sequence comes from Balaenoptera musculus, assembly GCF_009873245.2. NCBI lineage: Eukaryota > Metazoa > Chordata > Mammalia > Artiodactyla > Balaenopteridae > Balaenoptera > Balaenoptera musculus. Next base: position 15,477,485 of record NC_045797.1, read on the forward strand.
GAAGAGTTCTTTCAGGGCACTTCATTTAATATTTTTTCACTTGGGTTACAGAGAATGATATTACTGTCTGGAAAAATAGCCGGCAGGAGGCTCCCAGAATGGTGTGTCACTTTTTACCTTTTTCTTGACAGCGTCTTAACTCTCTGGGCCGGGTGATTTGATGCTCAAATTAAACAGCTTTGTTCATAACTCTGTTGCCCTTAATTTTTTTCTCTTTATTTTGGTGGAGGTTCCCAATTTTATTAATGCCACGCTACCACCTCAGGAGTGCGTCACTGCTCAGGAGATCGACAGCTACTTCCGCCGGGAGCTTGTCTACAAGCGGAACGAGAGAATGGGGAAGCGGGTGAAGGCCCTTTTGGAGGAGTTCCCTGACAAAGGCTTTTTCTTTGCCTTTGGAGCCGGTGAGTTGCAGGCTACCTCTGATTAGACCCAGGGCTCTGCTGCTTCTCCCGAGGAGGGGGTGTCGAGGTGGGCCCTGCTATGCGGTGAGAGGGGTGACACCTTCTTTGACTTTTTTTTTTTTTTTTTTTATAACTTTTTTGCTTTATATAGTTTATTTATTTATTTATTTATTTATTTTTGGGTGTGTTGGGTCTTCGTTTCTGTGCGAGGGCCTTCTCCAGTCGCGGCGAGCGGGGGCCACTCTTCATCGCGGTGCGCGGGCCCCTCACTGTCGCGGCCTCTCTTGTTGCGGAGTACAGGCTCCAGACGCGCAGGCTCAGTAGTTGGGGCTCACGGGCCTAGTTGCTCCGCGGCATGTGGGATCTTCCCAGACCAGGGCTCGAACCTGTGTCCCCTGCATTGGCAGACAGACCCTCAACCACTGCGCCACCAGGGAAGCCCTTCTTTGACTTTTTGATGATGTCAGAGTATCCGTCGTGGCTGAAACTTTGCTGGTGCCTGTGACACTAGCTCTCCCTCCACGGGGGGGGGGGGGCTCCTGATACACTCCCCAGGCAGGAAGGCATTTCTCCCTCTTCTGAACTCAGCACTTAATCCCAACTTCTTACTGGCACCTTTCTGTTTTTTAACTTCCCTTAAAATTTGTCTGTTTTCTCTCTCCTACCTGACTGTGAGCCTCCTAAGTATAAGGTTGGGGGCTGATACATCAGCTATTATTAACCATGAGTAGTATACATGGAAATACACTGGGAAAATTATTTCCTTTTGTGGGATTTTTGAAATAAATTCTCTTATCTTCTTGAGCGATTTTAACATACCTTTGCAGCCTCCAGAATTAAGGACAGAAATGCCGGAGGCTGGGTAGTGTGCAGAAGTGTGTATTTGCTGGTCTAGGTTTCTTTCAATTCTTCCACTAGCTTCATAAACTTGAACAAGTCACCCCGCTTAGTTTTTTTTTTTCTTACCAGTAAAATGCGGGGATTGGAGAGAAGCACTTCTGGAATAGCAGTGAGTGATCCAGTGTAATCTGATCTCACGATCCTTAGCTTACTTACATCTGCAAAACACCTACCCCCCTTCTTTGCCATATACGATAGCATTCACAGGTTTTAAGGATTGGGATCTGGATATATTTTGGGGAACCGTTATTTAGCTTACTACAACATCTGAAACTCAACTAATGTAATATCCCATATTAATGGAATAAAAGACAAGAATCACACAATCATCTCAATGGATGCAGAAAAGCATTTGACAAAATGGAACTCTTTCACGATAAAAACACTCATCAGACTAGGAATGGAAGGGGACTTTAACAACCTGTTAAAAAAGTTGCTATGAAAAACCCATAGTTGACATCATATTTAATGATGAAAGACTGAATGCTTTCCCCCTAAGATGAGGTACAAGACACGGATGTCTGCTCTCACTGCTTCTCTTCCACATTGTGCTGAAGGTTCTAGCCAGGGGAATTAGACAAGGAAAAGAAATAAAAGGCATTCACATTGGAAAGGAGGAAGTAAACCATCTCTTTTTTCATCATCTTGTGGATAGAAAATCCTAAGTAATCCACAAGAAACACCTATTAGAACGAATAACCGAGTTCAGGATACAAGATCAATATACAAAAACCAGTTGTATTTCTATACCTTAGCAATGAATAATGTGGAAATGCAACTAAGAAACCAGTTCCACTATATTCAATATCTTGTAATAACCTATAATAGAAAAGAATATATACGTACATATATTTACACATACATACACATTTATATATACATATATATAAAACTGAATCACTTTGCTGCACACCTGAAACTAACACAACATTGTGAATCAACTATACTTCAATAAAAAAAATAAGTTAAAACAAAAGAAACCAGTTCCATTTACAACAGCATAAAAAACACTAAGGACTCAATTTAGGGATGAGCAAGATGCAAAATAAAAACTAAAAACATCATGGAAAGGACTTAAAGAAGACCTAAGTAAATAGAAAGACATTTCATGTTTGTGGATTGGAAGACATAGTAAATAGTGTTAAGATGACAATATTCCCCAAATTGAGCTACACATTCAGCGCAAGCCCTATCAAAATCTCAGCTCCCGAAAATGTTTTAAAATTAGTGGTGAGGGTTGCACCACTTTGTGAATGTTCCCAAAATCACTGAATCGTACACTTGAAAAGAAAGAATTTTATGTTATGTGAATGATATTCCAATAAAGCTGTTGTAAAAAAAAATAAGGGGTCAGGTTCCTGTATCTTGTTCGTTGAAAAATTCTATCATGAAACAAATTGCAGTGTCTGCCTTGGTAGCCCTGGGTGGGTCTGGGAGTGGGTTTCCTCCGCCTTGAGTCCCGTGTTCCGTAGTTGGATTGTGGACCGTGCTGTGTGGCGCCGTGCCCATGTCCCGCCTGTGTCAATGAATGGATTTCAGCTGTCAGCCCTCACCCTGTAGGCACCCCGACAGGGGTCAGGCCCCAGAGGCCCCTGTGGCTCGTCCCCTCGTGGGGTGATGGCGGTCCTCTGTTACGACTCAGAGCCCGTAGCTTTGCTCCAGCGGCTCTGGCAGGTCTGCGAGATGGAACAGGCGAGAGCTGGGCACACAAGGCTGCCCGCCCCTGAGTGTGGGCTTCTGCCTGCCACTCCTGTTGGACTCAGCTGATGTTTTAAGAGCTTCCCTGCCATCCGCTGTTGGGATGATGGGGCACTGGGAGCAGGGGCAAGGAGAGGCTTTGAGAGGACGTCGGCCTGCCAGGTGGGTTGGACCTGGGCAGTTTGGAGGGCCAGCCCTCCAGATGGGGACTGTGCTGGACACATGGCACAGGTGACACTGGGACACCTGGGCTTGCCTGATTCTCAGCCATGGTTCTTCATACGGCTGCAGCTCTGGGTAGAGACCTCACAGCCCCTGGGCACTCTGGGTATCAGGAGTGTCCTGGATAGCCACCAGGGTGCAGTTGTCTTCGTGGGGCTGGTTTCTCCACCTCATGAGTCTATTTCTTCTGGTGCCTTCTGAAGGCTGAGTTGACCAGAGGGAACCACAGAAATTCAGAAATTGCTCCCAAACTCTTACCCTTGGCAGTGAGAAATTTAAAATGCTGTGTGGTTAGCACACTTTTGATTGTAAAGTGAGGATCACCCCAAACTGAAAGCTCCAGAGGTTTAAACTGCAACAGTGAAGGGATCTGCAGATGAAATTTAAAGATGAGAAATGGAGCTCACCTTTGGAGTAGAAGGAAATTGAAGTCACACGGAATAGCTTGGTCCTTAATGATAAAGATTGCTAATAGGGGCTGTTCATTCGCTCGACAAATACTGTTTTCATTCCTAATTGGTTGAGAGCATGGACGCTGGAGCCAGACCACCTGGGCACCACCTGTGCCTCTTCCTCATCTGTAAAATGGGGGTAATAATACACCTACCTTATCGGGTTGTTGTTGGGGGGAGGCTGAATGATGTGTAAGGCACTGAGAACAGTGCCCTGCACCTCGTAATGCTCAGGAAATGTTCACTATCTTTATTATTGTGATTACTCCCTGTCACATGGACTTGGTAACGGCTGGGAGAGTGGAGGCCTTTGCAGCAGCACTCTGCAAGCTCAGTCTCCTTCCCCCCGCCCCGAGTCCAGGCATACTCTATACATGAGTTTGCTGCACTTCTGCACCGGGGCTAATCTGGGCCTTGCCAACATCCCTTTCATCTGAGTCAGTTGCCCTTCATCAGTCTTGGGGTCCTAAACTCTATGGTGGGACCCAAGAATGCAGTAGAGCCCAGTACCTTCTGCCCCAAACACCACCCTCGGGCTCCCCAGGCTCCCAGAGGCTGCTGTAAGTTCCCTCTGCTTCTTAGTGCTGTGGAGTCAGGACAAGGGAGAGTTTGGGTGGACCTTAATTTGCTTTCCTGGTCTCTGCCTCTTGAGTATTCGGTTGTCAAAATTGCATAGACCCTGGGGCCAAGCTGCCTGGGTTTAGATTCTGCTCTGCTGTTTCTTCTGTGTGTGAAGTCCTGAGCCTACTTTACCTGTTTTCCATTTTCAAGTGGAGATAATAACGATACATCTAAGGTTCTGCTGGATCAGAGAATGGAGCGCTGCAATTTAATTAGCCATTTAGGACATTAAAGTGCCAACTGTCACAGAGAGGGGCATTGCGACCCTAGAGGATCATGTCAATTCTGAGCATCAAAACCTGAAATGAGAGAAGATGAATCCCAGGATCTACCCTTTTAAAATACTTATTTGACGAAGCCACTGTAAGCTTATCTGGTTGATCTTTGTTGCTTTTTATTGAAAAAGAAAAAAGTGAAATAAAATTCAGGTTGAGGTTTCCAGCTATGGTGGCTTCTGCTAAAAGGAGGGTTTTATTGTGCATTTTTAAGTAAACATAGGACAGAAGGGGCCTGGGGTCTCAGAGGTGCTTGGTTTACATAAATGAGAATCCTGGCTCCAGAGGTGGAAGGTTGGGACTTGGTGTCCTCTTAGCTGTGTGACTCGGGGCAGCTCACCGCGTGGTTCTGATCCCGAGTCCTGATCTCTGAAACGCTGCTTATCCTGCCCTGCCTGCCTGGCAGAGCTGTTGAGAGGCCCCCTTGCAGAAAAGCTTTCTGAACTGTACTGGGCTGGTCAGAAGGGAGGGGGTTGGCAGGGTTATTTCTTGGTTCCGGGGTGTGTGTTTGGGGGTCACGAGAGCTGCCACATTTCTGATCATTTTTCTTACTGCAGGGCATTTCATGGGCAACAACACAGTTCTTGATGTTCTGCGGCGCGAAGGCTATGAGGTAGAACACGCCCCCGCTGGACGACCCATCAACAAGTAACCTTCCTGTGCTTCTATCCCGGTCAGGGAGCAGTTAGGGGAGCTGAGAGCCTCACAGGGCTGCTTGGGCGCCAGGGTGGGCTGTGTCCTGAGCGGCTCCAAGGGCCCCAGCACGGACACCAAGCGGCCACTCGGTCCCCAGCTCAGCTGGCGGCCCCTCGTGGCTGGGACTGTGTCAGACTTGGGTTGGCCGGCCGGGCACTTTGGGCAGTAGAGGCCACACTGGCCTTTCCTCAGCAGTGCTTGGGGCAGAAAGGAAGGTAAGGGGAGGGTGCTCCTTGGTCCTGGGGCCCAGGAGGGGTGATTTGGCTTGACGCTCAGTGCCTTTGACCTGGGCCTTTGGGAAGTTTTAGGGAGGCAGGTGGTGGAATCAGTCATAATGTAAGGTCAGGGGGGCTGGAGATGCTGGGAGTGACTGTCAGACCCATCTCCGGGGCAGAAGCAAAGCCCCTTCTCTTTCTCTGAGCTGTTTCCTACCCCCAGGTCTGTTTACTTCTCATTTTTATGCAGTCACCCTCCTGCCTTGTGGCCCCTTCCGTAAAGAATTGAGGAGGCCAGGATCTCCCACCCTCAGTAAGGCTGCTGCCCCACGCTGGCCTCCCTGCTAGTCTCCGCCCCATGTCGTCCTAGTGGGCACAAGGTGGCCCTTCCTACCCACTCTGTACCAGTCTGCTTGGGCTGCCCTAACAAAATACCGCAGACTGGGTGGCTTCAACAATAGAAATTTATTTTCTCATGGTTCTGGAGGCTAGACGCCAAGATCAAGGTGTCGGCAGGTTTGGTTGCTCCTGAGGCCTCTCTCTTTGGCTTGCAGGTGGCCGCCTTTTCACTGTTCCCACGTGGCCTCTCCTTGATGTGCGCACAACTCTGGTGTCTCTGTGTGTCCACACTTCCTCTTCTAAGGACACCAGTCAGACTGGATTAGGGCCCAACCTAAAGGCCTCATTTTAACTTAATCACCTCTTTAAAAGTCTTGTCTCCAAATACAGCCACATTCTGAGGCGCTGGGGGTTAGAGCTTCAGCATGTGAATTTTGAGGGAACACAGTTTAGCACACCTTCCATTCCCCTCCCACTCCCTCCAGATCGTGGTCACCAGCGCCCCCTCCTGGCAGAGCCCTCAGCTGTGGTGCGAGCACTCCAGGAGGAAAATGCCTGCCCTCTGCTGAGGGGATGGAGAGGGGGGTCCAGCTGTGGTGCCTGCCCGATGGCTTCCTTCTCCAGGTGCCCTCTTTCTACTCGGAAGACCCACCTTCACCTCATATTGTCTCAGGCCAGGTCCTCCTCTATCCCGTCACTCCAGAGGTTCCTCCTTGGGAGCCGCTTTCCATCCCAATGAGCCATGATTCTCTGGAAAACTTGACTACATCCTGGGCTTATCTCATCCCCCACCTCTCTCCATATCTTGCACTCCGTTTATCAGTAACAGCAGTTCTTCACACAGTACTTTCTAGTTTACAAAAGCCCTCACCTAAGACTTCTTCTCATTTTCCACCTTCACCAGGCCTCTGGCTTCTTCCATTAAAATCTCTCTCAGATTTGCCCCCTTTGTTCCTAAGGTCATCACCCTCTGGTCCCTTCTCCACCTTTCTGTGGGACTAATCTTGCAAGTGTCCCTGACTCAGAAACCTTCAGTGTTTCTTGTTGTTCTCTTCCAAAGTCCAGTTTCTTCATGCTGATGCCTCGGCACCCAGACCCCACCTTTTCCCAGCACGGATCTGCCTCTGATACCAGAAAACCTTTTGTCCTCGCTGCTGCCTCTCCACCTTTGCTAATGCTCTTCCTTTCCACTGTCTGCAGTCTCCCTCCACTCCTCCCCTGACTGAGAAAGCCCTTCTGCAGATCTCCATCCATCGCTCCCTCCCGTTCTCCTTCAGCTCTGGGGGGAGAGCCCAGCCCTTAGGGATTCTCTGCTTGTTTGGGGGAGAGGGTCTGTGGCTCTTTCCTCACCCACTGGACTGTGTGCTCTTGGAAAGCAGGGTGGGCTGGGCCCTCTGATCACTTCTCAGCCCCTGGCCCCAGGCTGACTGGCACGGCTGGGGTTTATCACACTATCTTTGGGGTTGCCAGAGAGGGCCCTGCTTGGGAGTGTGTATGGGTGTGTGTGTGTGTGTTGCTGGCTGTTCTCAGACTCCTTAAATCTGCCTCTAACCCTGACACCTGCCCCTGGGGGAAGAGAGGTCAGGAGTCAACATTTAAAAAATCTCTCCATGAGATCCTGACACACAGTGAAGGCTGAGAACCAGTCCTGTCATTTACTGGGCTGCTCACACTTCCTTGGGGAGGAAGGAACGTTTATTGATCAATTGTCAGGCGGTAACTGGGTTCACACCGACTCTCAGTTAACCCTCAACACCAGCCTGTGGGGTGGGGGTTTCTTCTCCTTTACTGATGAAGAAACTGAAGGGGACACAGCTCGTCAGAGTCAGGATACAGTTCGGACTCCTCGCTTGCACAGCCCTTTTCTTTCTGCCCTTTCTTCTCCCATTTTTAGCTTTCCAGCCCCTTCCTCTTTGTTCATGTAGTTTCCTCTGCCAGGGATCCATTCAGTGCCCCTACCCCTAATTCTATCAGAGTCTGTGAGATCCAGTGCACAGGCCTGGATTCACCCTCTCCCACGATCCTGGGGAGTTTGATGTGTGTGACTGCAGCAGCTGTCCTGTGTTCTGTGACGGTAGCGTCTATGAGTTTTCAGTGGTGCGCTGCTCTACGGTGCTCCTGGGTGAGGTCATGAGGGAGCATGAGGTCTCTAAAGGAGCTTCTGTTCAGGGAGAAGAAGGGGCGAGGGACTAAGGGCCCAGAGCCAGGGAGATGCCCATAGGGAAGGGGTGGGTGAGGACATAACGAGGGCAGTGGCTGTGGAGATACCTCTTTCCTTCTTCCCCTACTCGGCAGCCATGTGACAATCCTTGAGGGATGATTCTGAGCATCGGGAACTTGAATCTGGGCAGGCTGCTGTGGCTGTTGAGGAGCCTCTTTCTGAGCAGAGCCCTTATAGGGATACAGGAGGGAGGAACAGGGTTAAGGGCCACTTCAACTGTTCTAAGTAAATAGCATTTGAACATTTTTCACTCCTCTTAAAACGCCGTAATCTTCAGTGACTTTCTAGGCAGCGGTGACCCGTTGTCAGGCAAGTGCAGTAATTATAAGCAGTTAAGAAAGAATCTTTTATTTCTTCCCCAGGGCTAGGGGATTTGGAGGGAGTACAATGAGGGTATGTGAGGGAGAAACAAAGGCGTCAAAGTGATCACTTTTCGAGGTGGCTTCGAGACCCCTGCCTCCCCAGCCGGCTTGAACCTTCACATTATCTGCCTTTTGTGAGGTCCTGAGCCTTAAAGGCGGGGGAGGGCATCATGCTGGGGGACCTTCCTTCCATCCCTCTTCCTTCCTCCCCTGCTTACAGAGAAGAGACCGGAAACCCGTTGTCACAGCCCGCCTCCTCTGCCGTCTTGGCTCCGGAAGCGCCCGCCCCGGAAGCTCAGGTACCGGAAGCTGGGTCTGCCGGGCCCCCACTGTTGCGGCTTCACGTGTCTCTGCTCAGAAGTGCTGACCTGCCGGGCGAGGCACGACGAAAGTTCCAGAAGAAGCAGAGGCGGCCGCAGCAGAGGCAGCGGCTCCGGCAGTTCAGCGACCTGTGGGTCCGACTGGAGGAGAGGTGAGGTGGCTGGGCCGGGCTGGGCCAGCCGCGAGCCCATCGCCCGGTCAGTCCTCACCCCGGAAGTGCGTGTGGGCAGCAGCCCAGGAATGCGGGTCACACTGCTTCAGGGGCAGAAGTTCAAGGCTGTGGTAGGGGTTGAGTGTCCCCACCATCACGGTGCAGTCTTCCCCGTTCCTCATGTCCTGGACAGCGGTCTTCTGTCCACTCTGGTGGAGGTGAATCCAGATTAAAAGTAATTGCTTCAAACCACTGCCGGGGTCAGGACCCCATATTTATCTTTGTTAAAGAACAGATGGGGCGGGAGGCATGGGTGGGTCTGTTAAAAGTAGCATGAGGCTGGAATAAAGGTTGAGAAGAACTTGATTTCCCAGCCCTTCCTCCACCGCAGATCAGGGAGAAGCTCATAGCTTTCCGGAGCTGGAAGCACCTCTGTAGGAATGGGCTTGTTCAGCCCCTACGTTTTGCAGGGAGCATGGCGACCACAGAATGTGCACTCGCAGAGATGCCCAGTGGGTGGATCAGAGGTGGGTAGAGGAGCCAAAGATGGGGACCCAGCCTGGTTTCTGCTGGAAGAACTACACCAGAGAGGCCTGGGATCCAGGATACAGTTCAATTTATACCAAACTTTTTGAGTTCTTCCTATGTGCCCGCTGTTGTGTTGGTGCTGTGGCTTTGGGGGTGAACCAGACCGACATTGGCCCTGCCTTCATGGAGCTCACAGTCTGGGGAGGAAGATGGATTTTGAGTTGATTATTCACAAGGGGAGTGTAGGGGCTGCGGGGATGTGCGTGTGTGTGTTTGTGTGTTGGACATTACTACCTAACTTAGGGTGGCGGGTGTCAGGAAGGGCCTTCTGGAGGAAGCGACCTTTTGGTTGCTGCTGAGTAGAAGCCTGACAAAATGGAGCCCAATGAACAGAGCTTCTCAGTCTGGATCAGGAGATGCAGGCATCTGATATCTGCATAGGTGCTTAATAATAAATGTTGAATGAATGTGTAAACAACTGAACGGGGAGGGGAGGGAGTTCCCAGCAAGGGGAACAGTGCAAAAGCCTGATGTGGAGAGAGTGATCATGTTAAAGGAACCAAGATGTAGTAATTCTGGCTGGAGCCTGGGAGGTCAGTGGGAAGAGGGGTGAGGTAGGTCTAGAAGGTAAATTGGATGGAATGACTGTGAGAATCTCATGCCTGAGAGAAGTAGGGTGCCACTGAAAGGTTTGAGGCAGGCATCCCGTGTGCAGTAGGGTTTGCATTTTTAAATGGACAGAAGCTGGCAGCCAGATGTGACCTAGAGAGCAGGGACAGATCCTGTTGGTGTCCATGTGCCCCATGGTGCTTGACACGGGGAGGCTCCTCAACCATCCTTCACTGTTGGAGGAATACACTGACCTGTTTAGTACCTTCTCAGTCTGGGCCATTTCCTTTCAAGGTGGCCATGCAGGGATTGGGCACTTTACACCAGAGCTGAGCTGAAAGGACCAGGTGAGCCTGAGCTAGTTCTGTCTTGACCTGAGAAGGCTGCATGGTGTTCACATGAGACCCAAGCTGGGGTAGGGGAGAGAGCCAGAGACCCGGAGAGGAATCCTCCTGGCTTGGCGGTGCCTCTCCGTGTGGTCAGGGAGGAGGGTCCCTGCTTGACATTGCCCAGAGGCTGATAATTAGCAAGTCTGAGCAAACTAGTTTTAATAATCCTTGAACCAAGAAGCAAATAGCTGGGGGAGAGTTGTTCAGTGTGCTAGTCTTAGTGCCTGTATCATTTGGTTTTGTTGTAGCAGTAGTAACGAGGGCCAAGACATAGGAAATCTATTAACATACTAAGATCCATTCCTGTCTTTGGAGGAGAGAGGTGAAAAGAAGCTGTGCAGACCTTTGGGGGCCTCGGAGTATCCAATGGCTCTTGCTGTGCCCTGAGACTGTGTCTTTCTCTTTGCCTCCAAGTGCTGGGATCCCACAGCTCCAGGTCCCCGTTCTGGCCAGGCGCATTTCCGCCGAGCTGCGCCTCCCTCGCCCTGGGCAGTCTCCCCACAGCCAGATGGTGGTCAGCAGTGCCTGCCTGTCTGTCTGGACACCTATGTTATGGGTGCTGGTGCTGGCTTTCCAAACAGAGACAACCCTCCTGTAATGGCCAGAGGAGCCAAGCCAAGACCTGACGCCTCGGACTTGAACGACAGCCATTCTGTACTCCACACTCTGCTCTGGCCCTGATAGGCCCAACCCAGGAGAAGAGACTCAAAATAAAAAAGCCAGCGTTGATTCTTCTTTTTCCAAGGAATGACTTTGGGTTATCCAGCAATGCTTGGGGGAGGTGTATAGTTTTGTAACATAATGAGCTGTATGAAAATAATTAATTGTAAGAAAATTATTAAATATGTTTTTTGTGTAGATTTTTTGCCACAATGCGTATACCAAGCAAACAGCTCTTTTTGCTCACATGCTCTGAATACTATCCCTGCTGCACTCCTGGCCCCGCTCCTGGGCCTGCCTGCAGCCGTGGACCCTGCCCCTTTCCTCCTTCCTGCTGCTCTTCTCCCCATCCTCTCCTGGTTCTGGATGCAACAGAGTCAGTAGGCTGTGGAACTTCTGTTCTGCTCCTCTCTATTCCAGGTCTGGTGACTAGTGTGGGTCCTGCACTCTGACAAGTGCTTTCACTATGTACAGTGTGAGAGGGTGTCTCATCCACATGCTGAAGACTGGTGGATAGGTAGGCTTTGTTAGAGGTGTTGTGCAAGAAAGTGGTTTTCAACCTCTCCCCCCGTCCCTGTCCTGTGTGTTACTTATTATTTATATGTCTTTGTGTTTTCCAAATAAAGTCTTATGAAGAATCTGTATATAAAATGATTAAAAATAGAATTTCCCTAGTTGAGTCTGAAATGGGAACTTTCAGCCCTGCCCAGCTGATACCCGCCCCCCTCCCCCTCCCCCTGCTCCCACCATGGTTACAGACCAGGGTCTCCCGCCTGTGGCAGAGTTTCCTTTTGGTTCTCCTGGGCCTCTGAGCAGCTCACAAAAACCCAGAGGGTCTGCCCAGGACTTGGATGGGACCAATAAGAAGTATCTGGTTTCAGGTACCTTGATTGCCTGGGCTTGCAGCTCTGTGGCCTTCCCTTCCTTTTTCCAGAGACTTTCTTGTGGGTTCCTTCTTGGTCATTTCCAGGGCCAAGAAGATCTTTGGGTCCCACTGAGTGATGTGATGGCACTCAGGATCCATGTTCACCACCTTTGCTCCATTCTGTGCCCCCTGTATTGCAGGGGCAGGAGGGCTAAACTTTCCGAGATTCCCTTGCTGCTCTGATCGAGAGTCTTCTAATGAGATACACTTAGTGAGATTTGGAAGGTGAAAGGGGCAGAAGACCTGTTTCTTTGGTAGTAGTGGCAGTTATGTGCAGGCTCCAGCAGACACAAGTTTGTGCAGTGGCCAGGCTCCTCATGAGGTTGGCACAGTTTCCTGCAGCTTTCTGACCTTGGATTACAGCTGCTGCGGAGCCTAATGTCAACCCTCTGACTTCTGCTGCTGCAGCCACTCCCATGGCTTAGGAGGCACCTCTTCCCTCTGATTCCTAATAGAAGTGGTGCTCCCTGCTTCTCAGTGACTTGAGTCTATTCTTAGTTTTGGTAGGTATGGGGGTGAAGGTGGGAGGCGGGAAGGTAAAATGGGAGGGAAGGATTGCTGCGACTGACCCTGTTCTTCCTGTAAGCAGGGGGCGTGGCTTTCTCCAGAGGCCCACATCCTAGCTGGGTGGTACCCAATTTCTTGGCTCATATCCGGGCCCAGGAAGCAACAGACCTGGTTGGCAGGGCTGACGCAAAATGGTTTGCAGACCACAGTGGCTGCTCCATCTCAGCACTGCTTTTGAGGTGGCAGGGGTGCCAATGCACCTGGAGGGCGGCTTGGCCAGTTTTCACACAGTTTTACCCCAAAGCGGAAAATTCCTCTGCACTTGAGCGGGAGCGACCTGCACTATCGTGAAAGACCGCAGGCTCTTCTAAGGATTGTAATCCAGCCCCACAGCATGGCGGAATGGCACCACGGGCCCAGATCTCATGTGTTGGGCCCTGAGCCTTAATCTGGTCTAGAAATGGAAGAACCTAGGGCCATGAGACTGACGTGTACAGTGGGCCTTTCACATTAGCGTGAAGAGGAAGGAAGCCCATGTGGATGAGGAAGTGCTGAGGTCTGACTCGGCCCCCCCCACCGTCCCCGCACCCCCCCCTTACTGATGGGAAGCTGCCTCTTGCATGGGGGAGGGGAGCAGGCTTAAGAGGTGAGCGCTGAACCCACTGCTTTCACATCAGAGCTTGAATTACCACCAGAAAGAGAAACTCAAAACACTTTATTTTAGGTTATAAAAGAAATAAAAGCCACACTTGCTACCTTTAAGCCAGATCAGAAGTAAACCTGTTTTGCTCGCATATAAATTATGTAGACTTTTCTCCCCCATCAGGAAAGATCTCTGGCCTGGTTCTTTTTAAGCACAGAGGTGGCACCTTTTCACTCATTTAGTTGGCAGAGCAAAGCCGATCCCTTGGCAATCCAGTAATCTTTGGACCGCTTGGAGGGTAAGAGGACGGTCACCACAAAGTTGGTTGAATGACCTAGTTAAGAATACAGGGAAAAAAGGGTTGTTACTTTAAAGAATAACCCCTTAATACAAAAATCACTGTACTGGGAGTTTAGACACCTGGGCTGCAGACCTGACTTTGCCTCTAAAGAAGAAGGGCAAATAATCCTCTACAGATTTCAGTTTTATGCTTTGTAAAATGAAGATGTTAGAACAAACGATCCTTTAGAACCTGTCCAGCTTAGACCTTGTATAACCTTATAAACTATGTTTCAAGTTCTCTGCAATTTGTTTCAGGGAGCATTGGGCTAGGATTGAGGCCTGAGTTTTAATGGGATTCAGGGGATACAGTTGGTAGGTTGGGCATCCATCCATTTGTCCATCTGCTTGTCCATCCATCCATCCATCCATCCATCCATCCATCCATCCATCCATCCATCCATCCATCCATCCATCCATCCTTTGTTCCACCCAGTAGGTAGGCACTGGGGTCCTGAGATGACTAAGTGCAGTCACAGGTATGTCCCTCAGCTCTGGGACATCAGAAGTAAGAGGGCACTTTTACCCTTTCTTCACTGTGTGCCTGGGTGAGGGGGGCCGGGGCCAGGTTGAGAAGAAGAGGACCCTGCCCTCAGGGTGGGAGTTGCTGTTTCTGGCCTTCACAGCAAACCCCATCTGTGTGGAAGTCGGGGAAGGTGGTGGTGTCCCCAGCAGAGAATGCCTACATCTCCCCTTTCCTTGTCTTTGTATGTCGTTCCCTGCATGGTGCCTTGGCAGGTGCTCGAATGACATTTTATAGTACATATGCAGAATGTATATGTATAGTAACCATTAGTTTGAATTGACATTCAAATAAGGTCCATACCTTGCAACAGTGATATGTTGTTTAAATCTCTTTCAATTGGTAGGTTCCCCTCTGTTCCTTTTGCCGCCCCCTTGTAATATATTTGTTGAAACAACCAGGCTATTTCTCCTGTGAGGTTCCCCAGAGTCTGGCTCTTGTTGACAACATCCCTGTGGTGACTTTACACATGTTCCCCTATCCCTGCAAGGGCGGTTAGATCTAGAGGTGTGATCACATTCAGGGTTAAGTTTTTTTTGGCAAGAATACTTCCTAGGTGGTGTGCACTTCCATCAGGAAGCGCCTTGTGTCTGGTTGTCTTTCTTTGTTGGAATGTCAGCAGCAGCTGATAATTATTACTTAGAGCCGTTATTTCATTAAGGTTAATAATTTTAAATTTTAGTGATGATTAAGTCTATAGAGTCCATCTGTGGTTTAATTTTTGTATGTGATAGGAGATAAGGATCTAAGTTTGGTATAACCAATTGTCCCAGGATCATTTGTGGAATAATTTCCCTCTTCCTGATCAATTTTAAATGATGCTGGTATTATATGTCAAGTTCCCACATATGCACAGTGCATTTCTGGGCTCTCTCTCCAGTACATTGGATCTATTTATAGAATCTTGTGCCAGTGCAACGTCATTTTAATTACTACCTTTTCTTTGTTCCTTTTCCTGCAAACCACAGAGTTCCTGTTGGAATTTTAGCCAATAATAAGAAGACAAATGACTCTATTAAAAAATGGGCAAAAGATTGGAACAGACACTTCATCTGAGAAGATATAAATAAGCACCAGAAAAGATGGCTACTGTCATTAGTCATTAGGGAAATGCAAATTAAAACCACAAAGAGATGCCACTATATTCTATTATCTATCTATCTATCTATCTATTTATCATCTATCTATCTATCATCTATCATCTATCTATCATCTATCTATATCTATCTATCATCATCATCTACCTATCTATCTGTCATCTATCATCTAAAATGAAAAGGACTGATTGTACTAAGTGGTGGTGAGGATGTGGAGGATCTGGAACTCTCATACACTGCTGGTGGGGATGTTAAGTGCTATGGCCACTTTGGAAAACATTTTGGCAGTTTCTTAAGAAGTTAAACATATACCTACTGCATGATTCAGTCATTCCATTCCTAGATAACTTATCCAAGACAAATAAAATTACATCTCCCTACAAAAACTTGTAAATACCATTATTAATTTAAAAAATACCTTTGAACACTTTTTTAGATTTGTCATAGGACTGGGAGATCATGTGACACGAATGTCTATTTTAGTTCTATCCTGTACGTTACCCTTAGAGAGCACCCTTTAACTGAATATTTTTTAGACAAATAAATATCATCAGTATCTATATTCTCCATTCAAATGAGAAAGATTTTTTAGTTCTTTCTTCCTGCCTTCCCTCCCATATTTCTGTCATCTGGAAATTTAGTTCCAAGTTATTATAAATTCATTTTTATGGTCAAACTATTAAAGATTTAACTGTGTGTGTGTGTGTTTTAAATAGAGGATCAGTGGTGATTAATTTAGAGCCTTTGTCCAAGACGATCTTTATTACAACTTTTCTTTCAGATGATAATTTGGTTGCACTTGCAATTCTGGTTCAAAGTTGTTTTTCCTCAGCCCTTTGAAGAAGTTTCTCTATTTTTATATGCACCGTGGATAATGAGACATGTCTGAAGTCAATCTGATTCTCATTTTCTGGAATTTTAGTGCCAGCATATTAATGCATTTTATCTATTTGAGAATTTTCTTTATTTCTGATGATCTTAGATATCACTCTGCTATATCTAGGTTTCTTTTAAAATTTGTTTATTTGTTCATTGTATATTTAAAAAAATTACCCCTACCACTTTGTGAGATCTCTCAATCATCTGAGGACTCAACTGTTTCTTCAGTTCTGGGAAATTATCAGCCAGTTTTTCAAATATTATTGCCCTTCCATTTTCTCTCCTTTCTCCTTCCAGATTGCCTACTAGATAAATGTTGGTGATTTTGACTCCTTCCACAGTGTCACTTAAAAAAATTGCATTGTGCTGTCTTTTGAGGGATTTCCTCAGCGCATTCTGTTGGCTCACTCTCTAGCTGTCTGCATTCAATTCTTCAGCTTATCTGTTGATATGGCTTTCTTTTTATCTGGTTCCTTTTTATCAGGGCTGTATCTCAGTTTCAGGTCTACTAAGAGTTCTCTTTTTGTAGCATGGCATTCCACTTATTTATTTTAACATCTCTTTTCTACGCTGAGTCTCAATGGATTTGGTCAGAGATAGATGTGTCTACTCAGTCCATCAGTTTTCAATTAGAAGGCACTGATCAATAAACTACTTTCTGGGACTTCCCTGGTGGCACAGTAGTTTAGAATTCACCTTCCAATGAAGGGGATGCGGTTTCGATCCCTGGTTGGGGAACTAGATCCCACATGCATGCCGCACATAGGAGCCCACTGGCCTCAACTAAGACCCGGCACAACCAAAATAAATAAATAAATTGAAAATACACACACAGAATAAACTATTTTCTACTCATTAGACTAATAGAAGCAAGCATTGGCTTTATAACATTAATCTACACTCAGCATTAAAACAAATAGAATTTACAGCATTTATAAATTTGTGTGTTATAAGTGGTCTTATTTTAAGCCTGGCTAATTGCCCCAAGATCACCCTTTGTACATTACAGTTTAACATTTTGACTTTGATTGTAGTTTGCATTCAGTCATGAGACTGATCTTAGATCATCCTCACCTGTGGTTGAGAGTGTACCTGCCCGGGCCCCTGTCTTATAAAGTGGGGAGTGGTAGAGTGTTGGGCTTGGCTCATAATTTTGTTGAGGCTCAAAATGCACCACAGGCAGCATTGGATTCATCTGTCCGGGCAGTGCGTCTTCTATCACCATCTCCTTATTGTCCCATCGAGAAGCATCCATGAATATCCCATGGACAAGAACACCATCCTCAGGAGAGGGCAACTGAAAGACACGCAGAAGTTCATAGGTGAGAAGAGGAGGAGGGGTCAGTTTTGTGGGCCACCTCCTAGTCCTACATTCTCACTCAATTCTAAGAACCAATCCAGAGATTCTCTTATCATTCACATTTTAGAGAGGAGAATGCCAAGGCTCCAAAAGGTGAAATAATTTGCTTTTCAGTTTGTCACCAAATCTCATACTTTTCACACTCCCACAGGCTGTCCGGTAGGGGGTACCCCTGGGAAACCCACTGATGGGCTTCAGACTCTGATATCATGACGTTAGGATTTTCCCTTTCTCATGGGAAGTGGATGGACAAGAGGGCTGTGATTATCATCTGTTATTTTTAGCAAGACCTTTCAAAGATCTGGGTGCCGTTCCAGAAGATAGGTTATATATTGGCAATGATATTTGCAGAGTGCCTATGGAAAGTTTTTTAAGAGAAATTTTGCAGGAGGCGGGACTTCCCTGGTGGGGCAGTGGTTAAGAATCTGCCTGCCAATGCAGGGGACATGGGCTTGATCCCTGGTCTGGGAAGATCCCACATGCCTTGGAGCAACTAAGCCCGCGGGCCACAACTACTGAGCCCGTGTGCCACAAGTACTGAAGCCCGCGTGCCTAGAGACCATGCTCCGCAACAAGAGAAGCCACCACAATGAGAAGCACACGCACTGCAATGAAGAGTAGCCCCTGCTCGCCACAACTAGAGAAAGCCCGCACGCAGCAACTTAGACCCAATGCAGCCAAAAATAAATAAATTGAAAAAAAAAAGAGGAAATTTTGCAGGAGAAAGAGAGACAGAGACAGAGACCCTGTCCCTCAATGTCCTGTGGTTAGATGTCACCACTGGTATACAATTTCTTCCAGTTATGGGCTTCTGTGTATCCTTCCTCAAACATTGAGTGAATTTGGCCAGTTCTGGGGCCCTAGACCTTTGGATAACTGGAGCTTCACACCTGCAGGCAGAGGACCAAGCTGTGTGGTCATAAGTGATGTGTTTTAGAGTGAACAAAAGGATGGTAAGCGCTTTTTGGTTGGACTTTACTACCTAGTGTCCTGTAGTTTGTCCCTCGCGTGCAGCGAGGTAGAGCAAGGCCTTCCTGTTTTGGGGGCTGCTCTATATGCTTGTGCAGGTTTGCCTGAGTAGAGGCTGAAACCATCCTGCCATCCACTTGCCAAGCTGTGTGTAGGAGCCATCTGCACACACACAGAACGAGTGCCTTTTCCTAAATGGCACAAAGGTGGCAATGGGCTGACGGTGGCCCTGCTGTTTGTAACAGAACTCAGGTCGTCCAACAGTCTCTCTCTGTGTCTTGCAGACGTTTGCTGGGAGGACCAGGAGATGGGCTGACTATACAGTTTGCAGTCTCCACAGAAGGCAAGGACTCCCAGGCATCATCGTGGTTCACTGCACATGACCCACGTGGAGATGTGTGTAGACTGGGGCAGGCTGGAGGGACAGAGGCCCCGGCGGTCACTGTAAACATCTGTCCGTCAGAGTCAATCTATGTGGCAGATGGAGCGTGCCGGGCACAGAGCAGGGCCAGCATCCAGGACGGACTGGACGAGGGCTTTTATGTGGGGTTGTCCTGCCCTCCTGCAGCCTCAATGAGTCCTGACCTGGGCCTGCGATGCTCTCCTGGCTAAGAAGTGTCTCAAAATAACAAGGAGTGCATCTTTCAATTGATTTTCCCCTACTTTTGCATGCAAATACTTTAGCATCAAAAAAATTCTGATGCTAAAACAAATTCCCTTAAAGACGTAAGCCCTTTCATTGTCATTTTAAGATACAGGCAATTAAGAGGCATGGGGTATTACAATATTTCATAGAGTAATCCATGAATATGGGATCAATCTCGTCTTTGTGTGTTTTTGCTAATCAGAGCGAAGACTAGATCAAGCATATCTGAGTGGAATGGCTACTGATTAAGTTACCCAGGGGCAATTCCTACTAATACCATGATACTCTAAGGAAAGTTTAGTAAAAGCCACTTACCCCATCTACACTGACCGGCTAGTGAACGCATTCTTGGCAAAGGCAATCTGGAGCAGATCTTTGATTTCACAGCATACATAGAAAATTACATTAATAAGGCCCACTGGGGAGGACAGGTGCTTTGAAGCAGAAGTTTCCCTGCCCCATCAATATCTCAGCACGTTGAAAGTGGGCAGCTCAGATTGGCAGTGGTGGCTCTCACCCCAGCTGTATACTGGAATATCCAGGGGAGATTTAAAATATAATGATGACTGATATAATTGGGGTGATTTTGACGTAATTGGGTGTGGGCTGAGCATCAGGATGTTTTTAAAGCTCCATAGGTGATTCTAACCTGCAGTCGAGGTTGAGATATTCTAGAGCAGGGGTTCTGAAACCCGAGTGGGCTAAGGACCCTCTGGAGGACTTGTTAAAATATAGATCTCTGGGTCCCAGCCCAGTTTCTGATTCAATCTGGAATGGGTCCTTGGAATTTACATTTCTTTTTCTTCTTTAAATTGAAGTATAGTTGATTTACAAAGTTGTGTTAGTTTCAGGTATACAGCAGTGATTCAGTTAACATATATATGTATATGTCTATATATATATATATATATATATATATACATATATATATATGTATATATATATATATATACTTTTTCAGATTCTTTTCCCTTATAGGTTGTTACAAAATATTTAGTATAGTTCCCTGTACTATACAGTAGGTCCTTGTTGGTTATCTATTTTACATATAGTAGTGTGTATATGCTAATCCCAACCTCCTAATTTTTCCCTCCCCCCCTTCCCCCTTTGGTAACCATAAGTTTGCTTCCTACATCTGTGAGTCTATTTCTGTTTTGTAAATAAGTTCATTTTTAACAAGTGCCCAGGTGATGCTGATGCTGCTGGTCTGCGGACCACACTTTGAGAACCTCTGTTCTAGAGGGAGTAAACTATGTAAGCAAAGAGTCTGAACTGCTTCCTAAGTATTGATACATTCCTACTGGTTATGTGATGTAGTTATAGTTATATGATGTATGAAGTTAGCATATCAATTCTGCTAGGAGGCAGCTGAGTGAACGAGGCAGATAGGTTTAGCTTATGAAAACAGTTATTTATTGTGGGCTCACTATGTGCTGGTCACATGACACCTGAAGTTTCAGTTACACTGCCCTACAGCTCTGAGGTTGGTGGCATGAGCCCCATTTTGCAGATGTGAACACTGAGGTGCAGACATGTTAGTAATTGCTCTTGCAGACACAACTGGGGAGAGAGAAAGTCAGAATTTACTCAGGCCTGCCCAGTGCTGAAACTCTGGTTTTTAACCTCTTGCCATATTGCCTCCGCACGAATGAGAAAGTTACTGTAGGTATCTACAGTATTGCTGTAAAATATATTTTTTACAGGTCAGACTAATTTAGGCAGTTCCCATCCGGTCACTGCTAATTGGGGAGCTTGTCTTGGGGTTGTGAGTCCCACTCTGCCCTCTCCCACTCCTGCAAATGGAAAGCGGGGGGGTGGGGGTGGGGCAGGGGAGATTGCCTGAGATACTGGATGACAGTGGGACAGAAGCTGCTGTGCTGTAACAACTGTCAGGGGGACAATACCTCCATGTCCATGGGCAGTTCTTGTCCAAACTGCACTGTCTTGGCAGCGTCTATAACTGTGGCTTGATCCCGATAGATAGGAATCATGTTGTACTTGAAACTCAGCTCATCTATAGGCAAATTATATTTCCGAGCATGATTTTGAAGAGTTCCTGTAAATATGAAAGCCAGAAACCTGGGTTACTATTGCCCAAACACGGCCCCCACGCGCCTCAACCAGGATGCTCTAGCGTTAGAGAGCTTCCTCTCCATCCAGAGGACCCAACCATTAACACGCTTACTCTGAATTAGTTGGGAGGGGTGGAGCCAAAGCATGTGTGAATTTTGGTCCTGGTTGGGAAGAGAGGGGAGGCCAAGTCTAAAGTGCACCGCTCTGCCAATGAGAGAGACAAGCCCGTGAGGGAGTTTCAGAGCCCAATCTCCCAACTTTAGCATCTTGCTTAGCTTGTCTTGTATGGGCTGTCTATAGGCTGTATAGGAGGGACTCAGGATGAGACAGATGAAGGGCTGGGCTCATTAGCATCTGGGAGCCCAGAGACCTTGGTCCCCTCTGGGGTCCTGGGGAGAATCCCTGAGGGCCACTGGAGGGACAGTAAGAGTATTTTTTAGAGGGAAGGACGCTGCTCAGAGGTGGGGCCAGAGAAGGTGGAGAGCAGGTAGTGCCCTTGAGCATGGGTTACGTGGGGACTTGGGGTAGCTGTGTGCATTCACAGGGCAGCAGCACTTGCACTTGTAACCTGAGACGAGTGGGCATTAGGTTGCTGGGGGAACGTCTGCTATTTCTGCCATCCTTTCCCCACCCCAGTGAGCGAGGAAGAGCAGGGCCTTGTTGGGCTGCCTTATAACCAATAACCCCTTGGCTAAGCCATCAGCAGCCATGCCATTTTCAAAGTTCCTAGAAACCCGGCACAACTCATCACATATAATGATCTTTCCTATGGGATTTTTCTAGGGAAAGCACTGGTACCTGTTAGAAATCCTTGAGGAAAGAAGAAACCGGAGATCCAGAAGGACTTAGGCTGTCCTCTTTTGAGCCACAGCTGAAGGAGGAACATTACACCATAATGTACTTTTTTTTTTCTGAGATAGAATTTGTCTTTTAAATCAAAGTCGTATTTTGGAGGGTGTCCAGGAGGCAGAATCTAAACCGGTCCTGAGTTATCACCAGCCCCATTCTTACTGCTTGCCCTGTCCCCCTTCCTCACCCACCAGGCTGACCATAAACCCAGAACCTTGTTATTACAGAAGTTCTAGAAGGGGGAGAGGACAGCAAGGTCACACCTGGCCATTTGGACCCATGTCAGATTGGTTCTGTACCTCATGGTGAGGTCTCATGAACTAGATCTGAAACTCCAAAGATGGCCTGGAATTAAAATGGACTGTGGGGATAAGGGTCTAGGGCAAACTATACTATAATCTGCATAAGACTTTCAAACTGATGCTATTCTGGAAGTTTCTGTTTCTTTGGGTTCAGATGATCCCTCGATGGTTGTCAATATTTCAGTTAGCGAGGGCTTCCTAAGAACTTTAGGGCCAACCATGTCATCAAATTCATCAGACCCCAAAGAAGTGAATTTTCTTACGTCCACAAATGCAGTCCTCAGAATAAGGTCTTTGACCCACGATCCTAGTGGCTTCAGGGATGGGTAGGCTGTGTTGGACCACAGAGAGGGAACCTGGTTGTTGAGGAAACTGTTATACACTTTTTCCATTTCTTCAGACATCACCACCAATCCAGCAATGGCTTTGCTGAGCGTATCTAGAGAGGCCTGAAAGAATAAAAAGGGGTTGGTGCCCTTCACAGATGTAATTATCAGGTGGGAATGAAACTTGTTCATGGTAGCAGGTGTTGCCTTACGCTTAAGGGCCTGCTTGCTGGGTTCCATCCTCTCTGTAGACTATGTGCTGGATCAGACCCTCCAATCTTTCATGCATTTTTTTACATGTGACCAGAGGGGTGTAAGACCTGGTAGTGGAGGTGGTTCAGGCATAATAGCAGGATCCAGTGAAGTGATGAACGGAAGGTGGAGAGATGGCCCCCACGTATTTTGAGAAAAGCCATCATCCAGCTCTCGTCCAGGCCAAAGGAAGAATGGGCCTGATGGTTAGTGATTTGGGAACCATGGACAGGGGGATGAGGACGTGGGAAGTACCTCTAACTCTGCCCAGGGGGAGCCTGCGGCCCCAGGAGTTATAGCAGAAAGGGGAGATTCTTAGATGAGACCAATCTTTCAGCTGATTCCAGAGAGCCTCCTTATACTGGAAACACTTTTTAAAGGTATGTCCCTTATCTCAACAAAAGACAGAGGCCGGGGGCTTCCCTGGTGGCGCAGTGGTTGGGAGTCTGCCTGCTAATGCAGGGGACACGGGTTCGAGCCCTGGTCTGGGAAGATCCCACATGCCACGGAGTGGCTGGGCCCGTGAGCCACAGCTGCTGAGCCTGCGCGTCTGGAGCCTGTGCCCCGCGGCGGGAGGGGCCGCGATGGTGAAAGGCCCGCGCACCGCGATGAAGAGCGGTCCCCGCACCGCGATGAAGAGTGGCCCCCGCTTGCCGCAAGTGGAGAAAGCCCTCGCACGAACCGGAGACCCAACACAGGCAAAAATGAATAAATAAATAAATAAAGTAGCTATAAAACGCAGCTTTAAAAAAAAAAAAAAAAGGAAATTGGTTTAAGTGACAATAACACTTGCCAGAATAATAAATTTATAAAAAAAAAAAAAAAAAGACAGAGACCGGCAGTAGTCCTGGGAGATGCTGGACCGACAGCAGCCATGGGAAGTACAGGGTAATATCCGCCACCTGGCTAAAGGTAAAGGAAGGCCATATAGATTTGTATGGCTCTCATGGGTTCCAGTTTTGTGACAACTACTGCCACACATGGGGAAAATATTACAGGAAGATGTTAGAGACCAAATTTATGTTGATTAAAAAACGAAGTCCTAGGACCACATGCAGATAGCTCTAGAGACAAGCGACATGTGACAAAACAGGTCTAGTCATCCTTCCATTCCTTCACGGAGTTATTCCCCTCCTCCCAACTCTTTTCACAAGAGGCAGTGATAGAAAAGAGGAGTTTTAAGTAGATATGCTCTTAGGATCTGAGGAACCATTTGCAGCAGAGCTCAGGAAAAAGGCCCTCAGCCAGAGCCAAAACAACACTCCATCTTAGACACCAAAAATGGAAAAAGGTAGCAGAAGACTTATCTAAGATTCATGGAGAACACTTAAGTCAGAGAGCTGGAGGCGCCAGGCTGCTAGTGCCTTCCAAATCAGCATAGACAGAGGGCACATTGCAGCCAGTTCTGTCAGAGGAGGCAGCTAGCATGTAGTCATATTCAGTGGGAAGAGCGCACGTCAGAATGTTCTCCCTTATGGCTAGCGGCCTCGTCTCTCCCAGGACTTGCCCTGTCGCACAGTTCTGTAACCGTCTGGAGGAGAGTGAGCTCACCAAGATGACAGCCCGAGGCCCCGGATGCTCTCGCCCTCCCTTGGCCTTTCTTATCACTACCACAGTGAGGCCTTGCTGTTCGCTGGGTGAGGTGAAAGTGAGGCTGGGACAGAGCCAGGGCAAGGCAGGACAGGGCAGGGGTCAGGATGAGGGAGATCTCTGGTGCAGGCCCGGCATACAGTGGTGGCCACCACCCCTCCCTCCAATGGGAGTGCTTGGCTATGACTCCTGATTGCCTTGCAGGCTGCTTCTCCCAGGGCTCCTCTCTCTTCTACTTTTTTTTAAGGTGAATTCTTCCATTAGTGGTGGACACTAGTGTTTGACCAGAAGGAGTGACCACTTTGTTCCTGAGAGCCACATTCGTTCACTTGCATGTTCAAATATTCATGGAAGATTTAGGACGTGTCAGGCACTGGGGAAGCAAAGATGACTTATATACTTGTCTCCTTCTCTTCAAGTTCATTGTCTACTGGGGGAGCCATACTCATGGAGGAGTAATTACAAAACAAGGTGGTACATTGTACACAAATACAGTGATGGACACAGACACCTCAAGTGATGGAGCCCTGAGGAAGGGCCCCTGTCATCTGGTGGTGGAGGGAAGGGCTGGTGTTCCAGGAAGACTTTATGAGGAAGTGATGTTTGGACTTGTCCATCTTTAAGTGGGTGAAAGACCATACATAATGTGGAGAGGCCAGAGATGAGCAGCACCCATCTCCTCTTCCTCCTCTGAACAACAGTATCCTCTTAGTTTTAGCTGGGCACAGAGCAATCCAATACAGATATTGGGACTACATTTCCCAGCCACCCTTGCAGCTGGGGTGTTGCCAAGTGACCAAGCTTTGGTTAAAGGGATATAAGAAAAAATGATGTATGCAACTTCTGGGTTACATTTTTATGAGGAAGCTGCTCTCCCTCGGCTCTCTTTCCCCTGTCCCAGTGGCTGGCAAAAGGGGACAGTTGGAACAGCCACCTTAGTCCCAGAGATGGAAGCTACCTGTTGAGACTGGAAGACCCAGCCCTCCAGCTGAGATCCTTGGATGAGCTCACAAAGCAAGATTAACTACCTGTCCTAGACAGAGCTTTGTCTGGGCTCTTAACTGAGAGAGCAGTGAATTTCTATCCTGTTTTGGCCACTGTATTTGGGGATCTTTATCACAGCAGCTTCATCTATACCCTGATTCATTCAATGTAGAAGGTAATAAGCTCTGACCTGACTACCTGGCCTGCTGACACTGGTTTACCTAGCCAGATGCCATAGGCCCAAGGTGATGACCTCACGTATTCAGCTGACCCAGTGCCTCCCTAACCCACAAGCCTGGGTATTGCCAGACGACCAGAAACATGGAGACTTTGCTTTCCTAATAGGGAAGAGACGGTCTTTAAAAGATCTACCCTAGCTGCCCTTCCCAATCTTATCACTGAGCCTTGATTCTGTGCTAGGTATTTGGTTCCTTGCTTGGCAGTAGAACTTTTCCTGTTACTGCTCAACATTTGGTCTCTAATAGTTTCCCTTATTAAAGTTATGCACAGAGACAACAGGAAGTCCTGTAGCCAGCATTACAAAGTCAACACCATTCAGAAAGTATTCCTGAGCATAAGGCAAAGGTCTAAATAGTTGTTCTTAAATTTTAATTGCACTGACATCATCTGGGGGAGTTTATTTAAAATTCATATCCCCAGGAATTCCTCAAGGAATCCTAACTCCGTAGGTCTGAAGTGGAATTAGGGAATCTACATTTGAACCTGCAGCACAGTGGATCCTAATTTAGGTGTTTTGTGGCCTCTAATTTAAGAAACTCTGGTTGTCATAGTCTTCATAAAGACTATGATATTAAAAGCAAACTAGCCATCAGGAACAAGCACTGAATCTCTCTGAGTGCTTAGGTCCCTGGTCAAATTCCTAATGAGTCAATGGTAATTCTAAGGGTGCAAGTTAGGATAATGAAGGATTTGTAATGCCACATAGTCACTAGGCCATTATTAGAGATAGGGAACACAGACTAGAGGAGGGTGAATTCAGGTTTAGACAAGTTGGGCTTGAAGGGCTGTTAGCATATCCAGATAGAAATGTTGAAGTGATGGGAATGGAAACCTCACATTGTTATACACTCTGCACAGAGCTTTGATACCCAACAGCAAGGATGGCAGTGAGCATGCGTACGTGTATTAGCCTCAGCAGATTGTTAAATCGGTCCACTTCTTGTCCAAGGACAGTGGTCAAGGAGTTAAGGCGTCCTTGAGGATCCTTGACAAAAAGGCTCTCAGAAGCGTTCTCCATCTCCAGAGTTTCTGAAACACACACGGCTGATTCATCAGATCAATTATTGTTGATTTCTCTCCTTATCACATTGCTACTGGAATGCACTTATCTTAACTTTTCTTAAAGCCAACTTCTCTTGTCCCTGGGGCCTAGGCTGAACGGGAGTCAGGCCGCTCGGACTTCAGTGGTAAGTGCTACCTGGTAGACAAGGGACATCCCTGAGACCAGAAGTACCAGGGGTCCTGAGTCGTCTCCTCTGCCTTGTGTGTATGCGGTGTATGTAAGCCTTGCTCTTCCCTACACACCCGTGTTGCATCTAGGAGAGGAGGGGTTGGGGGCAGGACAACCCCCAAGAGAGGAGAGAGACAGCATTTATCCCAGGTTACTGAGTGTTGTTCAAAGGGACTGACTGGATTATGAAATGGGCCCACGTTTCAAGCTGATCGAAAATTGTGCTCTTCTTTTTCCCTACAATCCACTCAGTGGAGGCTCATATAAGCTCTAAAAAATGAAGGGACTGCATTTTCCTTACATAGATGAGTAAAGTGTGAGAAAACAAGTGGCTCTGAGATATGTACATCAATTTCCTCTTAACCACTCACATTTTGGCTGCTGTAGAAAAATCACACAACAGTGTGGGTAAGTGCAAGCTCTTGGATCCACAGGGCTGCGGTTACATACCCCCACTCTTCTCCTTTTGTCAGTCCCCTCGGGCTATTCCGAACCTAAGTTCTCTTGTTGAGCCAGTTGCACCCCTGCCCCTCAGTCTCAGCAGATGGCATGGCTTATCATTTCACAGTAAAAGTACAAACTTTATGAAGCGTGGAGAGAAAAACCTCCTAGGTGTCAATGGAACTCTATGAAACAAGTATACTAACTTTCCATCCATCCATCCACCTTCATCCCTTTTTCCACCCAGTCCTCCATCTTATGTTTATTAAAAATGCTTCCTAAAATAACCCAGTTGCTTCAATATCAACATAACTCTCTACTCAAGAAGAGAGTTTTTTGAGGGGCTGCTTTAGGAGGAACATAACTGACTTCTGAGGTCACACAGGTCCTTTCTTTTCTGGGGGCCTTAATAGTATTGGCAAGACTTAGTCTGTGTTACTGTGATGTAATAAGAAATATGTATTTTGGTCTTTGTCCCCAGCTTCTGGCCAGAGCTCCTAAAACTCTTATAATTTCCTCATTGATAAGAGTGATAGGAGCATCATTTCTATAATTGTTGGGTTTTGACCCCAACTCCTGAAATAGCTCCTGAGTGATGAAGGTGAAAGCAGCATCTTTTGTTATTGATAACAAGCCCCTTTCAACCACACCTGAGTTTATGTTAATGAGATGACTCTTGGACCACCCCTAAAGATGAGGGGCTGGTTGTCAGGGGAAATAACCATGTGATTAGAGAGTTGGAACTTCTAGCTCTACTCTCTGACCTCCTGGGAGAGGGGAGGGGCTGGAGGTTAAGTTAATCACTAAAGGCCAGTGATTTAATCAATCATGCCTACGTAATGAAACTTCCATAAAAACCTAACTGAAGGGGTTTGGAGAGCTTCTGGTTTGGTGAATGCATCATGTGCCAGGAGGGACAAAAGCTCCTGCCCTCGGGACTCTTCTGGACCTTGCCTTATTTACTTCTTTATCTTGCTGTTTATCTTTATCCTTTATTATATCATATAAAGTAATCTGGTAAATGTAAATAACTGTTTCCCTGAGTTCTTTGAGTTGTTCTAGAAAATTACTGAACCCCAAAATGGGGTTGTGGGAATCCTCGATTTATAGCTGGTTGGTCAGAAGTACAGGTCACAACCTGAGGACTTGTTGGCATCTGAAGTGGGGACAGTCTTGTGGGACTGAGCCCTTAAACTGTGGGGTCTGTGCCCACTCTGGATAAAGTCATAACTGAATTGTAGGACACCCAGCTGGTGTCCAGAGAGTTACTGCTTAATGTTGGGGGGAAACCCATACAGTTGATGCCAGAGTATTGTGAATAGAGACAGAAACACAGTTTACTTTTACAGTCACTAGTTTTTTTTTGTGCCTCGTCTTTTTTTCCCCTATAATGACATTTCCAACCATCAACAATAGATTAAGACATCTAAATCTACAGTCACTCTAAGAAAAGTGTGAAAGTGGATCTCTGTGATCATTCAGGAAGATTCCCTAACTCACCAGAAAACAAAGTGAAATAATCTAGCCACTTCTCTTGTTGGAGAAAAAAAAAAAAAAAAAAGAGAAATGGATTCCAGAGCAGGGCTGTCCAATAGAATATTTTACGATGATGGAAATGTTCTCCATTTGCATTGTTCAGTATGGCAGCACTTAAAATGTGGCTAGTGCAACTGAGGAAATGAATTTTAAATGTAATTTAATTTAAAGTTTAAATAACCACATGTGACTAACGGCTACTGTCTCGGACAGTACAAGTCTAGAGATATTAGAAAACTCAGGAAAAAGTCTGGTTAAAGTTACATTGAGCTAGAAACCAACTTGTTCCTCATGCTTCTGGCAGTTAAGATGTCAAGGTGCTATAGGCTTCTCATCTATAAATGGAGAGCTCTACATCAGAAGAGCTCTCTATGTAAAGAAAAAATCTGCATAATAAGCAGATTTGGACACCTGCCTATCACTCAGCTTTCTGAGTTTATTCCTAAAAGTCCCATTGTACATGTATGCTAGGAATTACTTACTACCTGGAACTCTGGTCCGGACAGAAGCAACGAGTTCTTGGACAATCTCATCGTTGCTCTTTCCCTCTCCACCAGAAGATGACCTTGGCTGAACCTCAAGTATGGTGTTGATTAAAGTGTTGGTCTCTTTGTACTGTAATGGTGAGAAGAGACAGAACAGTGAAGAACCAAATTCTCAAAAAAATAATTTTGCAGCACACATAGTTTATTAGAGAAATAATGGAAGTGGCCAAAACCAAGGAAATTTTATTTTTTATATTGAAGATAGAGTTGGTAAAATGTGCTCATTGTAAATGATCGTGTTTAGTTCTCAAGTGTTATAGTTAAACATTTTTCGTTGAACAACAATGTGAATTTACTGAATGTCATTGAACTGTATACTTAAAATGGTTAAAATGATAAATTTCATGTTACATATGTTTTACCACAGTAAAAAATGGTTAAACAATTTTTGGCTAATTATTTAAAGGCAGTTATGAAAATGAGGAAGAAATAATGAGAATTCAGTTTTAGAACATAGTTTTATTTAAATAACATTTTCTCAAGGGAACCCTCCTATACTGTTGGTGGGAATGTAAGTTGGTGCAGCCACTATGGAAAACAGTGTGGAGGTTCCTCAGAAAACTCAAAAGAGAATTACCATATGATCCAGCAAACCCACTCCTGGGCACGTATCCAGACAAAACTATAATTCAAAAAGATACACGCACCCCTATGTTCATAGCAGCATTATTCACAAGAGCCAAGACACGAAAACAACCTAAATGTCCATTGACAAATGAATGGATAAAGAAGATGTGGTAAATATATACAATGGAATACTACTCAGCCATAAAAAACACAAAATAATGCCATTTGCAGCAACACGGATGCAACTAGAGATTATCATACTAAGTGAAGTAAGTCAGAAAGAGAAAGACAAATACCATATGATATCACTTATATGTGGAATCTAAAATATGGCACAAATGAAACTATCTACAAAATAAAGAGACTCACAGACATAGAGAGCAGAGGGGGTGGGGGGTGAGGGAGGGAAGGACTGGGAGTTTGGGATTAGCAGATGTAAACTATTATATATAAGATGGATAAACATTGGATAAACAATGGATGGATAAACAAGGTCCTACTGTATAGTTCAGGGAACTAGATTCAATATCCTGTGATAAACCATAATGGGAAAGAATATTAAAAAAAAGAATGTCTCTATGTGTATAACTGAGTCACTTTGCTGTACAGCAGAGATGGGCACAACATTGTAGATTAGCTATACTTCAATTAAAAAAAAATAACATTTTCTCAATTAGAAAAGTATTATGGGGAATTCCCTGGCGGTCCAGTGGTTAGGACTCCATGCTTTCACTGCCGAGGGCGTGGGTTCAATCCCTGGTTGGGGGACTAAGATCCCGCATGCCATGGGGTGCAGCCAAAAAAAAAAAAAAAAAAAAAAATAGAGTTGTAGAATTTAGAAAAGTATTATAGCTTATTATTGAAAATTTAGAAAACACAGAAAAGTATAAAGAAAAATTATTAATGATCTTGCTTTTCAGAGATATTTATAACTTTAGTTTACCTCCCCCACCCCCTGGACATTTTCTGTATATATGTGCATATAGTTTTAAATATTGAGCCCATACAATTTATGTAGTATTTATTCTTTTTCAATATCATGAACATTTTCTCACATCACTGAAAAATCTTCATGAGTCCTGTTTTAAGTGACTGATCCTCGGTGGTTTGAATGCACTATAATTAATATAGTTGTTTATTTACTTTTTGGATATTTCTATTATTTAGTTTTGTTTAGAACTCTGTGAATAGAATATCTATATATGAATTTCATCCACTTTCATTTACATTCTTTAAATGAAATATTACCAAAGGCATATTTTTAAACTGTGTATTATTACATTGATTTCTAACACTATCAATTTACACTCCCAACAACAGAGCATCAGAGGACCTGTCTTTCTGTCTTTGTAAGAATTGCTATCATTGCTTAAAAAATCCTTTCCAATTTGATGGGCAAAATAGTTTTTCATTGGTTTGCACTTCTTTGAGGATTAGTAGAGTTAAACATTTAAAAAATAAGTTCATTGGCTATCTGTATTGTCTTTATAAATTATTTATATATTTTGTACATTTTTGATTTTTAGTGTTTATTACTATTGATTTATAGGAGATAATTCTATAATAAAGATAATTAACTATTTTCTATTTTTTTTCTTTGTGGTAAAATACACATAATATAAAATTTGCCATCTGCACTATTTTTAACCATACAGTTCAGTGGTATTAAATACAATAATAATGTTGTCACCAACATTCATCTCCATAACCCTTTTCATCTTGGAAAACTGAAACTCTGTACCCATTAAACAATAACTCCTCATTTCCTTTTCTCGCCAGCCTCTAGCAACCACCATCCTACTTTCTGTCTCCAAAATTTTGTCTACTCTAAATACCTCATATAAATGTAATTATGCAGTATTTTTCTTTATGTGACTGGCTTATTTCACTCAGTGTCATGTCCTTAAGGTTCATCCATATTGTGCAGAAATTCCTTCCTTTTGAAGGCTGATAATATTCCATTGTATGTATACACCATTTTTTCCCTATCCATTCATCCACTGATGGACACTTGGGTTGCTTCCATGTTTTAGCTATTGTGAACAATGCTGCTATGAACATGGGTGCGCAAATATCTGTTTTTGTCCCTGATTTCAATTCTTTTGTGTATATACCCAGAAGTGGAATTGCTGGATTATATGGTAAATCTATTTTTTTTTTTTTTTAAGGAACTGCCATACTGTTTTCCACAGAGGCTGTACCATTTTACATTTCTCTTTGGAGGAATGTCTATTCAAGTCCTTTGCCCATTTTTGAATTGCATTGTTTGTTATTTTGTTGTTGAGTTTTAGGAGTTCTCTGTATACTCTGGATATTAATCCCTTATCAGGTATATAATTTATGAATATTTTCTCCCATTCTGTGGGTTGCCTTTCTCTCTGTTGAATTAAAATGAAAAAATTAAAATTAAAAAAACTTTCATGAAGTCCAATTTGTCTGTTTTTTTCTTTTGTTATTTCTGCCTTTGGTGTCATATCCAAGAAATCATTGCTAAATCCAATGTCATGAAGCTTTTTGTCCTATGTTTTCTTCTAAGAGTTTTATATTTTTAGTTCTTTTTATTTTTCTTTTAATTTTTTTAAATTGAAGTATAGTTGATTTACAATGTTGCATTAGTTTCAGGTGTATAGCAAAAGTCATCAGTTATACATATGTGTATTATTTTTCAGATTCTTTCCATTATAGGTTATTACAAGATATGGAATATGGTCCCCCATGCTATATAGTAGGTCCTTGTTGTTTATTTATTTTATATATAGCAGTATGTATCTGTTCATCTCTAACTCCTAATTTATCCCTCCCCACCTCTTTTCCCTTTAGTAAACATCAATTTGTTTCCTATAGTAACCAGACCAATACAATTAACTATATTATAGGCTTTATGCAGATCTCACCAGTTTTGCATGTACGCATGTTTGTGTGTGTGTGTTCTGTGAAATTTTATCATATCTATAGTTTTCATTCCCCTTGACTTTTTATTTTTATTTTTTTAAACATCTTTATTGGAGTATAATTGCTTTACAATGGTGTGTTAGTTTCTGCTTTATAACAAAGTGAATCAGTTATACATATACATATGTTCCCATATATCTTCCCTCTTGCATCTCCCTCCCTCCCACCCTCCCTATCCCACCCCTCTAGGTGGTCACAAACCACCGAGCTGATCTCCCTGTGCTATGCGGCTGCTTCCCACTAGCTATCTATTTTACATTTGGTAGTGTATATATGTCCATGCCACTCTCTCACTTTGTCCCAGCTTACCCTTCCCCCTCCCCGTGTCTTCAAGTCCATTCTTTACGTCTACATCTTTATTCCTGTCCTGCCCCTAGGTTCATCAGAACCTTTTTTTTTTTTTTAGATTCCATATATATGTGTTAATATACGGTATTTGTTTTTCTCTTTCTGACTTACTTCACTCTGTATGACAGTCTCTATGTCCATCCTCTTCACTACAAATAACTCAATTTTGTTTCTTTTTATGGCTGAGTAATATTCCATTGTATATATGTGCCACATCTTCTTTATCCATTCATCTGTTGATGGACACTTAGGTTGCTTCCATGTCCTGGCTATTGTAAATAGAGCTGCAATGTACATTGGGGTACATGACTCTTTTTGAATGATGGTTTTCTCAGGGTAAATGCCCAGTAGTGGGATTGCTGGGTCGTATGGTAGTTCTATTTTTAGTTTTTTAAGGAACCTCCATACTGTTCACCATAGTGGCTGTATCAATTTACATTCCCACCAACAGTGCAAGAGTGTTCCCTTTTCTCCACACCCTCTCCAGCATTTATTGTTTCTAGATTTTTTGATGATGGCCATTCTGACTTGTGTGAGGTGATACCTCATTGTAGTTTTGATTTGCATTTCTCTAATGATTAGTGATGTTGAGCATC
This sequence comes from Balaenoptera musculus, assembly GCF_009873245.2. Taxonomy (NCBI): domain Eukaryota; kingdom Metazoa; phylum Chordata; class Mammalia; order Artiodactyla; family Balaenopteridae; genus Balaenoptera; species Balaenoptera musculus. The sequence continues at coordinate 15,511,268 of NC_045797.1, forward strand.
CTTTTATGTGTTTGTTGGCAACCTGTATATCTTCTTTGGAGAAATGTCTATTTAGGTCTTCTGCCCATTTTTGGATTGGGTTGTTTGTTTTTTTGATATTGAGCTGCATGAGTTGCTTGTATATTTTGGAGATTAATCCTTTGTCAGTTGCTTCATTTGCAAATATTTTCTCCCATTCTGAGGGTTGTCTTTTGGTCTTGTTTATGGTTTCCTTTGCTGTGCAAAAGCTTTTAAGTTTCATTAGGTCCCATTTGTTTATTTTTGTTTTTATTTCCATTTCTTTAGGAGGTGGGTCAAAAAGGATCTTGCTGTGATGTATGTCATAGAGTGTTCTGCCTATGTTTTCCTCTAAGAGTTTTATAATGTCTGGCCTTACATTTAGGTCTTTAAGCCATTTTGAGTTTATTTTTGTGTTTGGTGTTTTAGTTCTTACATTAAGGTCTTTGATCCATTTTGAGTTAATTTTTGTATATGGTGTTAGGTAAGGGTCCAACTTCATTCCTTTGCATGTGGATGTCCAGTTTCCCAAGTACTGTGTGTGGAAAAGACTGTCCTTTCCCCATTGAATGGTCTTGACACCCTTGTGAAAAATCATTTGACCATATATGTGAGGGTTTATTTCTGGACTTTCTATTCTACTTCATTGGTCTATATGTCTGTCTTTATGCAGTATAAGTGTTTTGATTACGTTAGTTTTATTGATTTTAAATTTTATCCCATCGTAGTTGGAGAAGATAATTTGTATGATATTAATCTTTTTAAAACTATTGATACTTGATTTGTGATCTAAAATATGGTCTATTCTGGAAAGTGTCCCATGTGTGGACAGTTAACTTTTCCTTTGTTTGTTTTTGTTGTTTGTTTGTTTCAAAGATGTTTTGCTTTGTCATTTGTCTTTTAATTTTTTAATGACCTTTTGGATATACTCACATGTTCTGGCTCTGTCTAATGTGATTTATTTTTCAATTGCTTTTTATGCTTAGAAATTCCTTTTCCAAGGTCAGTTAAATATTCTCAATTGTTCTAGTTTTTTTTTTTATTCAGAAACATGGTATCTTCTTATATATATTTGTTGGAACCTCTTAGAGGTTTTCTTTATACCAGTCACAACACTCGATATCCACTTACCTGAGAAAAGAGTTCAGAACCTGGGATTACAGATCTTGATTGTAAAAATTATATTTTACATAATAGATCTTCTTTCAAACATTACTTTTGACATATTCATTAGGTCCTAAACACATATGCGACATTATTTACTTAATGTTATAGTTAAATAGTTTGGTTTCCCTGCTCAGTGCCAGTTGTTTAATATTATGACTTTTCCATTTTAGTTCTTGACTTCTTGGTTAGACAAAAGTCTTGAAACATTTAGTGCAGCCAGGCTCAATTTTCTTTACTAGTCTCTAGTACGCATCTATGTAAGTATAGTTTGCTGGTCTGAAGAAGGAATCAGTTGTATCTTTTGCATTGTCTCTGTTGATGGCAAGAGGCAGAATTGTCTAACTTAAACCAGCTAAAGCAAAGAGAAGGGATCTGTTGGCACATACAGCTGGGAAGAAGAGGACACAAGTCATGTGGGTTTCAGGCATGGATGGATCTAGCACTCTCTCTCGTGCATATTTGGTTGTTTCTCTCATTTTTTCCTATGGCAGATGACCTTCTTCCATTTGGTAGGAAGAAGGGGTAGGGGGGTCAGGGATGAGGACACAGAATGCTGCAGATATGCAGCATCGTAGCCAGTGATTCCAGAGGAAAGACATTTTCCTCCCTCCTCCATCCTAGGATCTATATATCCTACAAAGAAATCTCATGCACCTAGTGTGGGCCATGTCCCTGCTCCTTGGACCAATTCCAGGGGCTAGGTGATGTTGTGCTGCCTTTGGCCAGGCCTGAGTTACATGCCCACCTCTGTGAAGGTAGAGAGTGGTTGGAAGTTTTACCAGAATCTAATGGAATGAGGAAGGGGGAATTTTCCCAAAGGAAAGAGGTGGGAGTAGGGGATGTACTGTACCAGAAAAATGAAGGAAGGGAGGCTGGGAAGAAAAACATAACTTGGGGCTCCTACATGCCTACTGTCTCATTCTCAGTCATTCTGAACCAATGAAAACACAAAAAACTATATTCCCAGGTATATACTGCCAAGAGTGTTACCCCACCCGAAGGTCCTGTGCTTCTCACGGGATGCAGTGAGCCTACCATTTCCACATTCCTCTCTCCCTTCTCTCACCTCCACACCCACCCACTCCAGAACGAACAGTCAGATGATTGAATATTAACACTAAGTTTGGCCACCTCTTTTTCCTCCTGAAAGTAGAATCAGGAAAAATAAGATATTCCAACTCTTCACTGAATAGCAAAGCAATTTTTAGGGCAGAGAACATGACATAGGTCATGTCATGTTCTCTGAGAACATGATCATTGAGAATTTCCACTGTTGTTTTGCATGGATTCTTTGATATCTAGGCAGAACTTACCCTCTAATTTGTGTCTAACTTGTAGGGGCCAAATTTAAGTTGAAAAGAAAGGTGATTCCCTTCAGCTTCGTGAGCCAACCTAGTCTCCAACCTTTAGAGTATTCCAGGGCTCCAGGGACATACCTCTTTTCATGGTTTGGTTCACCTAAAGATGCCAGACTATGACAGATAATAAAACTGGAAGGGTATGTAATGGCCCGGTCATGGGGGAGCCTTGATTGCCATGCTGAGGAGCTTGGACTACCCTTAGGTAATGGTGTGGCATCAGAGGGTCTTGGGGGAGTAAAATTGTCCAGTTTGCTCTTTGGACCTACTGCTGTGGTCTGGTACTGTCACCTTGATGAACTGTACTTTTACTTTTAAATTTAATTTAATTTTTAAATTATTTTTAAAAATTGAGATATAGTTGATGTACAATATTACATAAGTTACAGGTGTAAAACAGAGTGATTCACAATTTTTAAAGTTATACTCCATTTATAGTTATTATAAAACGTTGGCTATATTCCTTGTTGTACAATATATCCTTGTAGCTTATTTATTTTATATGTAGTAGCTTATACCTCTTAATTCCCTATCCCTCTTTTGCCCCTCCCCCCTTCCCTCTTTCCACTGGTAACCACTAGTTGATTCTCTATATCTGTGAGTCTGTTCCTGTTATGTTTTTTGTTGTATTCACCAGTTTGTTGTATTTTCTATTTTTATTTTTTTATTATTTTGGTCATGCCATGTGGCTTGTGGGATCTTAGCTCCCTGACCAAGGATTGAACCCAGGCCCTTGGCAGTGAAAGTGCAGAGTCCTAACCACTGGACTGCTGGGGAATTCCTGTTGTATTTTTTAGATTCCCCATATAAGTTATGTCATACAGTATTTGTCTTTCTCTGTCTGACTTATTTCACTTAGCATAATGCTCTCCAAGTCCATCCATGTTGTTGCAATGGCAAAATTGATAAACTGTGCTTTTAAAGAACAGTGTTTTAATTTCTCTGCCTTGGATATTTGCTATTGTACTTTTATAACCTGCTCATCTTGGGGGGGGTCCATAAATCTTTGTGAAATATGTTACAAATATGCCCAGCATGGAGGGAGAAGTGCAAAAGAAAAAGGACTGTCTGGATTATCATCCAAATCCCCATGTTGCAGGAGACTAGCAGGTAGATTATGGACTAAGCAGAGGCTGGAAGGTGAGGGGGTGGCCGGTGACAAGAAGATGCATGACAATCTTAGGATTCCGTGAAGGATCCAGAGGGAACAGGCTAATCTGGAACCAGATGTTGAAGTCAAGGTGAAACATTTATTTTATTTTTTTATTGAAGAAGATTATAATTTACAGAACCAGTGAGGTGATTATTGATGTTTCAGGTTTATATACACAATATGAATATGTCTTTTAAGTTGAAAGGCCACATACCTGGAAAACTAGGTTGGCATTTTCATGCATTCCAAATATTTCTGGGTCATCTATCAAAGGCAGGTTTTCAATGTAGTCTTTAAACTCTTGTAGGCTGTCAGCCAAGGGTGCAAAATAGATACCTGTTATTGAAAACACAGAAGGCAATATGTCTCAAATAGACGAGCTTTGAGTACTGCCAGGTTTGGTGCTTCTCTGTCTGTTCATATGGTGGCTATAATCAGCTGCCTCACAGAGAAACAGGGATGGTTTTTCCTCGCCTTCATCCCTGTGTCTAGTTTCTTTACCTTTTCTTGAGGCCTTTACATCTAATCAGTGTCCTAACCTTTCAGGGTGTAAACATGCAGAACATTTCAAGGTTCTGAGAACCCAGGGATGTGCTACTGAGAGGTGTGTTCTGAATTTACGGAACTTTGAAAACACACTTAGACAGAATACAACCCATTTTAGAGCAGAAATAATTCAAAATGGTTATTCATATAATAGATCTTTGTACTCTTACAACCAAAGCCGTTTTGAAGGTGGTCAAGCATGAGGATGGGAGAGTGTGGGGTCTGGGTTGTGAGGACTGGACACAGACAGCTCCTGGATGGAAAACTGAGAGATGCTGTCAACGACTTCTTGGAAAAAGTTGTTTTCCATGATATTGAAAAGTCACTCACCTGATTCAGAATATTTATAATCCTCTTGTAATGTTTCAGGAGAAAAAAATCTTTTCAAAACAGTACGAAGGCATCTTTGATCCCAGGTATCTGTAACTCTACCACCATATGTAATTTCAGCTGAAAAGAAGTTTGCGTTTAAAAACATTGTTTGCTTTTAATTGATATGCATACCCACATTCTAATAGGTTTATTTATTCACACATTTATTTGGTACTGAAAGTGAAAATAGCACATTGAGTTTCTTCTATTACCCCACCCCCAAAGATAATAAAAGTCTACTTTTAAAAAGCAGAAAAAAATCTAGTACATGTTCTCTCCCCTCATTATTTTGCTTTTCCCAAATAACTGAAACTAAAGACAGTGAGATCTATTTACATATTTCTTTCTTCTTCCTGTTTTTTTCTTCAAAAATATTGATTTTGGGTCTTATCCCATCATTGACTGTAGTATTCTAAAACAGACATACTTTCCATGAACCACTGCTTCTTTTGGGGGCCAATGAGCTAAATGAAACCAAAACATTTACAACAAGCCATTCAAACTCTATACATACTTTATAAATCATTGATATTAAGCCAAGGAAGAAAGATAGATCCAAAGTGAAAGAGACAGCTTGCCTCACAGAAATTATGTTATGGGGAATTACAATGTATTGGTATCCCATCTCTTTCAACAGAGAAATTATGCTCCATCGTCATCCCCAAGTTACAAGTAGGAAAGATATCTATTCTGCATTGGAATGATTGTACTGCTGGATGATATGATTCCTTGGAAAAATTCCAGACCCATTGCTATAATTCATTATTCACTTCTGTAGTGTTCTGAAAAGGATTTTACTTATGATACTGATATTGTCAACTTCTGAATCCTTTGAATGTTCATCCATTCTCATCTCCATCTCTTTCATTATGTCAAGAAGATTTTTTTAAAAATTCTTTTTCAAGCTGAGATGGTTGGTTGAGAGTAAGTTATTTGTGTTTGGAATCTCAGTAATTTATTTCTTCCAGGATAGCAACGTCCTGGCTTGTACCTATCTTCCCTCTCCTGTTGAGGCACTTCTGGTCAGTCTTACTGGCTCAGCCACTTAGACTGAGGGGGTTGGGGAGTAAGTGCCAGAGCTGATGGTCAAGTAACTGACTCCCTGTATTAGCAATTCTAAGAGGGAAGAAAGAGATGCTGCTGTACTTTCCTGAGAATACTCTTCAGTCACTCTCTGGGAAATCTTGCAACACGAAGTTGGGTTAAATCTTTGTGGTGGGTCCATCTAGCTTCAGACTAACTTGGATCCTGAGGGCTAGACGGGAATGTAAAGGTCAAGTTTCTTCAATTGCATCATGGTGTCTGGGAAAGGAGGGTGGCCGGGAAAACTCAGACTCCAATAATTAGTCAGTGGTGAGAGGAAAGAGTTGCCCTGAAGTGCATTATTCTAAAAAAATTTTCGGGACTTTCCTGGCGATCCAGTGGTTAAGACTCCACGCTTCTACCGTAGGGGGCCCACGTCTGATCCCTGGTTGGGAAACTAAGATCCCACATGCCGTGCGGCAAGGCCAAAAATTTTTTTTTTAAACAAAAATATTTATATTTTGAGAAGAAGCACAGAAATATTTGCCTTAAAAATCATCAGACTTTGTGATTCTGTGTCCAGATATAGTGTTATGTTTTTCTTGGATCAAAGTGAGCAAACCAGGAACTCCAATAATTTGATTCAGGGTAGATGACTCACTTTTAGGCTTACTTTTAGGAAGGAGTCTTCTGGGTTTAGAAGACAAATGTTGGGAGGGGGCGTCTACCATTCACGTCCACCACCTGTTCTGGCCCAGGCATCACAATTCCTGAGGGTCTTGTTGCAAATCCTGATGTGGTGTCTTCCCCTTCTCTTCCATTCTTATCCCTGTGGGCTGGCTCAGGGATTGCCCGACACAAACTGGATAGACCTTAGGTTTGGCTCTGTCTTTGCCCACTTTGAGCTCAGAGCTGTCTCTTGGACTTAGGCATCGCTGTAGCTTACTCTATAAAATTTTAAGGACTGTTCCCCCTCCTTCAACCCCAAATACCTTCCCATATTTAAAGCCTCCTTAATCTTTCTCTGTTTAGTCTCTCCTGTCTAGTCTCCCCCTTGGTGTTGCTGTATCCCCTTGTTCAATTCTTCGTCTTGCTTTTGTTACAGCTTTATAAGTGGTTGCACCTGTTCCCAGCCTAAAAGACTATAATTGCCAACCATTGCTTATAAGGTAGAGCCCAAATTTATTAACAACACACACAGGCTTTCAAGGTGTGCCCGCAGACCACCTTTGTTTAGTTTTGTTGAAGATAAAGCTTTCCTCCATATACATCTCCTCTTTATACTCTGCTCTGGCACTCGTGAACTACTCAGTGTCTACAGGCATGCCACATCCCGACACTGCTGGGCTTTTCCATCACTGTTCTCTCTGCCAGTGTGCTCTCCTGCCTCTTCTCTCCTTCTGAGCCCAGCCCACCGTTCAGTGCCCCACTCAACCATTGCCTCCTTGGTGGAGCTTTCCCAGATTCCTCCAGGTAGCGTTATTTGCTCCTTCTGAATTCCCACAGCATTGTCCATACACTTCTATTTTGGTAATTGTCATACCATATTATAATTTATTTATTATCTCCACCCCATGAGTTTTTGGTAGGCAGGGACTACATCATCTTTGTATTTCCAGCATTTAGCATAGTGGTACTAACCTGTATTTTCTGTATTAATCCATAAATGACTGCCTAAAATCCCACCACAAGCAACTATCATTGCCTGGATAAAGCATTGCCTTTTTTTCTCCTATTTTTTTTTTTTTTTAACATTTTTGATGAGCTACACCTTGAAAATCATGTCACTTAAAATTTGCATGTATAATTAAATAGTTTTTAGTAAATTTACAAAGTTGTGTAACCATCACCATGATCTAATTTTAGAACATTCCTATCATCCCCCCAAATAAATCTTGTGCCCATTTGCAGTCACCGTCTATTTCTTATCCCCGGCCCCACGCAATCACTATCTTACTTTCTGTCTGTATATTTGCTTTTTCTGGAAATTTCACATAAATGGAATATACAACATGTGATATTTTGTGTCTGGCTTCTTTTACTTAGCATAAAGTTTTTGAGGTTTATCCAAGTTGGAGCATGTATCAGTACTTTATTTCTTTTTTATGGTGGAGTAATATTACATTTGTAATATTGTATGGATAGACCTCACTTTATCCATTCATCAGTTGATAGACATTCATGTTGTTTCCACTTTTGGGGATTATGAATGATGCTGTTATGAACATTTCTGTACAAGTTTTGGTGTGGACATGAGTTTTTATTTTCCCTGGTATATAACTAGCAGTGGAATGGAATTTCTGGGTCATATGGTAAACCTATTAAAACATTTTCCAAAGCAGCAGCAACATATTACATTGTCACCAGCTATGTATGAGGGTTCCACTTTCTCCACATCCTTGCTAACATTTCTTACTGTCTTTTTTTTATTATAGTCATCCTAATGGGTGTAAAGTGGTATCTCATTATGGCTTTAATTTTCATTTTCCTAATGACTAAGTGAGCATCATTTCATGTGCTTATTAGGCATTTGTATGTCTTTTTTTTTTGCGAAATATACATTCAAATCTTTTGCCCATTTAAAAATTGGATTATTTTTCTTCTTACTGTTGTTGGAGTTCTTTATATACTTCGTATACAGGTGCCTTATCAGATATATGATTGCAAATATTCTCTCTCAGTCTGTGGCTTCCTTTTTCACTTTCTTGATGGTGTTTGCTGAAGTGTAAAAGCTTTACATGTTGAAGAAGTTGAATTTATTATTTTTCTTTTATTACTAGTGTTTTTTGTGTCATATCTAAGAAGCCATTATTAACCCAAAGTCATGAAGATTTACTTATATGCTTTCTCCTAAGAGTTTTATAGTTTTAGCTCTTACATTTAGATATATCACTCATTTTGAATTAATTTTTTGTATGGTGTAGGATAAGGATCCAAGTTCATTCTTTTGTAGATGGATATCCAATTGTCCCAGCATCATTTATTGAAAAGACTCTCCTTCCCCCATTGAATTGTCCTGGTGCCTTTGTTAAAAATAAATTGACTAGGGGCTTCCCTGGTGGTGCAGTGATTAAGAATCCGCCTGCCAATGCAGGGGACACAGGTTCGAGCCCTGGCCTGGGAAAATCCCACATGCTTCGGAGCAACTAAGCCCGTGTGCCACAACTACTGAGCCTGCGCTCTAGAGCCCATGAGCCACAACTACTGAGCCCACGTGCCACACTTACTGAAGCCCGCACGCCTAGAGCCCGTGCTCCACAACAAGAGAAGCCACCACAATGAGAAGCCCGTGCACCGCAACAAAGAGTAGGCCACGCTCGCCACAACTAGAGAAAGCACACGTGCAGCAACAGAGACCCAACACAGCCAAAAATAAATAAATTTTTTTTTTTTTTTTTAGCAGGAATGCCTTTTTTATTTGTTTATTTATTTATTTTATTTATGGCTGTGTTGGGTCTTCGTTTCTCTGCGAGGGCCTTCTCTAGTTGCGGCAAGCGGGGGCCACTCTTCATCGCGGTGCGCGGGCCTCTCACTATTGCGGCCTCTCTTTTTGCGGAGCACAGGCTCCAGACGCGCAAGCTCAGTAATTGTGGCTCACGGGCCCAGCCGCTCCGCGGCATGTGGGATCCTCCCAGACCAGGACTCGAACCCGTGTCCCCTGCACTGGCAGGCGGATTCTCAACCACTGCACCACCAGGGAAGCCCATAAACTTTTTTTAAAAAAATAAATTGACCATAAATATAAGGGTTTATTTCTGGATTCTCAATTCTGTTCCATTGATTATATGTCTATCCTTATGCCAGTACCATATTGGTTTTTTTAAAAAATTGAATTTAGTTGATTTACAATATTGTGTTAGTTTCAGGTGTATAGCAGTGATTCGTTCACACATATATGTTTATATATCTATATATTTTTTTCCGATTCTTTTCCTGTATAGTTTATTACAAGATATTGAATATAGTTCCCTGTACTATACAGTAAGTCCTTGTTGTCTCACATTCTCTTCATTATTGTAGCTTTGTATAACTCTTGAAATTGGGAAATGTAACTCTTCTGACTTCATTCTTTTTTTTCAGGATTGTTTTTGCTTTTTGGGGCCTTTTGCATTTCCATCCAAATGTTGTAATCAGCTTGCCAATTTCAGCAACAGTGTCAGCTGAGATTTTGATAGGGATTGTGCTATATCTATAGATCGGTCTGGGGATTACTGCCACTTTCACAATATTGTGTCTCTCAATCCACGAGCATGTCACGTCTCTTCATTTATTTAGATTAATTTCCTTTGGCAGTGTTTTGCAGGTTTCAGTGCACAAATCTGCACTTCTTTTGGTAAACTTATTCTTAAGTAGTTTATTCTTTTTGATGTTATCATGAATAGAATTAAATGTATTTTCTAATTGTTCATTGCCAGTGTGTAGAAATGCAGTTGATTTTTGTATATTGACTTTGTATCCTACAACCTTGCTGAACTCATTTGTTACTTCCAGTTTGTGTGTGTGTGTGTGTGTGTGTGTGTGCGTGCGTGCGTGTGTATGAATTCCTTAGGATTTTCTGCATGCAAGATCTTGTCATCTGCAAATAAAGATAGGTTTATTTCTTCCAGCTAATCTGGATGTCTTTTTTTTTTTTTTTTTTTTTTATAAATGTATTTTTTTTTTTAAACGCATTGTTTACTTTATTTATTTATTTATTTATTTATTTTTGGCTGTGTTGGGTCTTCGTTTCTGTGCGAGGGCTTTCTCTAGTTGTGGCAAGCGGGGGCCACTCTTCATCGCGGTGCACGGGCCTCTCACTGTCGCGGCCTCTCTTGTTGCGGAGCACAGGCTCCAGACGCGCAGGCTCAGTAATTGTGGCTCACGGGGCCAGCCACTCCGCGGCATGTGGGATCTTCCCAGACCAGGGCTCGAACCCGTGTGTCCTGCATTGGCAGGCAGATTCTCAACCACTGCGCCACCAGGGAAGCCCTCTGGATGTCTTTGATTGCTTTTCCTTGTGTAATTTCCCTGGCTAGAATCTTCAGCACAACATTGAATAGTAGTGATGAGAGCAGATACATCTTTGTCTCATTCCTTTCTATCCTTTTCAAAACACAGTTACTTCCACAGCAGTAGAAATTGAGGTAACCAGAAAGGTCAAGTGTTCTAGGAGAGAAGGAAGGGAGAGAAAAGCTAGGAAGCAAAATATTCAGGGTACATAGAGGGTGCCAGAGAAGAATTCTGCCTAACTCACTGTTATGTTAAGCAATGTTGGCCACACAGGAGTGGCTGGGAGCAGGAGTACAAAGTAGCTTCCCAGGTTCCATATCCACTTCTCTTGGTCCACCCTGGGGATGGGTCCTCATCCATTTCCATACTCTTTCGCTGCCCTTCACTCAAACATGTTCCAAGGTGTCACGTGCTGTTCAAGGCTCTAGATCAGATGATACCTCTCTGCTGTTCCCCATTTCCCTTGCTCACCAATGAAAACCATCCATTCCCATTCTTCTCTCTCCCTCCCTCACCTCCCAGTGGGAATCTGTTCTTCATTATTTGGGTCTACATGGTCTAAATTGTATCTGATTTTGGCAGTAAGATCTCATTTGGCCACAATTCATATTTGTTAAAAATTGTAATTCCTGAAATAGTTTTTCCTTTTCATAAGTGCACCTAACTCAACAGGTCTCAACTAGTCAATCATGTTTAGATTCTTTTGAATTTAAGAGCACAGACTCTGGAGGCTGGACTGCCTGCCTTTAAATCTTGGCTTCACCCTTGTAAGCTGTGTTCTTCGGGTTCTTCATGTGTAAAATAGGGATATGATAGTCGTCACCTTATAGGGTTGTTGTAAGGATTAAATCTGCTAATTCATGGGACATGCTTAAAACATGCTTAGCATGTAGCAAGAGCTATCTAAGTTTTTGCCATTATTATTTGGGAAAACATTCATCCCATTTCCTATGTGTAAATATTCTTATGATATTCTTATCATTGTCTTATGTTCTCAAAGGCAGTATCAGAAGTCATCACCACCATCACCAAAGGCTTGGGAGGACATCGTTTTGGTATAAGCCAGGTGGGTGTAAACCAACAACTGGGTGGTGCACAGCTGGACGTCAGGCCATGTGGGCATACTGACCAGTGATGTAAATCAATGCATCCCAGGGAATCTTTCCTTCTTGACAGTAAAGGTTGAGGTTCAGTAAAGCACATTCCCTGTCACTGTCATTAAATTCATAGCAGATATTCCAACCAAGAGGGCCGAACTTTTTTCTCTCCTAGAATAGAAAATGAAAATGGTCTTAAAATTTGATAAAATTAGTTTTGTAAAATACTGAAAACTAAAAGGTTTCTGTTGAAGTTGAGCATCCTCATTGTGCAAAATCGGTTAAAATCATGACATTCAACTTGAGCCGGGCTTTCAGTTTGGCTGTCACCAAACGGGGCAGGCACCTCTTCCTCCAACACTGGCCTTTTGCCAATTTTCCAAAAGAAAATTTGATATTATGAGAAATGTGAAAATGTGATAGACTTGTCAAAAGAACATTTGTTCTTCATGGTAAAATAAAATATTTGTCCATCAAAATAGGGAAAACTATCCCACCTAGAGTCTTTTGGCATAAAAATATTGACACTAATAACCTATCTGGTGGAGAGAGCTGCCCCCAACTCTTCTAAGAAGTCTGTCTATCAACCAGGCTTTTCAGTCATGCGTGACATGCTGGTTACATGCTGACTTCTCTATAGTGGCCTTCTTTTTTTTTTTTAAACTGATACCCAGAATCTCAATTCTTGTTTCATAACTCCCCAAAGTGAAATCTTTCCCTTTCTTTGTTATCTCCTTATCTCATCTAATTTCTTAATTCTAAACTACTGATTGTATCAGAGGATTGGTCCTACGTTCCCTCCTCTTTTCTTAAATTTATATTTTTATTAAAAAATTTTTAAAATTATTATTATTTTTAAAATTTATTTATTTATTTTTGGCTGCGTTGGGTCTTCGTTGCTGCGCGTGGGCTTTCTCTACTTGCCGTGAGTGGTGTCTACTCTTCGTTGCGGTGCACGGGCTTTTCATTTTGGTGGCTTCTCTTGTTGCAGAGCACGGGCTCTAGGCGTGCGGGCTTCAGTAAGTGTGGCACGTGGGCTCAGTAGTTGTGGCTCATGGGCTCTAGAGCGCAGGCTCAGTAGTTGTGGCACACGGGCTTAGTTGCTCCGCAGCATGTGGGATCTTCCTGGACCAGGGCTCGAACCCATGTCCCCTGCATTGGCAGGCGGATTCTTAATCACTGCGCCACCAGGGAAGTCCCCTTAAATTTATTTTTTAATTTTTATACGTTTTAAAGGTTACACTCCATTTACAGTTGTTACAAAATATTGGCTATATGCCCTGTGTTGTACAATACATCCTTGAGCCTGTCTTACACCCAATAATTTGTACCTCCCCCTCCACCACCCCAGATAGCCTCCCCACCCTGTAACCACTACTTTGTTCTCTGTATCTGTGAGTCTGCTTCTTTTTTTGTTATATTCACTAGTTTGTTGTATTTTTAAAATTTTTTATTTATTTTTTGTAATTAAATCTTTATTTATTTATTTATTTGGTTGCGCTGGGTCTTAGCTGCAGCAGGCAGGCTCCTTAGTTGTGGCATGTGGGCTCCTTAGTTGTGGCATGCAAACTCTTACTTGTGGCATGCGTATGGGATCTAGTTCCCTGACCAGGGATCAAACCCCGGCCCCCTGCATTGGGAGCGTGGAGCCTTAACCACTGAGCCACCTGGGAAGTCTCTGTTATATTTTTTTAAATAACTTTTTTTATAACTATTTTTTTAAGATTTATTATTTATTTATTTATTTATTTAATTTTGGCTGTGTCGGGCCTTAGTTGCAGCACGCGGGCTTCTCTCTAGTTGTGGCATGTGGGTTTTCTTTCTCTAGTTGTGGTGCTCAGGCTCCAGGGCCTGCAGGCTCTGTAGTTGTGGTGAGCGGGGTCCAGAGAGCGTGGGCTCTGTAGTTTGTGGCACGCAAGCTCTCTAGTTGAGGTGTGTGAGCTCAATAGTTGTGGCGTGTGGGCTTAGTTGCCCCTGTGGCATGTGGGATCTTAGGTCCCCGACCAGGGATCAAACTGGCGTCCCCTGCATTGCAAGGCAGATTCTTTACCACTGGACCACCAGGGAAGTTCCTGTTGTATTTTTTAGATTACACATATAAAGTGATATCATATAATGTTTGTCTTTCCTTTCTCTGCCTGACTTAATTCACTTAGCATAATACCCTCCAAGTCCATCCATGTTGCGCAAATGGCAAAATTTCTTTCTTTTTTATGGCTGATTAGTATTCCATTGTATGTATATACCACATCTTTTTTATCCATTCATCTGTTGAGGGACACTTAGGTTGGTCTATATTTTGGCAACTGTACCATGTTTCCTCCTCTCCATCTCAAAATTGCCCTGAATCTTAAACCATCCCTCATCTCAGCTGCTTTTGTTAGTAGAACAAATGCCTCCCACTGGGAGCCCCAATCCCAGCCTCTCCGATCTCCTCTAGGATCTTGTTTACTTATTTATCCCAAATTTTGCATCTTTCATCTTTGTTTCTTCTCTACTGATTCTTCACCTGCAGATCACACACATTTGAAAACTAGGCAGCCTGCCTAATCAAGACACCATACAGAGATATGGAGCTAGAGTCAGAATTCTGGTACAAGGGCTACAGGATGGGCACCAGATCAGGGCAATGAGGTCTGAACAGAGGGGGGAAAGGAGTGCCCAGTTGAAGGCAGCTTTTCGGGGACTTGGAGCTCTAATCACAGGGAGGAAGCTGTTAAGTGTCTAAGCCCACTCCAACAGGAGCAGGTGAGAGTGAAATTATTGTAAGAAAAATGAAGACTTGCCGACTGACATGATATATATGTGTAAAGGAGGAAGAATAAAAATAATCCTGACACTCTGAGTGTAGGTGATTGAGAGAATGGGACCACCGATTTCAGGAGTAGAGTCTGGAAGGGAAGCAGATTTTGCGAGTGAAGCACAGCTACGGAGATCAATTTCGTGTTCTTGAATTTGACCTACTACATTCATCCAGGAGGTGGTGCTCCTTAGGTCAGAGCAGAGCTGGGAGGCAAATCTGTGAGATACAGAGGCAAGGGGTGTGCAGAGATCAGGGACTAAGTTAAAACAACTTGGGTTCAGACAGAACAGGGCCCTCAGCATTTCACAATGCCATTTGTAAGCTTTTACTTAATTCTTTTTATTGCTTTATTTTTAACCTAATACACTTCTTGTCTCTATTAAAATACAAATTGAGTGTACCTGAATAATTGCATGGAAGAAACAAATGCCGAATATTATTTGTCTCCATTTTCTTCCAAGTATATTTTCTTCAAAAAATGAAGGTGTCATTTCGGTAAATGCTCGTCTGATATTTGCACGTAAACCTTTTGGAGGCTCATTGGTTACCTGTAGAGACACCCGCGGCAGAGAGGGTGGTTGTACAGATACGCATTATTTCCAAATAACACAAACAGGCTGAAGCCAGTGAGGGGATGTAAATAACCAATGCCTGGGAGGCATTCCTGCCCTGTTTGCGCCTGCTCTGTATCTTGCTCAGCCTCAGTCTCTGGAGAATAGGGGGTCCTCAGACCTATAGCGTGTGAACCACCTCAACAAGAACCTCCGACACTTCCATTTGGTGTCCATTTCTCTAAACATGGACCAGAAAGGATGCTCAGGCTTTCTGCACTGGATTTTCTGGTCATCTCAACATGCGGCATCACCCCACACTTTGCCTTGATGGCACAGGGCAGACAGGGAAGAGACATCCCTGGTTCCTGGGTGATCATTCATATGCAGAGGCTTCCCATATATTGGAAACTTCCAGCCTTGCAATCCAGCAACCATACTCCCTGTGGGCCTTCCTGTTTCCCAAATGCTGAAACATTCTCTTAACTCTGGGAGGGGTTCTGTACTCATTCCTCTGCATCTTTGACCTTTTCTTATAGAGTGGAAGAGTGGAGGTGTTGAATGACCAGCAGCACTATGGCACGTAAGGATGGGCAATGGCCTGGGAAATTGTTTCCCTGCTCACTCTCCGGTGAAGGGACACCGACTCCCACTTCCCCACCTGGGCCACCTGGACTCTGACACAGCCTGGCACAAGCCTGGGCTTCCTGGACCCACTCGGCGAACACCCTGAAGCCAATCATGTTACAGGACAACCATACGTTACCTTGACAGAATTTTGAAGAACTGTAACAGGAAATGTATTACTAGGCATGGAACTTAAAAAAAGTCGAAATGTGTCCTTGATAACAATATCTGTTTAAAACAAAGACAAAATGACAAAAAAGGAAAATGCATACCTCTGAGTAACACTTTTCTGTAAGAAATAATTATTATAGGATAGCAAAAAAAAATATGCTGTAAGTTCTGTTTAAAGACTAAGTTTTCTATTTTAAGTAGTTTATGTTGTAAAATCTTCTAAAATGGAGGTGAGGGGACTCTTTACAGAAGCTCTTCACACAAGTCAGTTTGGCAGTCTAGATGCTGGCACATTTGAGTAAAGAAATTACTCAATTAATTTCTCAATTATTCAGTTTAATTTCACATTAATTTTCAATACGTGATAGAGATGCTAAGGACCTTTCCTCTGAAATTGGGAAAATTTTCAATTGAAAGAGAGGACAGTTACTACATTTACGCTCAAGAAGGGGTTTTAGTTTTTGTTTGTTTTTATTTATTTTTTATTTTTTTAGCCATTCAATTTAAGGAAAATTGTGTGAAAATGGCCAGAAAGCCTTCTGGAGAAAAAAGAAATTTGTCCCTTCTGCAGAGATGTTGCAAAGGGAGCTCAGGGAGCAGGGAAACGGAGAGACTTCACATACAGCATCAAGAAGTTAAGTCAATATACGCTTCCTTTCTGAGCTGTGGACAGAGAACCTAAGAAAGAACAAGCTCCATTCCAGGTTCAAAAGGCCAAAGCAGAGCTGGGAAAATCATTGATCGCATCACAGGAAGGCACAGGCATCATCGAAGGAGGCCTTTCTTGGCATTGGTCTCTAAGTACAAGTGAAGGTGTTTCTCCGACACTCTTGGCTTGCTCCCTCCGAGGGAGGGCCCAGGCACTAGCTGTTCCTTCTACCTGAATGTTCTTCCTTTAGACTCCCTTACTTTCTTCAAGTGTTGATCAAACGCCACCTTCTCAAAGAGGTCTATCTAGACCACGTCATTTAAAACTGCTATCCACCCTTCCTCCTCACTCCCATTCCATCCCAACCTTTCTGTTTCTCCTTACTTTCCTTTTAATTTTTTCCAAAGCTCCGACCACATTCTACCATACCTTATAAATTACTTATTTGTTATGTAGTTTGTTTATTGTCTCTCTCCCCTCACTAGCATGTAAGCTCAATGAGGGCAGATGACTATGGTTATTTTGTTCACCAACATACCCTAAGCATCTAGAACAATGCATTGTACGCGGTAGGTTCTCGAATATTTATTAAATGAATGACTACAGATTAAAGCTGAATTTATGCTTCTTGGTTTGGTAATCTAAATTCATGAGCTATATTAAAGAGCTAAAATTAAAAGTTAATTCTAGTACAATTCTAGAACAGCACTAAAGTTGCTTGTATGGTAAAAACTATTAGGCATAAGTCAAACATCATCAAAGTCTTAGGGCTAATGATTTCATTAACCAAAAAAACCAGAGTGAAAAAGGCCAGGTTTAGAGAAGCATTTTTTAAAGTACCTTTTCTCTTATAATTGCAAAAGCATCAAGAATCTTAACTTTCATAGACATCATAGAAGTTTAGGGCTGGAATGGAATTAGAGATCATCTTAGCTGTGGGACTTCTAGCAATGACGCTATGTAGTCATTTTATTGTGGGGGAAACTGAGGTCCAGAGAAGAGGCGTGATATGTACAGTCAGGAAGTGGTGGGGGCGAAACTCTAATCAGGTCTTAGAATTTCAAGCCCAGAGGGTTTTTTCCTTCCTCTATCTCTTTTTTTTTCATTCACTATCTCTTTTCAGTTTATTACCTGAATTTTTTTTTTTTTTTTTTCTGGTTCAAGTTAAACATTAAAACTCAAATGGTTAAGTTAATAAACAATTGTAACAAGGGCCAGGAGAGGATTTTTCTATCCACTTAAACACTTAAAATCCATCAACACCTTTGCTGGCTTCCATAGCCCATCCAGCCTCCTTGAAGGTCTGGCAAACACTCTTGTCCAGGTCATTGTGAAGCTGAACTACAGGTCCATACTTGGAAGGCTCACATAGTACCACTGCAGCAAACTGCTTTTTAGATGCCTTCCCAGCATTTTTTTTCCTAATCATAATCCTAATCATCAGGATTAGGAACAGTAGGAAAGACCTTCTTGTCATTTTTCTTTAATTATTTAAATAGAAATAAGCCACAGGCCCAGCAGGAAGCAAGCCACCTCTTATTTGCATTGCAAAGAGTGGAAAGAGTGGAGATTCTGGATGGCAGATGCTAATGACTGTTTATCCTTGATGGAAGCAGCCTGCAGAAGGCAGGGCAGGGGGTACCCAGGGAATGAGGGGCCTTCTAGGGGAAGGCTGCTAAACCCTGGTTGTGGCTTGGTAACCAGTGCAGGCTGGCCGCCCTGTAAAGGAGCATCTCTTCACCTTAATAGGTAGCAATGAGAAAAGTCACATGCAAGATCATGTGCATATCTCTCACCTTCCTAGAAAGCCCTCTGTGGTCAGGGCAAAAAGGAGGACCCCAGAGAAAGGGCCCTGGATATACCAGGCTGGGTATTCTCCTTCATAGCTTCCAGGGAGAGTGGTAAAGTGGGGCGCACACAGCTTATTACCAATAATACAGTTCCTAAGGTTTCAACTGTTTTTACACTACTATATAAAAATGAGTAGATTCTAACTCCACTTCTCTCTTTGCAGTCCATTATACTTTCTTGAGTGGGAAAGAAGGTGGTGATATTATAGTTAGTGGTGGCAACCATGACTCATGCTGGGCACCCCCATGAGTGTGTGTGTGTGTGTGTGTGGGGGGGGTGACTATGAGACACATGTGAAGGTTGATTGTCATGTGGGTTACAGAGGATAAAAAGTGGTAAAACACTACTCTGAGAATTGGTTCTAATTTGAACTTTGTTCCTGAACTTCTCTCATTCTGTAGCGAAAGATTTAATTTCTTTTTTTTGTCCTAAGTCCATTTTCTATTGCTTTTCATCATGCCTAGATATAATTTATTTTGAATTCAAATGGCCTCCCATAGAAGGCAACATGAAACAGAAATGATCCAGGGGATCGTACCTTCAGCTTGGAGTCTGAACATCTTTATTTGAATCTGGGTTGTGTAACTTAACTACACCCTCTAGATCTCAAATTTCTCCTTTTTAATATGGGTAAAACAATGCCAACAATAAATACATATTATAAGGATTGGATTCAACAAGAAAGGCCACGTGAAAAAGGTATTATTATACAAATGCTATGTGCTCCACATACTTGAATCTGTGAAGGTTTTAATTAGCTCCTCCATTGCCAACATCCAAGAAACAGCAAGATGGCAGTTTTGCAAAAATACCCAGTTTCCTGATTTCATTGCATCTTTGATCATTCTTTCAGCAATGGGTCCTTGTCCTTGCCCCAGTGAAATTGACTGCACCCTGAATTGAACAACAACAATGAAATGCTGTTTTATATTATTCTTAAGCAATGCAAGTATTAAGAAATGTAAATATGGTAGGCTCTTGCCTAGCATATGCACACATTTCAAATCCTCATTCTGATAGATGTGCAAATATTTTTTCTTATTTTCTTGTTTTTAAAAATATTTTTTACTATAACACACAGAAGTGCAAAAAACAAATTTATGGTTCTTTGAACTATCTCAAATAAACACCTGTGGTTGAAAAGAGAACTTTGCCAACACTCCAGAGACGTCTCTCCTATGCCCCTTTCTACTCCAATATTTTCCCTTCCTCCATCCTAAAGGTATCCATGGTCCTGACTTCCAACGCTATAGGTCAGTTTTTAAAAAACTTTTGAAAAATTGAAGTCTAACATATTTACAAAAGTACACAAATCATTAGTGTACGGCTTAATGAATTCTCCCAAAGGGAATGTACGCATGTAGCACCATATAGGGCAAAAAAAAAAAAGAACATTACTAGCACCCTCCCAATCAGTATCCTTCCTTATTCTCAAAGGCAACAACTATTTTGAATTCTAACACCATAGATTAATTTTGCTTGTTTTTGAATTTATATAAATGGAATCAAATAGCATATATAGTTTTATATTTGGTCTATTTCGATCAACAATATTTCTTTAGATTAATTCATATTATTGTGTATCATTGTAGTTCATTTTCATTGCTGAATAATATTCCACTGTGTGCTTATATCCCAATTCATTCATCCATTCTGCTCTTGATGGACATTTGGGTTATTTCTGGTTCTTGGCTGTTACAAACAATGCTGCCATAGACATTCTCAAAGATGTCTCTTGATATACATGTACTCTGTTTTTAAAAAAAAATTTACTTTAGGCTGTGTTGGGTCTAAGTTGCTGCGCGTGGCTTTCCCTAGTTGCGGCAAGTGGGGGTTACTCTTCATTGCGGTGCGCGGGCTTCTCATTGCGGTGGCTTCTTTTGTTGTGGAGCACGGGCTCTAGGCGCATGGGCTTCAGTAGTTGCGGTGCATGGGCCCAGTAGTTGTGCCTTGCAGATTCTAGAGCACAGGCTCAGTAGTCGTGGCACACGGGCTTAGTTGCTCCATGGCATGTGGGATCTTCCTGGACCAGGGATCAAACCCCTGTCCCCTGAATTGGCAGGTGGATTCTTAACCACTGCACCACCGGGGAAGTCCATACATGTGTACTCGTTTTGCTGTGTATATTCCTAGGAATGGAACTGCTGTTTGACATGTGTATGTTTAACTTTTTTTATAATATCAAACTGTTTTTCAAAGTGATGCCACCATTCCACACACCTACCAGCAATAGTTGAGAGTACTTGTTTTTTCCACATCCTTGTTGACACCTGGTGGATATATAATGGTATCTCACTGAGGTTTTAAATTGTTTCCCCTTTTCATAGGTTTATTTATTCACCATTTGGCTATTCCCTTTTATATCCCTCCCCTCTTTTTTTCTACTGGTTCACTTGTATTTTTCTTATTGATTTCTGAGAGTTCTTTACATTGGATATAAACACTTTGTTATTATTTATTTATTTATTTTTACTGTCTCCATAGTTTTGCCTTTTCCAAAATGTCATATACTTGGAATCATACAGTATGTAGCCTTTTCAGATTGGCTTCTTTCACTTAGTAATATGCATTTAACTTTCAGCCATGTCTTTTCATGGCTTGATAGCTCATTTCTTTTGAATACTGAATAGTATTCCATTGTATAGATATATCACAGTTTATTTATCCATTCATGTACTAAAGGACATCTATGTTGCTTCCCAGTTTTGGCAATTATGAATAAAGCTGCTATAAACATCCATGTGTAACGTAGGTTCTTGTGTGAACATAAGTTTTCAACTCTTTTGGGTAAGTACCAGATTGCTGGGTCATATGATAAGAGTATGTTTAGTTTTGTAAGAAAACACCAAACTGTCTTCCAAAGTGGCTGTACCACCTTGAATCTAACTTCTTTTAGATCTTGTCCATTGAATGTATATTTTCTATGTCACTAATTTCTGCTCTTAGCTTATTATTTTTTCCTTCTGTTAGAGTTTAATAATTAAGTTTTAGATTGCTTAATTATTCTTAGTGGGAATATTAGCCTGACATTTCTGAAACCAGAAGTTATTAAACATGCATAAATTTACTGCTAGGTGCCTCATTACTAAACCTTAATGGTTTTTGATATGTTACACTGTTTTTGTCATTTACTTCCACTTATTGGACAATTGCCATTATGATTTCCCTTGAACAGATTGTTCAGAAGGACATTTTTTTGTTTTCCAAATATTAAAAAAATTAAGATTGATTTCTAAGATTTACTGTGGGCAGAGAATGTTTGTCATCTTTTCGAAATACGTGTCTTTTTTAGAACATGGTTAATTCTTATAAATGTTCCTTGTGTACTTAAGATCTTGCATTTGCTCTATTTGTTGAGTGTAAAGAGCAAGGTTGTTAATTTCATTGTCAAAATATTTTATATCCTTACCAATTTTGCAAATTTTATGTGCTTCACAGTAGTTATTATTATTGATGTGTTAAAAATTTCCACATTAATGTTGATTTACCAGTTTCTCCTTGTATCAATTTCTCCAGTTTTTGCTTTACATATTTCAAGCTTTGTTAGTTGTGTACAATTGTACAATTGGTGTTTCTTCTTTGTGTATTTTTCTTGTATATCATATAGTTCCCCTCTTTATCTCTAATATATATATATCTTTCCTCAAACTCTATTTCGTGATATGCATTGGAACTGTTAACAGCTTTCTTTTGGTTAGTATTTGCATAGTATATCTTTTGCATCTCTTTATTTTCTAACTTCCTGTGCTCTTTTTGTGTTGTATTTACATTTTCTAAGTAGTATAGAGTTGAATGTTGTTTTGAAAATCCAGTTTGCTTTTCTTTATCTTTTCACAGGTGAGATATTTACTCTTATTTAGGTATGGATTGGCCAAAAGGTTCATTCGGGTTTTCCCATAAGATGTTACGGAAAACCCGAACGAACTTTTTGGCCAACCGAATATTTGGATTAATTTCTACTCTTTGGTTTGACTTTTTGCTTTACTATGCTTTATCTTTGAATTTTGTTCTTCTTCTCTTCTATCTAATGTTGGATTAAAATTTGCATTGTATATTCTTTTGTCCCTCTGCTGGCTTGGAAGCTATACATTATATATTATTTCAGTATTTTCCCTTAAAATTTCAACATATTCATTCAACTACAAATTTTCCTACAGCAATATAGAGTTATTCTGTACTTCTTTTTTCCTCCTGAATACATCAGGAACTTAGCACACATTAACTACTATTAACACCCCTCTCCATTCTCTGATTGCTGTTTTGAATTGTTTTACCTTTAATAATTCCTATGACATGTTTAAGACATACAAAAGTTATAAAGTTAATATTTACAATAAGTATCCATGTACCTGCAACCCAGCTTAAGAAGTAAAACATTATCTACATGATCTGAGTCTGCAGCGTGCCCCTCCCTGTTCACTTCTTTCATTACCCAAACTTCACCTCCCAAGGTCACTGCTATCCTGGTTTTAGTATAATTTCCCTATTTTTCTTTATTCTGTTATTGAAAAAATATGACTTCCTAAACAACATATAATATATATGTTTAAAAATTTTATACACTATATCAAACTTCTCCAATATTATATAGTTTTTGTGCAACTTAAATTTTTTGCTCAATATTAGTTTGTGAGACCCATCCATATTGATATACGTAGTCATAGTTTATTCATTTTCATGGCTATAGTGTATTGTATTTAATTTTACGAATAAACCACAATTTATATAATCATTTTTCTAGATGGACAATTTGGTTGTTTCCAGTGTTTTTTTTTTTTTGGTATTATAAACGTTTCTCCAAATGTTCTTGAACATGGCTCCTTGCACGCATGTGACTGATTTTGTTGGAACATGCAAATTCAGTAGTGAATTGTTGGGATATGGGGAATGCTATCTTCAACTTTAGTGTACTGCTAATTATTCTTCAAAGTGATTTTAACCAATTTTTTACTCCCTCTTGCAATATGAATGTTTCTACAGCTCCCTATCTTTGCCAACATTTTGCTAATTTGATGAGTATGAAATGACATCTTCTAATGGCTTGAATTTGTTGTTTCTTAATTACTAGTGAGGTTGGACATCTTTTCATATGCTTATCGGGATTTAGATTTCCTTTTCTGAGAATTTCCCTTTCACGTTTTTTGTCTTTATTCCTATCGAACTGTTTTCTTTTTCTTATTAATTCACAGCAGCTCTTAAAAGTTCTGTATACTAATTCTTTGGTAGGACTTCAGAACCAAAGGCAAATGTGTAGGACCATTTGATGGTCAATTTTATGTGTCAACTTAACTGGGTCACATGGTACTCAGACATTAGGTCAAACATTATTCTGAATGAGTCTGTGGGGGTGTTTCTGGGTGAGATTAATATTTGAATCAGTAAACTGAGTAAAGCAGATTGCCCTCCTTAATGTGGATGGGCCCCATCCAATCAATTGAAGACTTGAATAGAACAAAAAGGCTGAGTAAGAGGGAAATCCTCTTGCCTGACTGTTTGAGCTGGGTCATTGCTTTTTTTCTGACCTTTGAATTCAGATAAAAACACTGACTTTTCTTGGGTCTTGAGCCTACTAGCTTTCAGACTGGGATTTGTACCATTATTATTCCTGGTTTTCAAGCCTTTGGACTTGGACTAGAACTACACATCATCTCTCCTGGGTTTCTATCTTGCTGACTGCAGATTTGGGGCCTTATCAGTCTCCATAATCATGTAAACCAGTTTCTTACTTTACATACATAATATATATACACATATATAGGATAAAATATAGATAGGGCATTATATACATATTATATTTTTATATATCCCATTGGTTCTGTTTCTCTGGAGAAGCCTAATACAGATTATGAACTTCAAAGAACAGATGGGATCCATCATCTTGTAATCACCAGTCCAGGGACCAGGCCAGACTAGCCACTCCATGCAAAGGCCTGTCAGAGCTGGAGATTACTTCCTAGATAGGAGACCCCTACTCTCCTCTGACACTCTGTGGTCTTGTGCACTTTCCTACCCATCAGGACACCATCTTGGGGAGGAGCAGGGGAAGAAGGAGTCAGGAAGACTGAGCTTTCATGAGAAAGAAGCCAAATCAGCTTACCCTGGAGACATTTAAACCAGAAGAAAATATAATATTGTAAATTCACAAGTTTAAACTTTCCCCTCCCTCTCTTAACCAGCAGAGTAGAAGCTCAGGAGAAAGATGAGATTAATAATACAACATAAAGAGCTATGGAATTTTTCGCACATTTGAGCATAAGGAATAAACTACAGTTACATTAAAATAATGTCTTAAATAACAAATGTTTTAATCACTATTGCATTAGATTATTATACTTCAACATTTTAAACAATCTCCCCTTTGCTCAAATGAAGTTTACATCTGCTCTTACGATATTTAACACCATTTAACAACATGCATAGCTAAATATTAAAGTGTCTTAATTTATTTAGTAAGGAATACCTGAACTAGGAATTCACACTCCACTAAGGGAAGAAAAAAGGCAAATTTTAACAAGGAGATGTTCATATGAATTATTAAAATTGCACAATATGACCTTACCGTTCTGAATACCCGCTGTCCCGGGCAAACCTCTGAAATGCACCCATGGGATCTGAGCCTGTGCTTAAGATAAATACCAGGGGAGTTTTGTATGACATGTCTTGATACAGAGAGGGCAGGTCCACGGGTGGTGTCTCTACAAAGGATTTCCCAAGATTTTCTATTACAAAGTCTGTAAGAGCAAAAACCACCTGAAAATTGAAAGGAAAAACATTACAAAAATACTGGATGAGGTTCCAATTCAACAATGTATCAGAAGTTCTAGCCAGAGCCATTAGGCAGGATAAAGAAATAAGGCATCCAGGGCTTCCCTGGTGGCGCAGTGGTTGAGAGTCTGCCTGCTAATGCAGGGGACACGGGTCAAGCCCTGGTCTGGGAAGATCCCATATGCCGCGGAGCGACTGGGCCCGTGAGCCACAATTACTGAGCCTGCGCGTCTGGAGCCTGTGCTCTGCAACAAGAGAGGCTGCGATAGTGAGAGGCCCGCGCACTGCGATGAAGAGTGGCCCCCACTTGCCGCAACTGGAGAAAGCCCTCGCACAGAAACGAAGACCCAACACAGCCATAAATAAATAAATAAATAAATAAAAATTAAAAAAAAAAAAAAAAAAGAAATAAGGCATCCAAATCAGAAAGGAAGAAGTAAAATTGTCACTATTTGCAGATGATAAGATCTTATACAGTTGAGCTTTGAACAACATGAGTTTGAATTGCACATGTCCACTTATACGGTGGATTTTTTTCCAATAAAAATGTACTATAGTACTACACAATCCATGGTTGGTTGAATCCTCAGATGAGCAACCACAGATATAGAGGGCTGACTGTAAAGTTATATGTAGATTTTCTACTGTGCAGAGGGCCAGTGCCCCTAACCTCTGCATTGTCCAAGGGTCATCTGTGTATAGAAAATTCTAAAGACTTCACCAAAAAACTGTTAGACCTAATAAATGAATTAAGTAAAGTTGCAGGATACAAAATCAACATACAAAACCAGTTGTGTTTATACACACTACAGTGAAATATCTGAAAGAGAAATAAAGAAAACTATCTTGTCAGAAAGAAAAAACTAAATACCGTATATTAATGCATATATGTGGAATCTAGAAAAATGGTATAGATGATCTTATTTGCAAAACAGAAATAGAGACACAGATGTAGAGAACAAACTTATGGACACCAAGGTGGGGAAAAGGGGCAGGTGGGATGAATTGGGAGATTGGGATTGACATATATACACTATTGATAGTATATATAAAATATATAACTAATGAGAACATACTGTATAGTATAGCTCAGGGAACTCTATTCAGTTCTCTGTGGTGACCTAAATGGGAAGGAAATCCAAAAAAGAGGGAATATATGTATACGCATAACTGATTCACTTTGCTGTACAGTAGAAACTAACACAACATTGTAAAGCAACTATACTCCAATAAAAATTAATTATAAAAAATAAAATAAAAAATAAATTTAAAAAAGAAAACTATCCACTTCCAATAGCATCAAAACCAATAAAATACTTAGGAATAAATTTAACCAAGTGAAAGATTTGTACACTGACAAGATATTGATAAAAGAAATTGAAGAAGACATAAACAAATGGAAAGATATCCTGTGTTTGTGGATTATAAGAATTAATATTGTTAAAATGTCCATACTACCCGAAGTCATCTATAGATTCAATGCAATCCCTATCAAAATTCCATTGGCATTTTTCACAGAAATAGAAAAAAATTCCTAAATTTATATGGAACCACAAATGACCTGAAATTGCCAAAGCAATCCTGAGAAAGAAGATCAAAGCTGGAGGCAGGACACTTCCTGAATTCAAATCATATTCCAAAGGTGTAGTAATCAAAACAGTATGGTACCGACAAGAAAACAGACACATAGATGAATGGAACACAACTGAGAGTCCAGAAATAAACCCACACATATATAGTCTACTACTAATATTTGACAAGGAAGCCAAGAAAAATCAGTGGGAAAAGAATAGTCTCTTCAATAAATGGTGTTGGACAAACTGGACATTCACATGCCGAAGAATGAATTTGGACCACTATCCTACACCACTCATAAAAATCAACTCAAAATGAATTAAATATTTAAATATAAGACCCAAATTCATAAAACTTCTAGAAGAAAACGGAGGGGAAAATTTCCTTGACATAGTTTTAGCAACGAGTTTTTGGATATGACACCAAAAGCACAAGCAACAAAAACAAAAATAAACAAGTGGGACTATACCAAACTAAAAAGCTCCTGCACAGCAAAAGAAGTAACCAACAAAATAAAAAGGCAACCTATGGAATGGGAGAAGGTATCTTAAAACCATACATCTGATAAGGTGTTAAAATCCAAAATATGTAAGAAACTCATGAAACTCAATAGCAAAAACAAACAATCTGGTTAAAAAATGGGCAAAGGACCTAAATAGGCATTTTTTCAAAGGAGATATACAAATGGCCAACAGGTACATAAAAAGGTGCTCACCATCACTAATTATCAGGGAAATGCAAATCAAAACCACAATGAGATATCACCTCACACCTATTAGAATGACTGTTAACAAAAAGACAAGAGATATCTAGTGTTGGTGGAAAAAAGGGAACCCTTTTGCACTGTTGGCAGGAATGTAAATTGGTGTAGCCACTATGGAAAACAGAATGGAGGTTCCTTAACAAATTAAAAATATAGCTACCAGATGATCCAGTAATCCCACTTCTGGGTATTTATTTGAATGAAATGAAGTCACTACCTTGAAGAGATATCTGCACCCCCATATTCATTGCAGCCTTATTCACAATAGCCAAGACATGAAAACAATCTAAATATGCCTCCACAGATTAATGGGTAAAGACATTTGGTAAATATATACAATGGAATATCTTGCCATTTGTGATAGCATAGATGGACCTCGAGGACATTAAGTTAAGTGAAATAAATTAGACAGAGAAAGATAAACACTGTATGGTATCACTTACATGTGGAATCTAACAGAGCTGAACTCATAAGAAACAGAGAGTAGAATGCTGGTTGCCAGGGTATTGGGAGGGGGAAGAAATGGGGAGATGTTTCAAAGGGTACAAACTTCCAGTTATAAGATGAATAAGTAGTAGGGCTCGAATGTATAGCATGGTGACTCTAGTTAACAATATTATATATTTAAAAGTTAAGAGATTACATCTGAAATGTTCTCACCACACACACACACACACACACACACACACACACACACACGGTAATTATGTGAGGTGATGGATGTGTTAATTAACCATATTGTGGTAATCATTTTGCAATATATGTATGTATCAAATCATCATGTTGTACATCTCTTAAACAATGTTACTTGTTAGTTATATCTCAGTAAATCTGGAAAAAAAATATAGCTCAGGCAATGTAAATTAAAAAACATGTCTCTATAGGTAACAATTCTATCATTCTAATATATATATATATATATATATACTTAATTAATTAATTAATTTATTTATTTGAGTTGGGTCTTCGTTGCTGCACACAGGCTTTCTCTAGTTGCGGCGAGTGGGGGCTACTCTTCGTTGCAGTGCACGGGCTTCTCATTGTGGTGGCTTCTCTTGTTGTGGAGCACAGGCTCTAGGCACACGGGCTTCAGTAGTTGTGGCACGTGGGCTCTAGAGCACAGGCTCAGTACTTGTGCCGCACGGGCTTAGTTGCTCCAAGGCATGTGGGATCTTCCCGGACCAGGGCTTGAACTCGTGTCCCCTGCATTGGCAGGTGGATTCTTAACCACTGCACCACCAGGGAAGTCCTCTAATATATTTTTATAAAAAGAAAATTATAAAGTAACGTTTCCCCCCTCCAAAAATAAATTTAATAAAATAATGTAACACTCTTGAGAGACACTCAACATAACAGGAATAGAGGGGAAATTCCTCAACCTGTTAAGAAGTATCAATGAAAACCCCACAGCTAACATCATACTTAATGGTGAAAACTGAATGCTTTTCCTCCTAAGATAGGTACAAGGCAAGTATATCCACTGCCATCCACTGCCATTACTTCTCTTCAACATTGTCCTGGATGTTCTAACTAGGGCAATTAGTTAAGAAAATAAAATAAAAGATATCTAGATTGGGAAGGAAGAAGTAAAAGCATCTCTATTTGCAGATGACAAGATCTTGTATATAGAAAATGCTATGAAACACAGTAAAAGTCTGTTAGAATAAACAAGTTCAGCAGGTTTGCAGTATACAAAAGTATACAGCCATCAACTGTATTTCTCTACAGTAGCAGTGAGAAAACCAACAATGAAATTAAGAATGCAATTCCACTTACAATAGCAACAGAAAGAACAAAATACTTAGAAGTAAATTTAACAAGAGAAATGCAAAACTTAGTCTTTGAGAACTACAAAACATTGTTGGAATAAATTAAAGAAGATCCAAATAAATGGAAAAACACCCCATGTACATGGATTGGAAGACTTAATGTTGTTAAGATGCCAATACTCCCTAAATTGAGCTACGGAGTCCAATCAAAATTCTGGCTGGTTTCTTTTCAGAAATTTCCAAGCTGATCCTAAATTCATATGGAATCTCAAGGGGCCCAGATTAGCCAAAATAATCTTGAAAAAGAAGAGCAAAGTTGGAAGACTCACACTTCCCAATTTTAAAATTTGCCACAAAGCTACAATAATCAACACAGTGCAGTAGTGGTATAAGGGTAGACATATAGATCAATGGACTAGAACTGATATATTAGAAATAAACTCTCAAAATTATGGTCAATTGATTTTTGGCAAGGGTGTCAAGATCATTCAATGGAAAAAGAAGAGTCTTTTCAACAAATGATGCTGGGACAACTGGATATTCACATGCAAAAGAATCAAGTTGGCTCCTTACCTAACACTATATAAAAATTAAATCAAAATGGATCAAAGATCTTGATGTAAGAGATAAAGTTTCATAACTCTTAAAAGAAAACATAGGAGTAAATCTTCATGACATTGAATTAGGCAATGGCTTTTTAGATGTGGCATCAAAAACATGGGCAACAAAAGAAAAACAAATTGGAAATCATCAAAATAAAAATTTAAAAGATTTTGTGTTTCAAAGGACGCCATAAAGAAAGTGAAAAGACAACCACAGAGTGGGAGAACATTTTTTTCTTTCAAATCATGTATCTGTTAAGGAAATTTTATTTAGAATATATAAAGAACTCTTTCAACTCCATAAGAAAAAGACAAATAGTTTTAAAAAGGCAAAGGAAGGCTTCCCTGGTGGCGCAGTGGTTGAGAATCTGCCTGCCAATTCAGGGGACACGGGTTCAAACCCTGGTCTGGGAAGATCCCACATGCCGTGGAGCAACTAGGCCCGTGAGCCACACCTACTGAGCCTGAGCGTCTGGAGCCTGTGATCCGCAACAAGAGAGGCCACGATAGTGAGAGGCCTGCGCACTGCGATGAAGAGTGGCCCCCACTCGCCGCAACTAGAGAAAGCCCTCGCACAGAAATGAAGACCCAACATAGCCAAAAATAAATATAAAAACAAATAAATAAATTAACTTAAAAAAATGGCAAAGGATCTGAATAGACAGTTCTACAAATAGCCAATAAACACAAGAAAATATGCTCACTATTGTTAGACAAGGACACCACAAGAAAATTACAGACCAATATCCTTGATGAACAAATATGCCAAATCCTCAACAAAATATTAGTGAACCAAGTTCAAAAATACATTAAAAGGATCATACACATAATCAAGTGAGACTTATTCCAGGGATGCAAGGATGGTTCAACGTTCGCAAATCAGTCACTGTGATACACCACATTAACAAAATGAAGGATAAAAAACATATAAGCACCTCAATAGATGCAGAAAAAGGCACTTCCCTGGTGGTCTGGTGGTTGAGAGTCTGCCTTCCAATGCAGGGGACGCGAGTTCTATCCCTGGTCGGGGAACTAAGATCCCACATGCTCTGGGGCAACTAAGCCCATGCGCCTACAACTACTGAGCCCACGTGCCACAACTACTGATTCTGCAAGCCACATCTAGAGAGCCCATGTGCCACAATTACAGAGCCCACGTGCTCTGGAGCCCATGCACCACAACTAGAGAGAAGCCCATGTGCCACAATGAAGAACCCGTGCACTGTGACAAAAAATCCTGTGTGCCGCAACTAAGACCTGATGCAGCCATAAATAAATAAATAATAAATATTAAAAAATAGATGCAGAAAAAGCATTTGACAAAATTCAATACACATTTATGATAAAAACTTCAACAAAGTGGGAACATATCTCAACATAATAAAGACCATATATGACAAGCCCACAGCTAACATCATACTCAATAGTGAAAATGTAAAAGTCTTTCCTTTAAGAACAGGAACAAGGCAACGATGCCCACTCTTACTACTTTTATTCAACATAGTATTGGAAGACCTGGCCAGAGCAATTAAGTAAGAAAAAAAAAAGACATCCAAATTGGAAAGGAAGAAATAAAACTGTCACTGTCTGCAGATGACATACTGTCATATATGGAAAACACTAAAGACTCTATCAAGAAACTGTTACAACTAATAAATGAATTCAGTAATATTGCAGGATACAAAATCAAGACACAAAAATCTGTTGTGTTTTTACACACTAATAACAAACTATATGAAAGAGAAAAAAAGAAAGCAATCCCATTTACAATTACATCAAAAAGAATAAAATACCTAGGAATACATTTAACCAAGAGATGAAATACCTGTATATTGAAAACTACAAGACATTAATGACAAAAATTGAAGAAGACACAAATAAGTGGAAAGATATTCTGTATTCATGGTTGGGAGAATCAATATTGTTAAAATGTCCACAATACCCAAGGCAATTTGCAGATTCAGTGCAATCTCTATCAAAATTCCAATTGCATTTTTCACAGAACTAGAATAAATAATCCTAAAGTTTGTACAGAACTGCAAAAAAACCTCTAATAGCCAAAGCAATCTTGAGAAAGAAGAACAGAGCTGGAGGCATCACACTCCCTGATTTCAAACTATGTTACAAAGCTCTAGTAATTAAAGCAGTATGATATTGGCATAAAAACAGACACACAGATCAATGGAACAGAACAAAGAGCCCAGAAATAAACCCAGGCATATATGGTCAGTTAAATTACATCAAAGGGATCAAGAATATAAAATGGGGAAAGCACGGTTTCTTCAATTAATGGTGTTGGGAAAACTAGACAGTCACATGAAAAAGAATGAAACTCAGCCACTATGTTATACTATACATGAATATTTACTCAAAATGTATTAAAGACTCGAACATAAGACTTGAAGCCATAAAATTCCTAGAAGAAAACATACGCAGTAAGCTCCTTGACACAGGTCTTGGTAATGAATTTTTGAATCTGACACCAAAAGCAAAAGCAACAAAAGTCAAAATAAATAAGTGGGGCTACATCATACTAAAAAGCTTATGCACTGCAAAAGAAACCAAAAAGCTTATGCACTGCAAAAGAAACTATCAACAAAATGAAAAGGCAACCTACTGAATAGTAGAAAATATTTGAAAATCTTAGATAAGTGGCTAATATACAAAATATACAAATAACTCATGCAACTCAATAGCAAAAAGCCCCCAAACAATCCAATTAAAAAATAGGCAGAAGATTTGAATAGGCATTTTTCCAAAAAAGACATACAGATGGCCAACAGGTACATGAAAAAGGTGCTCAGCATCATTAATCACCAGGGAAATGCAAATCAAAACCACAATGCGATATCATTTCATACCTGCTAAAAATGACTATTATCAAAAAGACAAGAAATAAGTGTTGGTGAGGATGTTGAGAAAAGGGAACCCCTGGGCACTGTTGGTGGGAATGTAAATTGGTGCAGCCACTATGGAAAACAGTGTCTAGGTCTGCAAAAAATTAAAAATAGCACTACTGTATGATCCAGCACTCACAATTCTGGATCTTAATCCTAAAATGAAAACACTAACTTGAAAAGATATATGCACCCCATGTTAACTACAGTACTATTTACAATAGCTAGGTCATGGAAACAACCTGTGTCCATCAATGGATAAATGAATAAAGAAAATGTGGTATATATACATATATATATATATATATATATACACACACACACAATAGAATATTATTCAGGCATGAAAAAGAATGAAATCTTTCCATTTGCAACAACATGAATGGCCCTTGAGGGCATTATACTGAGTGAAATAAGTCAGACAGAGAAAAATAAATATATTACCTCTCTTATATGTGTAGTCTTAAGAACAGCAGCAACAACAACAAACTCCTAGATACAGAGAACAGATTGGTGGTTGCCAGAGAGGGGAAAATGGGTGCAGAGGATGAAAAGGTTAAAAAAAAAAAAAAAGTGTGTGTGTGTGTGTGTGAGAGAGAGAGAGAGCGAAAGAGAGAGAACGAACTTCATTTCCTAAGATCGGAATTCTTTTTTTTTTAAACATCTTTATTGGAGTATAATTGCTTTACAATGGTGCGCCAGTTTCTGCTTCATAACAAAGTGAATCAGTCATACATATACATACGTTCCCACATCTCCTCCCTCCTGCATCTCCCCCCCTCCCCCCTTCCCCATCCCACCCCTCCAGGCGGTCACAAAGCACCGAGCTGATCTCCCTGTGCTATGCGGCTGCTTCCCACTAGCTATTTTACATTTGGTAGTGTATATATGTCCATGCCACTCTCTCACCCTGTCACATCTTACCCCTCCCCCTCCCCATATCCTCAAGTCCATTCTCTAGTAGGTCTGTGTCTTTATTCTCATCTTGCCACTAGGTTCTTCATGACCCTTTTTTTTTCCTTTTTTCCTTAGATTCCATGTATATGTGTTAGCATACTGTATTTGTTTTTCTCTTTCTGACTTACTTCACTCTGTATGACAGACTCTAACTCCATCCACCTCACTACAAATACCTCCATTTCATTTCTTTTTATGGCTCAGTAATATTCCATTGTATATATGTGCCACATCTTCTTTATCCATTCATCCAATGATGGACACTTAGGTTGCTTCCATGTCCTGGTTATTGTAAATAGAGCTGCAATGAACATTTTGGTACATGACTCTTTTTGAATTATGGTTTTCTCAGGGTATATGCCCAGTAGTGGGATTGCTGTGTTGTATGGTAGTTCTATTTTTAGTTTTTTAAGGAACCTCCATACTGTTCTCCATAGTGGCTGTATCAATTTACATTCCCACCAACAGTGCAAGAGTGTTCCCTTTTCTCCACACCCTCTCCAGCATTTATTGTTTCTAGATTTTTTGATGATGGCCATTCTGACCAGTGTGAGATGATATCTCATTGTAGTTTTGATTTGCATTTCTCTAATGATTAATGATGTTGAGCATTCTTTCATGTGTCTGTTGGCCATCTGTATATCTTCTTTGGAGAAATGTCTATTTAGGTCTTCTGCCCATTTTTGGATTGGGTTGTTTGTTTTTTTGTTATTGAGCTGCATGAGCTGCTTGTAAATCTTGGAGATTAATCCTTTGTCAGTTGCTTCACTTGCAAATATTTTCTCCCATTCTGAGGGTTGTCTTTTGGTCTTGTTTATGGTTTCCTTTGCTGTGCAAAAGCTTTTAAGTTTCATTAGGTCCAATTTGTTTATTTGTGTTTTTATTTCCATTTCTCTAGGAGCTGGGTCAAAAAGGATCTTGCTGTGATTTATGTCATAGAGTGTTCTGTCTATGTTTTCCTCTAAGAGTTTGATAGTGTTTGGCCTTACACTTAGGTCTTTAATCCATTTTGAGTTTATTTTTGTGTATGGTGTCAGGGAGTGTTCTAATTTCATACTTTTACATGTAGCTATCCAGTTTTCCCAGCATCACTTATTGAAGAGGCTGTCTTTTCTCCACTGTATATGCTTGCCTCCTTTATCAAAGATAAGGTGACCATATGTGCTTGGGTTTATCTCTGGGCTTTCTATCCTGTTCCATTGATCTATGTTTCTGTTTTTGTGCCAGTACCATACTGTCTTGATTACTGTAGCTTTGTAATATAGTCTGAAGTCAGGGAGCCTGATTCCTCCAGCTCCATTTTTCTTTCTCAAGATTGCTT
This sequence comes from Balaenoptera musculus, assembly GCF_009873245.2. Lineage (NCBI taxonomy): Eukaryota > Metazoa > Chordata > Mammalia > Artiodactyla > Balaenopteridae > Balaenoptera > Balaenoptera musculus. The sequence goes on from NC_045797.1 coordinate 15,546,271, forward strand.
TGGCTATTTGGGGTCTTTTGTGTTTCCATACAAATTGTGAAATTTTTTGTTCTAGTTCTGTGAAAAATGCCAGTGGTAGTTTGATAGGGATTGCATTGAATCTGTAGATTGCTTTGGGTACTTGAGTCATTTTCACAATGTTGATTCTTCCAATCCAAGAACATGGTATATCTCTCCATCTATTTGTATCATCTTTAATTTCTTTCATCAGTGTTTTATAATTTTCTGCATACAGGTCTTTTGTCTCCTTAGGTAGGTTTATTCCTAGATATTTTATTCTTTTTGTTGCAATGGTAAACGGGAGTGTTTTCTTAATTTCACTTTCAGATTTTGCATCATTAGTGTATAGGAATGCAAGAAATTTCTGTGCATTAATTTTGTATCCTGCTACTTTACCAAATTCATTGATTAGCTCTAGTAGTTTTCTGGTAGCATCTTTAGGATTCTCTGTGTATAGTATCATGTCATCTGCAAACAGTGACAGCTTTACTTCTTCTTTTCCCATTTGGATTCCTTTTATTTCTTTTTCTTCTCTGATTGCTGTGGCTAACGCTTCCAAAACTATGTTGAATAATAGTGGTGAGAGTGGGCAACCTTGTCTTGTTCCTGATCTTAATGGAAATGGTTTCAGTTTTTCACCATTGAGGACAATGTTGGCTGTGGGTTTGTCATATATGGCCTTTATTATGTTGAGGAAAGTTCCCTCTATGCCTACTTTCTGCAGGGCTTTTATCATAAATTAAGATCGGAATTCTTAACCTAGAATTATAAAATCATATGTGGGAGAGCATTCATACATTTTCTAAGAAGGCCTGCAACTTTCATCATATTCTTCAAAGGGTCCAAGTGACAAAAAAGAATCCCTGCCCTCAGGCTGACCTGCAGCCTGTGACTGGGAAGGGTGGGCAAGTATCCCTTGTGAAGTCCCTTTGCTGCTCCTATCAAAGCCTAGGTGGTGCCCAAGGGGAGTGACTCCACCCACTTCCGGTTCAGGGCTCGATTCCATTTCCCATTCTATTTATTTCATATTTGCTCCCATGAGCAGCAGCTCTGACCACAGCCTGAAGGCCTGTCTCTGAGCTCTTCTGGGCCCTTTTCTGGGACCCTCTTCTCACAGTAGGCCCTCCCTCCAGTCCCTGCTAGGCTTTCCCAGCCAGGGCACTACTCCACGTCTAGCTGCTGCTCACCCCTTACCTCCCCACCAGATTGGATGTTGGTATGACACAGGAAATGATTTATATGAGAAGTTGAGAATATCACCCCTTCAAAGAGGTCCTCCTTGGTTCCCACCCTAAACTGGCTTTCACTCTATTACTTTTATGAAACTTCCCATTCATGTCCTTCCAAGAACTTTTTGCAAATGGAAAATATTTTATTCTTTTATTTTCCCTCTCTCCCACTAGAATGTAAGCCCCTGGGAGTATGGACTTTGAATTTTTTCTTTTTCACAATTGTAGCCTCAGTGCCTAGAATACAATAATTACTCACCAAGGTATTTGTTAAATGTTCTATGAACAGAAGCTGAGGGAAAGTTACCAATCTTCAAATATTGGAAGGTGACTCTCAGATCTTTCCTGAGCTGGTCTTCTCTGGACCAGAGAAATGGGAATGCTGGCTGGGAGGCAAGGCCTCACAGCAGGTGGGATCTTGCATAGACATAGCCGACAAACATCTCTTCTCTAGGAAATCTTCCAGTAGTCATATTTCTACTGTATGATGCAATTTCCCTATCCATAGCTAACTGGACCAGGGGTAAAACTTAAGTCAAGCTGGACCAATCAGAATCTCTCTCTTAAGAATTTGAAACTAGAGGAAAAGTTTATAGTTGCGAGCTGAGTGCTGATAATTGCAATACTACAGAGCTATGTTCATTGAACTGCCCAGGTTATTACTCTTCCTGAAGAGTGATTAATTGGCTTTTCTTTGAATTTAATGAGCTACCCCCCAGTGTCTTTTAATTTTAATAAATCCTTTTTTTCTTAAACTTATTAAGTTTACTCTCTATGGTTGTAACCTAAAGAACCTTAGCTCATACATAGAGACACAGAACCTGAAACAACAACAATTTCCTATAGTCTAGAATTTTCTAGTCCATGTCTTAATCTTTAAAACTCCTTCTTCTTTGGGGCACCTGCCACTTAGTCATCCTTCATTCTTGTCAGCATCCAACCTGGTAGCCACTGTCCCATATTCACTGAAGACTTTCCATCTGCTCATAGCTTTCCTCTTCATTCATGTCTGTTCCAGTGATTTATCAACTGTGTCTCACCATCTGGGGTGACACAACCTAGGTTCAGGGTCCATAAAGCCATCCCACATCCTAACCTCACAGTTCCTTGACCTCTAACTCTAATGCACATCATCTCCTCACTTTCTCAGTCACCCACACCCATGGCCACCCTCAGGACATTGTCATCACTTAGAACTGCTCATCAGAAATTTTAAGTTCAACTTTGATCACAACCTCTCCCGTCCTTCTAGCTGTGCTACTCCTCTAGTCCAACTACATTTGCTTCCAAAGAAACTTTCAAGGTTTTTCCTCTTCTCCCAGTCTATAAGCTCTTTCTTAGATCTCTCCCCGTTTATAGAACTACTTTTACCAACAGTCTCAATGGCTTTTTATCCTCTATTCATCTATTGTAATTATTGGTAGCCCAGGTTGACCCCATAGCCTTTCAGTGTTCCTACAGAGATGGCAGAAAATCCTACAGCATAGCTTCAATATTTCCCAACTATGCTTTGGCTTTCTCCAGTGAGTTTTCTTTCTCTCATTTCTCATAGGAACATCCTCCATTCATTCATTCTGTTGATAACTTGCTGTACTGAAACTCTATACTTCTTTGGTTTCCATGTCACTTCTTTCTCCTGGTGTTCTTCTTGCCCCTCTGCCTCTTCCTTCTCATGGGTTCTTCATCCTTTCTCTCTGCCCTTTCAAAGTTGGTGCTTGTCAGGGTTTCATCCTTTGCCCACTTGTCCTCTTATTCCATTATTCCTCTACCATTTTAACAACTCCTGTGGTTTTACTTTCCAACTCAATGCTGATGATTCCCCAATCTCTATTTCTAAGCCATATTTCTCTCTAGAGTTTTATAACCAGATATTAATTGGTCTCCAGACTTCTATACACTCTGATACTGGTGGACACTGCAGACTCAGTGACATCTTCCTCTGACATGTTTTTCCTTTCACATTTGCTTAGTTGTTGATACAACTATCCCCTTTGGCACCTACGCAGAATCTAGGAGCAACACAGTTGCCCCATCTCCACATCCCCATCCATCTCTTTAATCTACTACCTCTATCTTAATTCATGCTGCCATAATTAAAAAAAAAATCTATTGGAGCATAGTTGATTTACAATGTTGTGTTAGTTTCAGGTGTACAGCAAAGTGATATATATACATACATATATATATATGTATATATATACCTATCTCTCTCTATATATATCCATTCTTTTTCAGATTCTTTTCTAATATAGGTTATTACAGAATATTGAGTAGAGTTTCCTGTGCTATACATCAGGTCCTTGCTAGTTATACATTTTATATATAGTAGTGTGTATATATTAATCCCAATCTCCTAATTTATCACTTACCCCCACGTTTCCTCTTTGGTAACCATAAGTTTGATTTCAAGATCTGTGAGTTTTTCTGTTTTGTAAATAAGTTCATTTGTATCATTTTTAAAATTAGATTCCACATATAAGCAATATCATATGATATATGTCTTTGTCTGACCTCACTTAGTATGATAATCTCTAGGTCTATCCATCTTGCAGCAAATGGCATTATTTTGTTCTTTTTTTATGCAGACTATTGTAATTTCTTATATAAACTACATCAACCATCTTCAAACTGGTCTTGGTAACTATGGTGTTTTTCTCTTCAAATGCCTTCTTCCCATTGCTGCCAAGATCTGAAAGGCCCATCAATCCCTTGCTAACGCTGTCCAGCAGATCCCTGCTCTCCCTAGCAGAGAGCACAAGTTCCCCATGACACACACCAGGGAAGGACCACCAGGTTGCTGGCTGGCTCTCCAACCTTTTCTTTCATCATTTTGTGTATAAAACATTGTGTTCTGTTAATAACACAAAGTCTCTATTTCTTATTAATAACACAGAGTCACAAACGACCTCCCAAACTTGGCCATTGCTACTCTCTAAACAAATCTAATTCAGTCCATGAATCATAATTGGCTGGTGAGCTTTAGTAGAAGTAATTATAACACAGTTCTTTAATGAAAAAATCTCCTACCTTTTCTTCTTTACAGCATTTAATAAGAATTAGCTTATGGAAAGAACTTAATTCTGGACGCCAAAAATTATGGCTTGTGGGCACCATTTCTGTTGTCATGAGTTGATCATCCTCCTTTATTTTAGAATAAGCTTCCTGTTCAGGTGGGTTAAGATAAGTCTCAAAAGATCCTGGAAACACAATTTAAAAATATGCTTTAATTAAAGTTGCTTTGACTTTGATATTAAATAAATGTATTTGATAATTAAAAAATCTCTACATTTACCATTAGCTTTTTACATTACCACAAATGTAAATATATTTAATCTCCCCCTACCCAACCTAATTAAAAAATAGTGAATTTAAAATTGGATCAGAAAACGAATTCAAACCACTTAACAAAAGGCAAAGCTAAAACAAATGACAGAGAAGTTGAAAATGAAAGGATGCAGAGATATAGCAATCAAATGTGAGCAAAAACAAACACCTGACATGATAAGAGTAACATTGGATATATTAGAATTCAAGGCAAATATAATTAAATGGGATGAAATAGTTCAAGTTATATTAATTAAAATACAAACCCAATAATAAAAACACAATAAAACAAACCTATATGTGTTAGGCAATAGCATAAAAATACATCAAACCATCACTGCTGAAGGCAGAAGAAAAAGCAGAAAAACATATTAGTGATAGGAAATAACACAACTGTCAGTCTGTGACAGATAAAGCAAATTAAAAATTCTGGTATAAATATTTTTTACCATATAAATAATATATGAATAAATTGACACTGGTACAACTTTATGCCCTAATAAACAGAACACATTGCCCTCAACCCCCCTGGAATATTTATAAGAAATGGGCTTGCATCTCGCATGAGGCTTAGGATCCTAGGACCCTTACTCTGGTTATAACATGTAGTAAGAATTAGCATTGAAATTCCTGCAGATAGAGAGGGCAGACAGCAGAAGCAAGAAGAACTACAGTTCTGCAGCCTGTGGAACAAAAACCACATTCACAGAAAGACAGACAAAATGAAAAGGCAGAGGACTGTGTACCAGATGAAGGAAGAAGATAAAACCCCAGGAAAAACAACTAAATGAAGTGGAGATAGGCAACCTTCCAGAAAAAGAATTCAGAATAATGATAGTGAAGATGATCCAGGACCTCGGAAAAAGAATGGAGGCAAAGATTAGAGAAGATGCAAGAAATGTTTAACAAAGACCTTGAAGAATTAACAAACAAACAAACAGATGAACAATACAATAACTGAAATGAAAAATACACTAGAAGGAATCAATAGCAGAATAACTGAGGTAGAAGAACAGATAAGTGACCTGGAAGACAGAAAGGTGGAATTGACTGCTGCAGAACCGAATAAAGAAAAAAGAACGAAAAGAAATGAAGACAGCCTAAGAGACCACTGGGATAACATTAAACATATGAACATTCGCATTATAGGGATCCCAGAAGGAGAAGAGAGAAAAAGGACCCAAGAAAATATTTGAAGAGATTATAGTCAAAAACTTTCCTAACATGGGAAAGGAAATAGCCACTAAAGTTCAGGAAGTGCAGAGAGTCCCAGGCAGGATAAATCCAAGGAGAAACATGCCGAGACACATAGTAATCAAACTGATAAAAATTAAAGACAAAGAAAAATTATTGAAAGCCACAAGGAAAAAATGACAAATAACATAGAAGGGAACTCCCATAAGGTTAACAGCTGATTTCTCAGCAGAAACTCTACAAGGCAGAAGGGAGTGGCATGATATATTTAAAGTGATGAAAGGGAAGAACCTACAACCAAGATTACTCTACCCAGCAAGGATCTCATTCACATTCACCAGAGAAATCAAAAGCTTTACAGACAAGCAGGAGTTAAGAGAATTCAGCACCACCAAACCAGCTCTACAACAAATGCCAAAGGAACTTCTTTAAGTGGGAAACACAAGAGAAGAAAAGGACCTACAAAAACAAACCCAAAACAATTAAGAAAATGGTAATAGGAACATACATATCGATAATTACCTTAAACGTGAATGGATTAAATGCTCCAACCAAAAGTCACAGGCTTACTGAATGGATACAACAACGAGACCCATATATATGTTGTCTACAAGAGATCCACTTCAGACCTAGCGACACATACAGACTGAAAACGAGGGAGTGGAAAAAGATATTCCATGCAAATGGAAATCAAAAGAAAGCTGGAGTAGCAATTCTCATATCAGGCAAAATACACTTTAAAATAAAGAATGTTACAAGAGACAAGGAAGGACACTACATAATGATCAAGGGATCAATCCAAGAAGAAGATATAACAATTATAAATATATATGCACCCAACATAGGAGCACCTCAATACAGAAGGCAAATGCTAACAGCTATAAAAGAGGAAATCGACAGTAACACAGTAATAGTGGGGGACTTTAACACCTCACTTACACCAATGGACAGATCATCCAGACAGAAAATTAATAAGGAAACACAAGCCTTAAATGACACATTAGACGAGACAGATTTAATTGATATTTCTAGGACATTCCATCCGATAACAGCAGATTACATTTTCTTCTCAAATACACATGGAACATTTTCCAGGATAGATCACATCTTGGGTCACAGATCAAGGCTTGGTAAATTTAAGAAAATTGAAATCATATCAAGCAACTTTTCCGATCACAACACTATGAGATTAGAAATCAATTACAGGGAAAAAACACTAAAAACACAAACACATGGAGGTTAGACAATATGTTACTAAAAACCAAGAGATCACTGAAGAAATCAAAGAGGAAATAAAAAAAATACCTAGAGACAAATGACAAAGAAAACAAAACAATCCAAAACCCATAGGATGCAGCAAAAGCAGTTCTAAGAGGGAAGTTTATAGCAATACAATCCTACCTCAAGAAACAAGAAAAATCTCAAATAAACAATCTAACCTTACACCTAAAGGAACTAGAGAAAGATGAACAAACAACACTCAAAGTTAGTAGACGGAAAGAAATCATAAAGATCAGAGCAGAAATAAATGAAATAGAAACGAAGAAAACAGTAGCAAAGATCAATAAAACTAAAAGCTGCTTCTTTGAGAAGATAAACAAAATTGACAAACCTTTAGCCAGACTCATGAAGAAAAAATGGGAGGGGGCTCAAATCAATAAAATTAGAAATGAAAAGGAGAAATTACAATGGACACTGCAGAAATATGAAGCATCAGAAGAGACTGCTACAAGCAACGCTGTGCCAATAAAATGGACAACCTGGAAGAAATGGACAAATTCTTAGAAAGGCATAAGCTTCTAAGACTGAACCAGGAAGAAATAGAAAATATGAACAGACAAATCACAAGTAATGAAATTGAAACTGTGATTAAAAATCTTCCAGCAAACAAAAGTTCTGGACCAGATGGCTTCACAGGTGAATTCTATCAAACATTTAGAGACGACCTAACACCCATCCTTCTCAAACTCTTCCAAAAAATTTCAGAGGAAGGAACACTCCCAAACTCATTCTATGAGGCCACCATCACCCTGATAACAAAACCACACAGAGATACTACAAAAAAAGAAAACTACAGACCAATATCACTGATGAATATAGATGCAAAAATCCTCAACAAAATACTAGCAAACAGAATCCAACAACACATTAAAAGGATTATACACCATGATCAAGTGGGATTTATTGCAGAGATGCAAGGATTCTTCAATATATGCAAATCAATCTGTGTGATACACCACATTAACAAATTAAGGAATAAAAACCATATGATCATCTCAATAGATGCAGAAAAAGCTTTTGACAAAATTCAACACCCATTTATGATAAAAACTCTCCAGAAAGTGGGCATAAAGGGAACCTAACTCAACATAATAAAGGCCATATATGACAAACCCACAGCAAACATCATTCTCAATGGTGAAAAACTGAAAGTATTTCAAATAAGATCACAAACAAGACAAGGATGTCCACTCTCACCACTATTATTAAACATAGTTTTGGAAGTTTTAGCCACGGCAATCAGAGAAGAAAAAGAAATAAAAGGAATACAAATTGAAAAAGAAGAAGTGAAACTGTCACTGTTTGAAGATGGCATGATACTATACATAGAGAATCCTGAAGATGTCACCAGAAAACTACTAGAGCTAATCAATGAATTTGGTAGAGTTGCAACATACAAAATTAATACACAGAAATCACTTGCAATGCTATATGCTAACAATGAAAGATCAGAAAGAGAAATTAAGCAAACAATCCCATTCGCCATTGCAACAAAAAGCATAAAATACCTAGGGATAAACCTACCTAAGGAGGTAGAAGATCTGTACTAAGAAAACAATAAGACACTGATGAAAGGAATCAAAGATGACACAAACAGACGGAGAGATATACCATGTTCTTGGATTGGAAGAATCAATATTGTGAAAATGACTATATTACCCAAAGCAATCTACAGATTCAATGCAATCCTTAGGAAATTACCAATGGCATTTTGTTACAGAACTAGAACAAAAAATCTTAAAATTTTTATGGAGACACAAAAGACCCTGAATAGTCAAAGCTATCTTGAGGGAAAAAAACGGAGCTGGAGGAATCAGACTCCCTGACTTCAGACTATACTACAAAGCTACAGTAATCAAGCCAATATTGTACTGGCACAAAAACAGAAATATAGATCAATGGAACAGGACAGAAAGCTCAGAGATAAACCCACGCACCTATGGTCAACTAATCTATGACAAAGGAGGCAAGGATATACAATGGAGAAAAGACAGCTTCTCCAATAACTTGTGCTGGGAAAACTGGACAGCTACATGTAAAATAATGAAATTAGAATACTCCCTAACACCATACACAAAAATAAACTCAAAATGGATTAAACACCTAAATATAAGCCCAGACACTATAAAACTCTTCGAGGAAGACATAGGAAGAACACTCTTTGACATAAATCACAGCAAGATCTTTTTGACCCACCTCCTAGAGTAATGGAAATAAAACCAAAGATAAACAAATGGGTACCTAATGAAACTTAAAAGCTTTTGCACAGCAAAGGAAACTATAAACAAAATGAAAAGACAACCCTCAGAATGGGAGAAATTATTTGCAAAGGAAGCAACAGACAAAGGATTAATCTCCAAAATATATAAACAGCTTATGTAGCTCAATATTAAAAAAACAAACAACCCAATCAAAAAATGGGCAGAAGACCTAAATAGATATCTCGCCAAAGAAGACATACAGATGGCCAAGAGGCACATGAAAAGCTGCTCAACATCACTAATTATTAGAGAAATGTAAATTAAAACTACAATGAGGTATCATCTCACACTGGTTAAAATGGCCATCATCAGAAAATCTACAAATAACAAATGCTGGAGAGGGTGTGGAGAAAAGCCTCTTGCACTGCTGGTGGGAATGTAAATTGATACAGCTACTATGGAGAACAGTATGGAGGTTCTTTAAAGAACTAAGAATTACCATGTGACCCAGCAATCCCACCCTACGCATATACCCAGAGAAAACCATAATTCCAAAAGACACATGCACCCTAATGTTCATTGTAGCACTATTTACAATAGCCAGGTCATGGAAGCAAGCTAAATGCCCATTGACAGACGAATGGATAAAGAAGCTGTGGTACATATACACAATGGAATATTACTCAGCCATAAAAAGGAATGAAATTGGGTCATTTGTAGAGATGTGGATGGACCTAGAGACTGTCATACAGAGTGAAGTAAGTCAGAAAGAGAAAAACAAATATCGTATATTAATGCATATATGTGGAATCTAGAAAAATGGTACAGCTGAACCAGTTTTCAAGGCAGAAAGAGACACAGATGTAGAGAACAAATGTATGGACACCAAGCGGGGAAAGCGGGGTGGTAGTGGTGGTGCTGGGATGAATTGGGAGGTTGGGATTGACATATATACACTAATATGTACAAAATAGATAACTAATACTGAGCATGGGAAAAAAAAATAAAGAAATGATTTAAAGAAAGAAAAAAAAGAAAGACAACCCACTGAATGGGAGACAAAAAAAAAAAAAAAGAAATTCCTGCAGGTGCAGGGAGCACAGTACGGTGTAAGCCCCTCAGCAAACCAGCACAACCATCTAGTGATGAAACAGGCTGCTGCAGTCGAACATTAGGCAAAGTAGTTGGCTTCCATGGCGGGCTAGAAAACCACTTTCTCCAGCTGGTCTACTGGGACTCTCCTCTGAGGGTCTAACAATAGCAACCACAGAGCTGGTGACAGTTTGTAATTTAGTGACACTTAAGACCATGGCCCTGGAGCCATGGTGTACGTACCTCTGCAATACTTCTAATTTCTATATGAAATATACACAATTACATGGTATGAGACCACAGAGCACAGCATACCACAGTGCTTTCTAGTTGAAAGTGGATGCATCATTCTGAGGGCCAGGTAGTAGAACCACTTATTCCAAAAGGACTTCTTTTCTCTTCAGGTTCTCATTACTGTATAATCACCAGGGCTTTGACTAATAAGACATGATAAATTAAAATGATAACTCTCAACTAATAGGACATGAAGCACTTAGAAACCATCAAAGACACAAGATTAAGGCAATTAGGAAGCCTTTGAAGGTAAGAGTGGCATTGAAATTAATTATTAAACTTAACCTGCAAAGATCCAAAGCTCACTTTTAGAACACAAGCCATCCTATCACATGTACAAAACCTTCACGATTCTGCAGGATTTCCAGAATCAACCTTGAAATTTAACAAATGAAAGCAGTATGGTTGTTTTAAATTACTAAAATTTTAGTCCCAGTTGACAGGAATAACATGGTGCCTTTTGTCCAAACACGACGAGTTGTTCCCAGAATTACTTAACCTTTCAGCCTCTACCTCTTCCCACTTTCTTTGCTTCTGTGTTTATGAGGATCCATCTAGCCCTTTTTGCTTCAGATCTGTCCCTAACTGTCCATCACTAGGCTTATCCTATATGTATTTTTCTTTTGTGTTCTACTTCTAGCTACCTTGTTTAACTGGTTCACAATATAGAAACAATTTTTATTTGATTTATTTATTGAAGAGTATTTTATTTTTTCTAGTCTTTATTTAGAAATCAAATGAACATATTAGGATCCCAGAAATTCTGGTCCATGTAGCTTTTAAACCACCACACTTACTGGGTATATTCAGGTAAATAAACATTCATATGAGAAGTAAAAGAATAATTACTAAAAATAGCAATAGAACACAGAACTTCAAATCAGTACAGGGGAGGGGCTTCCCTGGTGGCGCAGTGGTTGAGAGTCTGCCTGCTAATGTGGGGGACACGGGTTCGAGCCCTGGTCTGGGAGGATCCCACATGCCGCGGAGCAACTAGGCCCGTGAGCCACAACTACTGAGCCTGCGTGTCTGGAGCCTGTGCTCTGCAACAAGAGAGGCCGCGATAGTGAGAGGCCCGCGCACTGCGATGAAGAGTGGCCCCCACTTGCCGCAATTGGAGAAAGCCCTCGCACAGAAACGAAGACCCAACACAGCCAAAAATAAATAAATAAATAAATAAATAAATAAATAAATAAATTAAAAAAAAATCAGTACAGGGGAAATAAAAAAAAGAATGTGGACAATTCACTTGAAGACAAGAAAGAAGAAATAAAAATGAAGAAAAGAAAAAGCCTGCCAAGGAAAAAATCCCTACAAAATAAGATGATAGATGTAAATCCAAATAGATCAGGATTTTTCAGCCCTGCCACTACTGCCATTTGGGGCCAAGTGGTCATTTGTTATGGAGGGTTGTTCTGAGCATTGTAGGATATTTAGTCACATCTCTGGTTTCTACCTAGTAGATACCTGCAGCACCACCCCAGTCATGGCAACCAATAATGTCTTCAGATGTTGCTGAATGTCCCCTGGGGAATAAAATCTTCCACAGTTAAGAGCCACTGAAATAGATCAATAACCTTCCTTACAATAATTGGATTAAAACTTGCCTGTTTAAAAAGAGAGACTCTCACATTGCTCAAAACAGCAAAATCCAACTAAAGGTACACCAAAAACATGACGAAGACACAAAAGACTTGAAAAGGAAGAGTGTAGAAATATATAAAGGGGGAATACTAATGAAGATAATCCTGTAGAAAATATATTTTAAGGCAAAAAGCACTATTCAGGGTAAAGAGGAATATTATTTAATAAAAAAGGAATAATTTGCTAGAAAGATAATAATCCTAAATGCATTTTTAATTAACAGCATCAGTTCCACAAGATATAATGGGAGAAATTCCAGAATACAAAGAGAAATTGTCAATCATAGTGGTGAACCTTACAGATTTAGTATAAAAGACAGTAAAATAAACACCACAATTAATAGGTTTGAACTAAAGATTACATATCTTTAGTTCAAAAAGTTACATATCTTTTGCATCCAAGAAAAGACACACATGGGACATTTTACATAAACTGAAGTATAAATAAATTACAAAGAATCAATTTCATGAAAACCATGAGTATAATTTCTACAATGGAAGTAAATTATAAACAATAAAAAGATAGCACCCCCAAATCGTAAATGCATTTGAATTAACAAGTATACTTTTAGAATCAAAGGGGCTACATAGTAAAACTTTTGGGGAAAAAGTAACATAGAATGTTATAATTAGAGCAGGCATAACCTCTGGGGAAGAGGGAAAGGGTCCTATGAAGGAGTATAAGGGGATTCTGTGATGCTGGTACTGGTCTGTTTCTTGACTTGGGTGGTGGCTTATAAGTACAGTCGGTTTTTGATAATCAAATTGTTGATTCTGATTTGTGTACTTTTCCATATGTATGTTATCCGTCAATAAAAAGTTAAAAAAAGAAAAGTATGGGATGCAGCTAAAGCAATACCTAGAGGTAAATGCATCTTCTTAAAATGGGTATAATAGTAAACATGAAATATTGAAAATTCATGGGCCAACCATACAACTCAAGAAATTGGGAAAACAGGTAATTCACAATTTCTTAATAATGAGGACATTTCTTAGTGAAAAATATTGATATTGCAGAAGAGGTTAAAGGAGACCTTAGAGTTAGGATTCACAAGCTTGTTTACAACCCCATATAGCAGAGCCTTTTTGACGTATTACCTATGCGTATGGAAATAGGATGTAACACTATGTATTGTGTAAGTTCTTTAAAAACTGGAAATAATTCTTCTAAGTCACAGCATGCGAACCACATGGCAGTAAGCAGCCAGGGAAACTCAGGCTTAGGTGGGCGTTCCTATTAGAAGACAGAAAGAAAGTGAATAATAATTCACAAAGACAACCACAGAATATGCTTTCACCTTGTCTAAGTGAAAAATCAAACTCTAATAGAATGTTAAAAATAACCATTTACCCAGGACAAGTATAAGATATAGTGAGATAGAAATGGTGTTGAATCAATTCTATTTGTTGGCCTTTGAACAGAAGTACAGCTGATGAAACTTTTCATGTTGACATATGCAGAAAGCAGTTGACCTGGTGAAGGGTTAAAATAAAACCTGTAAAGTCTACTTCTAGCCTGTCCTCCAACATGCCACACCAGTCTCTCCCCACCCCTCAAATATTCTTATATTAATGTTTTTTTCCTAGAGAACTAGTTTTTAAATCCAGTTCCCAGATGTTCTCACCTCTAGGAGATAGGAAATGCTGAGTAGTATAGCAAAATCAGTAGAAAGACAAGTGAAAATCTCATTCCAGCTGGGCTGAGTGTGTATATGTCTAATCATTTCATATATTCCCAGAAATTTCTGGGAAAAGTATTATGCCATCTGGCAATATTCCATGAAGCCCTTGCATGTGGGTAAACAGTTTAAAAAGAGACAGAAAAACAGCTGTGATTGTAGACTGAAACTAGTTCTTTGAAAATTTCATGAATGTTTGCCTGAGGTTTCATACCAGATTTTTAAATGGCTTTATTGAGATACAATTCATATACCATGCAATTCACCCATTTAAAGCATACAATCCAATGTATTTTAGTACATTCACAGTTATGTGTAACCATGACCACAGTCAATTTTAGAACATTTCATCTCCTCAAAAAACCCCATGTATCCTTTAGCAGTTCCCCTCCCATCTGCCCATGCCCTCTAGCCCTAAGAAACTGAAACTAGTTCTTTGAAAATTTAGTACTTTGAAACTAAACTTTGAAAGTTTGGTACTGCTTTCTGTCTCTATCCATTTGCCTCTTCTGAATACTTCATATAAATCAAATTTTATAATATGTGGTCTTTTGTGACTGATTTCTTTCACTTAGCTTAATGTTTTCAAGGTTTATTCATGTTGTGGTATGTATCAGTACTTCATTCCTCTTTATGATTGAATGATATTCTGTTGTTATGGATATACCACATTTTGTTTACCCGCTCATCAGTTGATGGACTGGATTGCTTTAACCATTTTGGCTATTATGAATAGTGCTGCTATGAACATTCATGTCTAAGTTTTTGTGTGAACCTATGTTTTCATTTCTCTTTGATATATACCTAGGAGTGGAATTGCTGGATCATGTGGTAATTCTACATTTAATTGCTTGAGGAGCTGCCAGACTGTTTTCCAAAGCAGCTGCACCATTTTTCATGTTTGTTAGCAGTTTATGAGGGTCCTGATTTGTCCACATGTTCACCAACACTTGGTATTATCTGCCTTTTGATTCTAGCCATTCTAGTGGGTGTGAATGGGGCATCTCCTTATCATTTTGATTTGCATTTCCCTGATAAATAATGAGGTTAGACATCTTTTCATGTGCTTATGTATATATTTGGAGAAATATCTATTCAGGTCCTTTGGCTATTTCTAAGTTGGGTTGTCTTTATTATGGATTCATAAGAATTCTTTATCTATTCTGAAAACAAATCCTTTATCATCTTAATGTTTTAGAGGTTTATTCATGTTGTAGTATGTATCAGTACATCCTTGTCAAAATCAGTTGACCATAGACACATGGCTTTATTTCTGGACTTTCACATTTGATTCCATTTACCCATATGTCTATCCTTATGCTAATATCTTGTTGTCTTGATTACTGCTGCTTTGTAGTAAGCTTTGGGATTTAGATCTCTTGTAATTCTGTATGAATTTTAGGATCAGTTTGGCAATTGCTGAAAAGAAACCAGCTAGAATTTTGATAGGGATATCACTGAATCTGTAGATCAGTGTGCAGAGTATTGCCATCCTAACAATAATAAGTCTCCAATCCATGAACATGGGATGTTTTCCTATTTATTTAGGTCCTCTGATTTCTTTCAGCCTGTTTTGTAGTTTTCAGAGTATAAGTTTGAACTTCTTTTGTTAAATTTATTTCTAAGTATTTTTATTATTATTGATGCCATTATAAATGGAATTGTTAGTTTCACTTTATATTGTTCATTGCAAATGTAAAGAAATCCAAATTAATTTTGTATGTTGACCCTGTATCCTGCAACCTTGCTGAACTTGTTTATTAATTCTAATAGTTTTTTTAAAAGTAAATTCCTTAGTGTTTTCTATGTACAAAATCATGTCATCTGCAAATAGAGATAGTTTTACTTCTTCCTTTCCAATCTGGATGCCTTTCATTTCATTTTCTTGTGTATCTGTCCTGGCAAGAATTTCCAGTACAATGTTGAAAAGAAGTGGTGAGAGCAAACATCCTTCTTGTTTCTGATCCTAGGTGGAATGCATCCAGGCTTTCACTATTAAGTATGATGTTAGCTGTGGGTTTTTGTATATGCTCTTTATCTGGTTGAAGAAGTTCTCTTTTATTTCTAGTTTGTTGAGTGTTTTTATGATTATTAGTTATGTGATTCTGGAAAGGTCTTTAACCTCTCTGAGCCTCTGCTTGAAAAAACTGTAAACACAGCTGTTAACAAGAATACTGTGAAGGAAGAAGGGTGACAATGCCGGGAAGGGCTTAGCTGAGTGACTGACTAATAGTCAGCAACAGAGTGAGGTGGGTAAGAGGGCAAGCTCTACAGACTTGACTGCAAGGGTTTGAATCCTGGTTCCAAACCCTAATAAGTGTGTGATCATGATGAGTTACTTCATCTCTTTGTGCCTAATTAACATATCTGCAGACTAGAGATAAAATTAGGAACTCACCCAACAGGAATACTCAAATAAATAAATGAGTAGATATACATAAAACACATAGCAAACCCTCTATAAGTATTAACTGTGATTATGAAGTTAAGACAGTGTTAAGCAAGGACTAACAGAATACGTATGTATGCAGGATGGGTGGGTGTCAGGGAAGAAGGACCATCTGGTGTAGAGGTCTTCCTTGGGCTTGTCCTGGGAGTGCAGGGTGCTGAGAGTCAAATGAAAGCACAAAGTCCAATGTCCCAGTGATACTCTGAGGCTCAAATATTGGCAAACAGATGCAGGTGTCAGGTCTGTAGGGGCCAAGGGTAGGGCTCGCGATTGAAGACAGAGCCAAGAGTTTAGAGTTGGACCAGATGGACTTGCAGGCAAGAGTTGGGGGACTGTGCCTGAGTTCTGTGGGCCACCAGGTCTGTGGTATATGGGTGAGTTAGGCCAGTTTGAGGGGCTGGGGCAAGTTAGACAAATATTATGGTATGACAGAAGGCAACAATCAAGTTCTAGTCCTTCCTGTGCTTTATAATGAAAGATGGGTCCAGGCAAGAGAGGATCATGGTTTCACAAACAGTGTGGCCAGATCTGTGAATTACAACTTTTATTGGATTTTAACTCTTCCCATTTGTAAGATGGTCAACTTTTCAAAACATGTTCCCATCTATTAGTTCACTGGTTACTCCCAACATCTCTTTTCTACAGGTAAGGACATTGCTGCACAAAGAGGTCAAATGTTACCAACATTATACAGTGACTAAAGACAGAACTAAGTTATAGTCTGGGTCCCTGACCCCTAGTGGGCCACACAGCTGAATATATAACCTTCAGCCACCAGAGTCACCGTGGAGCACTGGTAGGTGCTTGTGGGCTCTATCTAATAACATTCACTGTCTAATCTTGACACAGATACCTTTTCCAATCCTGCAGAACCTCGGAGAAAGAAATTCCATTCAGCATCGGTTAAGCTTCCTTGCTGACGCATGATCTCAACACAGAGCATAAAGCTGTAGATGAGTTTATGTTGTTCAAAAAGTCCTCTCGAGACATTGACATAAGCTGTTAGGAGAGTTTGTTCTAGTAGAATTTCCATGCGCTGCTGTAGATCATCTGTCCTCACAGAGGTTTCAATTGTTGTATTGAACAACTGTGAAAGAGAACTCTATCAGTGTCTCTGATTTAATTCAATTTCATGGAGGAAAAAATATCCCTGCTCCTCACCCTGACTCCCCCAAATTCAGTGAGTAAATAGCAGCACAGGTGATGAATACTGTACCATAAAAAAGTCCAGAATTCATCCCAAATTGACACATTTATATGTAATATTTATTTTGTGCACTCCTCTTTCTCTCCCCACTTTTCAGAAATGGACCAGTGCCAAATTCTTGACTATTGAAAAGGCATAATATTGACTTTGGACAGAAAATGGAAAATAAAGTTGAGCTGGCAAAACGAGTTTCTCATATCCTCAACTCACATTTGATAATCACTTTGGATGAGAGGTGTAAGGGCTAGGTAAGGTCATGCCCTCTTCTTGGCATTTTCCCAAGATAATTCTTAGGGTGTGGGAAGAACGTGTAAGAATTTTCTTTGAAATTTAAGAGGAAGCAGTTTTAAAGAAGACTTCTACCCTGCTTCCCACCTGGAAATTTTGGGAACAGCCCTCCTCCCCAAAAGGTGCCTCACATTACAAGGATATCAGGAAGGCAGCAGAGATGGTGGCATGGAGGGCTCAGGTGAGAGGGACAGCCACTTCCAAGTAGCACAAGGGCAGGGGGAGGGGAGATCCAGAAATTCCCAAGGGTCTTGAGCTGTGTGACAAATCTGAGCAGAGCCTGAACTCAGGGGCTTGCCTGCAAGTCATGGGCAAGGGGATCTTGCAGCAGAGACTGGGGTCTCATGAGGGATGAGAGGACCATCCTATGGCTTCGGCCTTGAGGATCCACAGCACAAGGGGCAAAGATGCCAGGTGAGGCAGGGCTGCCCAATTCCTTGGTCACCTTGAGAGGGATCGAGATGCTTTGCTCATGGGGAGATCAGACAGATTGAAGCAGATTGGACGCTGAAGACCAGCTGAGGGCCAAGGCAGATCAATGTCAAGAAGTGTGCTTCACAAGCCCAAAATGCTGCACTGTCCTTGTGCAGGCCTCCTTGTACCACCCCCAACTCATCCTGCTAAGAGGATGCAGCACAAGGAGAAAAGATCTGACTGTCTGTCTCCTCACCAAAAGACAGGCCTCCGTTCCCTAAGATTAAAAGGGCTTGGAGGAAGCATTCACTTATTCTAGAGAACTGGGAAAGCCTCGTTAATTCTCTGGAAAGTTTGGTCAACAAAGAATAATGGAGTTGTTACTTTAATACACTTAGAAGAAAAGAGTTTTCTTTAACAACCTGACAAGAGGCAGAGAGTTTAAAGTCCAGTGAAGACCTGGTAAATTTGGCGCCAAAATAAAACATGGCGAATCTTGACACACCCTAAATAACTTTAGTGTGAAATGGAATTATGGATGGGTTTGGTAGAGGATGTCCTGGC
Organism: Balaenoptera musculus; assembly: GCF_009873245.2. Classification (NCBI taxonomy): domain Eukaryota; kingdom Metazoa; phylum Chordata; class Mammalia; order Artiodactyla; family Balaenopteridae; genus Balaenoptera; species Balaenoptera musculus. The sequence goes on from NC_045797.1 coordinate 15,565,130, forward strand.
CAGGGCTGTCACCTACAATTGTGTTTTGGGTTTCTAGTTTCCCTTCCAAATAGCAAAACTTCAGTGTTTTGATGATTCATCCTATAACCCTTTTTCTGTTGGCTCAAGATATTTTCAGGGCATCTTCATTTTTAATTCTTGAAGGAGATTTTAAAACCTTGAAAAGCAGGAATTCCAAAACATCCAGGATGAGAAAAGTGTTATCAAAGTCATTTAGATAGAATGAAAGGATTTACTAATCTTTACCTTGCTTGTTTTAATACCCACCAACTAAAGGAAGTGGCGTGAGAACGGCAACCCCTGCCTTTAGGAACTGAGCTGTGACCCGAGTAGAAATGGCTCCTAAAGGTTGCCACAGCAGATGCACTTCTTGTTGGAAGAGAGCCCAGGTGTGTCTACACAACATGCCTCTCATTTCTCTCAATTCTTCATTTCCATTCTCTCCTGCAGCTCTTATTGCTGCCAGCCCCCTGACCATACCGAGGCCACCAAACAAGACATCTAGAGGAAAAACCAAGCTTGGTCTAGTATATAAAAATTGTCTGAATATTTCAACAGCCTTTTTTAATGGAGAGATGCAAACAGCCTCTTCACTCATGAGATACTCATGATGTGTCATATGGTGCTAAGCACCACGGGGGGAAGCAGGGTTGGATGGCTTCCTTCCTGCCTTCTGGGAGGT